>NC_047085.1:66639295-66940634 GCF_902459505.1 Geotrypetes seraphini
GGGAGCCCAATCGGCAGCTACAGAAAACCCTGCTTACCTGCTAACTAAAGAAACACAGGGACAGCAGAGCAGGCTGCTTTTGAAACTCTCTGGCCTCATGAGACATTCCCCGTCGGCTGCTCCAGGGCCCGGGTCGAATGCAGAGGCACAAACAATGGCAAAAACGGCCGAGGGTCTCCTATCCCCTCCGCCTGCTTGCCCCAGTGCGCCGACAGTGCCATGCTTCGATACAGCACGGCGCCATGTTGCCTCCAGCCCAGAATCACTCTCTGCTCCGATTCCAGATCCCGATGACGTCAGCACGTCGGGATCCGCCCCCTTAAAGGCACAGCTACTCCTAAAAGCTGCACAGCCTAAAGACAGTGCTTTTTCAAGCATGAACACTGACTCTGCCCAGCAAACCAGCTGCAAACAGGGAAAAAGAAGGAAGCGACACAGGACAACTTCATCTTCTTCCTCCACCTCCCCCTCCTCTGCCTCTTCAGTCCCGCCGAGGCGGCACAGACACCACCACGGAGCCAGGAGCAGGGGCAGGTCCCGCCAATACAGCGCCAGTGCCCCCGACCAACCAGCCGCCACCATGGACCACCAACAACTACTTAATCTACTCAGCAGATTCATCTCACAAAATGCAGACCAGGTGCGGCAACCATCACCGGCAGGGAGGCATGGAGCACAGACAGCGGCATCTCACTCACCGACCACAGGCGGCTACGCCTCGGACCAGAGTGAGCGCTACCAGCCAAGCTACGCCTCAACAAAAAGCAGCCCACATGCATCAGCATTGGGGGAGACTCCAGACACTGAGCCTGCAAATGGGACAGCACAATCAGACACTCCCGCAGAAGACCTCACCTACCCCAAGTTCCTCCAGAAGGTGGCCACGCGCCTAGCACTTGCTCCAACACCGGAGCGAGAGGCGACAAACGAAGTGCCGGGACTGCTAAAATACCTGCAAGTGCAAAAGACCACAGCGATACTACCAGCCCACAAGTTGCTACTAGATCGCCGGGACGAGATCTGGAAGACCCCAATGTCAGGCACCGCTGTGTCCAAGAAACTGGACCAAAAATATCAGATCAGTGAGGCACCAGGCTTTGACAAACCACAGCTCCCTCATTATTCGATCATAGTAGAATCTGCACTCAAAAAAGCGAAAAGCAACCGCCCTCATGCCAACGATCCCCCGGGCAAGGAACACAGGACCCTGGATTCCACTGCTAAAAAGGTCTACCATGGCTCCATGCTCAATGCAAAAATTGATACCCACTTATTCCACCTGACCCTGTATAACGATGCCCTCCGGAGGAGAGTAGAGGAAACCCTGGACACTCTACACCCAGAGGAAAAAGCCTGCATAGCTCCCATACTGCAGGACATGGAAGAATGCGGTAAACATATGATAAGAGCGACCTTCGACGCATTCGAAACCTCGACCCGCACAGCTGGGGTAGCCATAGCAGCCAGACGCCTGGCATGGCTACGAGCCTCGGGACTCCGAGAGGACACCCATGAGCGTATTGCAGACGCGCCATGCTCAGGGGAGAACTTATTCGGAGACAAAGTGATGGAAGCAGTGGACAAAATGAAGGAACATTGCACTACTCTCCAAACCCTCTCCTCAGATGGCCTGGTAAAAGCCGCAACTATAAGACGGCACATCAACCAGTATCGCCGACAGAACACCAATGGAAGGCGGTATGACAGCCAGACCAGATGGCCACCACACAGACAGAAAGCACATCAACCCAGCGCCCCTTACCAGCAAAGGCAGCGCCAGAGGGAACGAAAACAACACAAGCCAGCCACTTCCACCGGCACGAAAGCGGGGCCCAGTTTTTGACTCATCAACATCGCCCCCCACCCCAGTAGGGGGCCGCCTCTCCCTTTTCCACAAGGCCTGGGAGAGAATAACCACAGACAAATGGGTGCTACGAATCATAAAAAAGGGATACCGCATCAGATTCCGCACCCACCCACCACCCAACCCACCAAAAAGAAACTACAGGGAACCGCAGCCAGAACTCATCTCCAGAGAAATAAAAGCTCTCCTCCAAGCGAGAGCAATAGAGCCAGTACCCAGGTCACAGCACAACCAGGGATTCTATTCCCGTTATTTTCTCATCCCCAAGAAGACGGGAGGGTTCAGACCCATCCTAGACCTACGAGGCCTGAACGAGCACGTAGTCAGAGAAAAATTTCGAATGCACTCCCTAGGGACAATCCTACCACTAATTCAAAAAGACGACTGGCTGGCCTCTCTGGACCTTCAAGATGCATATTCCCACATCCCCATGCATCACTCCCAAAGAAAATTTCTACGATTCAGAACCCTAAACCAACACTTCCAATACCGGGTCCTGCCCTTCGGACTCTCATCTGCACCGAGAGTCTTTACAAAATGTGTCGCCGTAGCAGCGGCCCACCTCCGCAAGAGCGCCATATGCGTGTTCCCCTACCTGGACGACTGGCTACTGGCGGGTCCATCAGCCCAGGCAACAGCAACAGCGGTAAAGACAACGATGTCACTCCTGCAATCCCTGGGCTTCCTCGTAAACATCAAAAAATCCATAATACAACCAACACAATCAATAGAGTTTATAGGGGCAAGAATTTGCACACCCCAGAACGCAGCCTTCCTACCCCACTCAAGGGGAACAGCAATACGAAAACTAACTCAGAATATGTCGGAGACACGTACAGTCACAGCCAGAACGATACTACGTCTCCTGGGCCATCAAGCTGCCACCATACACGTCGTCCCTCTTGCCAAGCTCCACATGCGACCCCTGCAATGGTTCCTCAGAAAAAATTGGAACCAACACACACAACCTCTGTCACACAGAGTCATAATGGACCAGAAAATCTGCAACGGCCTCGAGTGGTGGACACAGCAGCAGAATTTGTTCAAGGGCAGACTCTTCCAGCAGCCACAACACCAATTGACACTCACCACAGATGCCTCAAAGCAGGGGTGGGGAGCCCATCTCCTCCACCTGAGAACCAAGGGCCCCTGGTCCCCATCCGAGAAAAAACAACACATCAACCTGCTAGAACTCAGGGCAATTGGGAATGCCCTACAAGCCTTTGCCCCCTGGATCTCCAACAAGACCTTACTGATTCAGACAGACAACCAGGTGGCAATGTTCTATATCAACAAGCAGGGAGGCACAGGCTCACTCACCCTCTGCAGAGAGGCCCACAAAATCTGGACATTCGCTTTAGCAATCAACACCCTCATCCAGGCCACCTACCTCCCGGGCCAGAACAACGCCCTGGCGGACAGCCTCAGCAGAAAGCTGGACCCCCACGAATGGTCCCTCCACCCGGAAGTAATCCAGGAACTCTTCCACAAGTGGGGCCTCCCAACAAGAGACCTCTTTGCAACGGAGGACAACAAAAAGTGCCCACAATTCTGCTCCAAAAGACCAGCACAATACAGCCAAACCAGGGACGCTTTTGCCATACATTGGGGAAAACACCTACTCTACGCTTTTCCCCCCATACCACTTATCCACAGAGCGCTCCAGAAGATCAGACAAGAGGAAGCCTCAGTGATCTTCATCGCGCCCTACTGGCCGAGACAAGTGTGGTTCCCCTTCCTACATCGGCTGTCGACACAGCCGCCGATCAGCCTACCACTGCGACCGGACCTGATCACCCAGGACCAGGGACAAACACTACATCCCAGTCTGAAAACTCTAGCACTTACAGCATGGATGTTGAAAGGCTAATCCTGGACCCTTTCCACATGTCAACAGGGGTGACTGAGGTACTACTAGCAGCCAGACGCCCGTCCACTAGAAAATCATACAGGCTCAAGTGGAAAAGATTCCACATATGGTGTATTTCGAAAGGAGAAGACCCACTGAACTGCCAGGTCCCAACTGTACTCCAACACCTACTTAACCTATCCAAGAAGGGCCTCAGAACATCCTCCATACGGGTCCACCTGAGCGCTATATCAGCGTTCCACAGCCGCATTGAGGACAGGACCCTAGCCACACACCCGCTAGTGTCCAAGTTCATGAAAGGGCTTACAAACCTGCACCCGCCGCCCGCCACCCGCGTGGGACCTGGGCATCATCCTACACAGACTAACAGTGCACCCCTTCGAGCCTTTGGAGGAGGCGCCAATCAAATTCCTCACCTGGAAAGTAGTTTTCCTCATCGCCATCACATCAGCAAGACGCATTAGCGAGCTACAGGCACTGGTGACATACCCACCATACACACAGATCCTTCATGATCATGCAGTACTGAGAACTCACCCAAAGTTCCTACCAAAGGTAGTCTTACCTTTCCACATAAACCAAGCAATAGTACTTCCCTCCTTCTACCCGGGACCACATAACAACAGCACAGAACAACTCCTACACACTTTGGACTGCACCCGTGCACTCCGCCTATACATTCAACAAACACTACCCTGGCGGAAAGCAGCACAACTATTCGTCTCCTTTGATCCCAACAAACCGGGATCACCAGTGGGAAAACGCACTATTTCCAACTGGATCTCAAACTGCATCGCCTTCTGCTACGAGCAGGAGGGAGCATCCCTTGAAGAAAAGGCCACAGCACACCAACTAAGAGCCATGGCCGCCACATTGGCAAACCTCAGCAACACGCCACTCCAGGACATTTGCAGAGCAGCCACATGGTCTACCCCACACACCTTCACCAGACACTATTGTCTGGATCGCCCAATGCAGACCTCCAATGACTTTGGCCTGAACATATTACGATTGGTGACCAAAACAGACACAGCAAAGGGCACCAACACCTGAACTAGCCGATCAGGACTATTAGCCAAATCAGATAGAACAAACTGTCAGCAGATTACTTTCTGCCATGTTGGCACAATTTGCACTGTTTGCACAGGTTAGCACAACTTGCACTATTGGCACATGTTAGCACAAGTCGCACTGTTTGCACATGTTAGCACAAATTTGCACAGTTACTTGTTATAATCGCATCTGTTATTGAGATACATACTCTACCACGTTGGTAAGAAAGAAAGTGTTGGTCCAGTTCTGAGGACCAAAATAAAGTTCCTATTGTTTACAACACATAACCTCTGACTGGTCTCAGTAATTGGGGTTTTATCTCTGTCCCTCACCTGACTTTTATGCAGCCTCACCCTACCGCAGCAAGGTAGCGGAGATGCAGAGGGGACCATCCCCTGATGGGGACCCCGTCCTCTTACACCCTCTGCCCTCCGCAGCTGGAGAGTCACCAAAAGTGGGGCTGACTTATACTGCTTGTCCATGGAGAAAGCGAAGTTACTTACCTGTAACGGGAGTTCTCCGTGGACAGCAGGATAAGTCAGCCACACTGACCCTCCCTCCTCCCCTAAGGGGTGACACTGCAATAAGACTCAAGCTATGGAAATCACTGGATTAAATGAGGGACAGCACAGGTATATATAGGGCTACCCGCACATGCTCAGATGAGGCTCCCAAAGCCTCACCTGAGCTCTAGGAGAGCAAATCCGAATTGGGGACGTAGATGACGTCACCAAAAGTGTGGCTGACTTATCCTGCTGTCCACGGAGAACTCCCGTTACAGGTAAGTAACTTCGCTTTCCTGGCTAAAGCGTTAGCCTATTCCATTTCTGGTCATTGTATACTCTGGATCAGACAGTGGCCTTGTAATTCCACATCTAAAGCTACTCTTGCCAGACTCCCTTCTAAAGGGACAGTTATTTGGTAAAGGCTTGGATGGCCTCATGAATTCTGTGGTGGATTGTTCTAAGATCTACCTGATAGCAGCCCTAGAACCTTTATAGGCTCAGCGCTCTAATTTTCATAGATCCTGGCACTCCTGCCAGTATACCAGTTCTGCATCGCAGAGATCCTACCAAGGCTACCAACAGAGGTTCTCGGGGTTCAGACGTAACCAGTCCTCCTCCTAAGATGCTCCATCTATCAAGAAGTTGAAATGATGCCAGGCTGGGAGCGGCTCCTCTGCATATTAGGGGCAGGCTCTCAGCGTTTCTTCAGGCCTGGGTTCGGATTTCATCCAAACTGTTGGTTCTGAACATCATTGAGTATAAGCTGGATTTGCCCATCCTCTGACAGATTGGTTTGTGGACTCGCCCGTGAGACACCTGGAGAAGGTTCAGGCCACTGTGAGAAGGATGCTTGATATTTGGCCCATAGAGCTGGTGCCATCTGAACACTCAGGCAGATACTTCGTGTACTTTATCGTGCCAAAGCAAGGCTCAGACGATTGGAGAGCCATCCTGGACCTTATTCATGCCATGCCATGCTGGACCTTATTCATGCCATGCTCAGCGTTCTGCGATTTTGCATGAAGACGGTTCGATAGGTCATAACGGCAGTGACCCCGGGAGAGTTCCTGGCCTCTCTAGATCTGACAGAGGCCTACTTGCATATTCATATTTTCCCAGACCATAGGAAGTTTCTCAGGTTTCATGTCCTGGAAAATCATCAGTTTTCAGCTCTACCCTTTGGCCTGGTGACAGCTCCTTGCACCTTCATCAGAGGTCATTCATTTGGGCTGCAAAAACCCAAGGGAATGGTACAGTTTAGGAGGTGAAGAACTAATGTGCACGACAGAAGAGTGGGACTTGGATGTGATTGTATGTGATGATGTTAAGGTGGCCAAACAGGTTGAAAAAGTGACTGCGAAAGCTAGAAGGATGCTAGGGTGCATAGGGAGAGGTATGGCCAATAGGAATAAGGAGGTATTTTTGCCCCTGTATAAGACTCTGGTGAGACCTCATTTAGAATATTGTGTACAATTCTGGAGGCCACACCTTCAAAAAGATATAAAAAGGATGGAGTCAGTCCAGAGGAAGGCTACTAAAATGGTGCTGTATACCTTTGAGCAAAAACTTTTGAGCAAAGGTGGGAGAGGGGAGATATGATAGATGTTTAAATACCTACGTGATGTAAATGCGCATGAGTCCCTTTTATTTGAAAGGAAGCTCTGGAATGAGAGGGCATAGGATGAAGTTAAAAGGTGATAGGCTCAGGAGTAATGATGGATGCCAGTCTCCTTCGCCTCAGAGAGTGCTGTTATATGTCTTTCCTCCTTGGCCCAAGATAAGCCAAGTCATTCGACAAATTGCAGTTCATCAAGGAAGTGTCACTCTGGTGGTGCTGGATTGGACTCACAGGTCATGGTATGTAGATCAGATGTGGCTTCGATTGGGCCACACCCTCAGGTTGCAGGTACATCCAGACCAGCTTTCTCAGGGTCTGGTATGCATGGAGGATCCGGATCACTTTGCTCTTAAGGCATGATTATTGAACACAGAGTGTTAGAACATAAAGGTTATTCATGTGGCAGTTATTGCCACCCTTTTCAAGTCTAAGAAGTCGACTACCATTTCTGCCTATGCTAAGATGTGGAGAACTTTACAGCATTGGAGCTTCAAGGAACATGTGATTCAGGCCAGCAGCGTGCCGGATTTTAAAAGGAAATGGGATACACATGTGGGATCTCTAGGGGGTAAAAAATGTAGAGGGGATACACATGTGGTATCTCTAGGGAGGTAAATTCAAGGGGGTGGGGTTGTTAGAGTGGGCAGACTTGATGGGCTATAGCCCTTTTCTGCCGTCATCTTCTATGTTTCTATGTTCTCAGTTCCAGTGTTGACCTTTCTCCAGGTGGGCCTTGACAAGGGCCTTACCGTGGCTTCCCTTTGGGTCTAGGTCAGTGGGCTCTCTTGTTTCAGGGCTCAGAACCGTAGACCTATGCTGGCATCTCATCCAGACATTTTGAGATTTCTGAAGGGTGCTTTCTGCATTAGACCACCGATCAAACCCCCATTCCCTTCTTGGGACTTCTTGGGCTCCGTTTGAGCCTCTGGAAGGCGCATCCCTCTTGGACTTGATGCATTTTTTTTCTGATAGCAGTGACATCTGTGAGACGAAGTCGTAGAACTCCAGGCTCTTTCTTGTTGGGAGCCTTTTCTTAGAATCTCAGAGACAGGTGTTTGCTTCCACATTGTTCCTTTCTGCTAAAGGTGGTTTTAGCATTTCATGTAAATCAAGAGGTCCATTTGTCTTATGTTTCAACCTACAAGTTCTAGGAAGCAGGGACTGTCTTTTGATGAAGTTGGACATGAGAAGAATGCTTCCTTGCTTTCTAGAGGTCACCAATGAGTTTAGACTCTCTGACCATCTGTGCTGACTCATTTGTCTAAGCGTGGTACGCCTGTTTCCAAGGCCACAATCTCCAGATGGAACCTTAAAAGTCCTCCAGAGATTTGTAGAGCCGTGACTTGGTCCACACTACACACCTTTGCAAAGTTTTACAGGGTGGACGTTGCAGCACAAGAGGACTCTGCATTTGGTGCTCCATATTACGGGCCGGTGTAGTCAGCCCGCCCTAGATTCCTTGGTCTCGCTTGTCCTTACTTTGATAATATCTTCTCCAGTAGATAGGTGTGTCATTCTAGACTCTCGTCCTGTCCTGCATGTGCCTGCACACTGTCTCATTCTGTTAATGCTTTTTCAAGCTGTGTCTTGGTTGCCAGTTAGCTCTTTGGGTCCTGAAGAATACTGTATAATAGGTTTTAGCATCTCCAGGGGTTCTACCCCTGAGCTCCTTTGATGCTTCTGTTGTCTTTTGCTAGTTCATTACATATTAGTGTTTCTATGTTAGCGCAGAACAGTTGTGTTGTTGAACCCTCGCTTTCCTTACTTCACATATTTGGATGGAGCTCTAGCATTCTAGGGTACTAACTGCAGGTGGCAGTAGAACTGACACTGAAGTAGGAGGGACACTGAAAAAATATGGAGTGGATTCCTTCTGCAGATAGCTCACAGTCATGAGGAGATACCCACTTATCTAAAATAGCACACCTATCTACTAGATATTATCAAGGTAGAGACATAATCTCTCTTGTAAATCCACACTTTATTCCTGGAACCTACCCTGTGAGTTGCTGATTCGCTGATTGCCTGACTCAATAAGTACCGACAAGTTGGACTTCTGATTCTTTGATCAGCCTTTCCAAGATTAACCTCCGTCATTATCGTGCACTTTATCCTGGGGATCTTTCGTTGTTGTGCCCCACATTGTTAGCTCACACTGCGTCTCCTCGATTTTATGGTTTATAATGTTTACGAAATCTGTTTATTTGATCATGATTATTATGAAGTGTTATGTTATGAGCAGATTAGACTTTTTTCTCTGGGAATATCCCTGTACTCCTCCCCTTTCTATGTCCTATACACTTATGACTGTTTTTGTATCAACTGGAAGTCAGAGGGTAGTCCTGAGGTAAGAGAGGAGGATCAAAAATATGTAAATTAAGTTTCCTACAAGAGATCTTGTTAGATGGGATGGACTATTCGTCCAGGAATAGTGTGTGGATTTACAAGAAGATTAGCAAAAGTAAGAACCTCTTTCCATCTTATCCCGTGTATATAGGTAGTATTCTCCATTCTGTTACATCCACTCAAGAATCCATATGTATGATGATAAATCTGTTCCCAAGAAACTGGACTTGCAGAAGTGTGAATACTTATAGCTTTCAGCATCTCCATCATGGAGGCAGAGCCCAGAATCCCCTTTCATTTTTTCTTCTGCAAGCAAACTGTGCAGCGGTGTTATGATCTGCTTTGCTTTGTTTTCTTTTTGGCCTAAGGTGGTTTTTTCCTGAGGCTTTAGTGTCCCGAGACCCCATTCTTAGCAATCCTCTTCCTGGGAAAGGGCACAGGTTCCACTGAGTCAGTGCAAGCCTTCATATGGACCTGGAAGGCCAGCCTGCTGTGTGTGTCTTCAGGGCTCGGAGACTGTTTCTCTGGGAACTTGCTCACCACCTGAGTCAGTGGCTTGAGCGCGGGCTGTGGATGCAGGGCATCGGCTGCATAGTTTGCTCACCCTGTTGCGCTGTGAGGTTCCATGGATGTCGATACAACTCGCATCCCATAGATTTCTTGGTTTGGAGTTTGATTTGGAAGCACCTGAGGCAGAAAGTCCTTTCCCTCTCTCCAGCTGCACTGAAATAGCTGATAGCCAAGTACTTCCGCAGAACTGTGAGTACAGCCCTTTTATTTCCTATGGGAAAACAGGGGTGAATCTGAAAATCTCAATTTTGAGGGTTTCTGGGGTTAGGGCTTAGGTCTCCTACCTCCAAAACCCTTTTTTCTGTGTTTTTTAATTTTCCAAGTCTCCACGAGCCATTTTTGTCAAGATTTTACTGGCGGCAGCTATCTTGGATTTCAATCGATCTTTTTTTTTTTTCAAAAGCCTCTAGCTATCTCAAAACCTCTTAATTTTGATTATAATTGACTGGAATGGGCTCCTCAGGGTGTGTGGACACCGTTACTTGTAAAAATTGTCCACATGTTCATGTGCCACAGTGCATGCAAGGGAGGGACAGGAGCTTCATGCTAGAGAATGACACGGTGACAAAATTCATCACCGTTCCCGTCCCCGTGGATAACTGCGGGAAATAATCCCATGTCATTTTCTGTGTCTATTTCAACCTCGGTCCTTCTACACCAGCATTCTTCAAAGCATAGCTTGCGGGTCAGTGGTTGTGCCCAATTATACTCTGATTCTTCCCTCTTTCCTTAAAGAATGACATGAAGATGGTTTCCCGCGGTAATCCACGGGGACGGGAACGGTGATGAATTTTGTCACCGTGTCATTCTCTACTTCATGCTTAGCCCCATCCATGTCCTCCAGGGCTGGTGAACCGCTGTGGGCCCAAGAAATGAGTAAGAAGTCCCATCCGGATCCCCTATCTTGCAGTGATGCAAAGCAGAGGTTTATGAAGTCCGCAGAACCCACAAGAGCCCAGTAGGAGGCTCTGCAGGCTTCATTTGCTTACCCTACATAAATCTGATATGGAGAGCTTTTCTGACCAAACCAGCTCAGCACAGCCTACAGGCCCACAGCTGTTGACCCAGGGAGCATCCTTTCCTCCAATGTCTGTCTGCTTCTCAGTTGAGAAAGCCAGGCCTTGGCTCCAGTGACACTTCAGATTCAGACTGGCTGGATTGGGGTCTTGTAGTTGAGAAGCCTCCATGGCTTTTGACCAGGGAAATGACCCTCAGATCATCTACCTCTTCAAGTTAGTCCTCCACTTTATTGCTGATTCTATTAAAGAACTGAAGTTGGAGGCTCCAGCCTCCTCTTCCCAGTGCATTGTCATGAGTAGTTCTAATGCTCAGACCTCCTTTTTTTTCCCATGCATCTGGACATTATGACACTGGTTAAAGAACTGTAGGAGACCCCAGAGGAGTCCCTGAGGGTTGCCAAGGCCATGTCCAGACTTTATCCCATGGCATCGGAGTTCCAGCAGCTATTTGACCAGCTGGAGGTGGATTCGGCAGTGGCTCAGGTCACTAAACATATGGCTCTCCCGAGTGAAGGTGGTGTTATGCTGAAAGATGCTCAGGACCACAAAGAGGACATGATTTTGAAAAAGCAATTTCCAGTGCATTAGGTGTGTCATTCTGGACAAGTGGGTTATCTCCCCATGGCTGTGAGCCATATGCAGAAGGAATCCACTGTGGATTTTTTCTGTGTTCCTCCTACTTCACTGGGAGATCTACTGTCACTTGCAGTTTCTGTTCTGCATGCGAGTCGGAAGGAGTGTTTCTGTTCTGCTCTCTCTCTTATTTTATTTGGTGTTTTCAGTGCTTGGAGCTTTCACCTTGGTTTCAGCTCTTCTTGTGTAGAGAAGAAAGCAGACTCTGGTCTGAAGCTCACAAACCAATTCCTGGTGATGCCTGTTAGCCAGCCTGCAGATTTATTTTTGGAGCTCAGGGCCATCCCTGTTTTTAATCCTGACCTACTGCTTAGCAGGGGTTCAAGTGTAGGCTATTAGTCATCTATAAGAGGCTCAGCAGTGCCTCGCAGGGTGCCAGCTGCATTTTTTGTTCCCCCCTCCTTTTGTTAGCACATTCATCGATATGCAGGGGTGGAGGTGCGGTCAAACACTGTGTCTGACTGGCAGCCTGAAGATCAGTGTTGAAGAGGCATTTTCAACATGAGGCAGCGATTCTTCTCCTTTCCAGCTACTGTAAAGAGCTGAGGTAGGCTGCAGCACATTGCTAAAACAGGTCACAGTGAATAAGGTTGTTTTATACAAATTCATTGTTCTAATTCTTGTTTTCTAAATTACAGAGCAGAACAGAATAGTGTAATGTATACGGGGTCATTCCCCATTCCCCTTCTTTATAAGAACATAAGAATAGCCTTACTGGGTCAGACCAATGGTCCATCAAGCCCAGTAGCCTGTTTTCACAGTGGCCAATCTAGTACCTGGCCAAAACCCAAAGAGTAGCAACACTCCATGCTACTGATCCAGGAAAGCAGTGGCTTCCCTCATGTCTTTCTCAATAACAGACTATAGACTTTTCCTCTAGGAAATTGTCCAAACCTTTCTTAAAACCAGTTATGCTATCTGCTCTTACCATAACATCTGTCAACGTGTTCCAGAGCTTAACTATTCTCTGAGTGAAAAAATATTTCCTCCTATTGGTTTTAAAAGTATTTTCCTGTAACTTTGAGTGTCCCCTAGTCTTTGTAATATTTGACGAAGTGAAGAATCGATCCACTTATACCCATTCTACCCCACTTGGGATTTTGTAGACTTCAATCATATCTCCCCTCAGCCGTTTCTTTTCCAAGGTGAAGAGCCCTAACCTTTTTAGTTTTTCCTCATATGAAAGGAGTTCAACCCCTTTATCATCTTGGCCGCTATATCTTTATTGAGATAAGGAGACCAGAATTGAGCACAATACTCTACATGGAGTGATAGAGGATTATAACATTCTTAGTCTTGATAACCATCCCTTTTAAAATAATTCCTAGCATATTGTTTGCTTTTTTGGCCACTGCCGCACATTGGGCAGAAGGTTTAATCGAATTGTCTACAATGACACCCAGATCCTTTTCTTGAGCGCTAACCCCCAAGGTGGACCCTAGCAATCTAGTAACTGTGATTTGGGTTATTCTTCCCAATCTGCATCACTTTGTATTTGTCCACATTAAATTTCATTTGCCAATTTCCTAAGATCTGCCTGCAATTTTTCACAGTCTGCATGCGTTTTAACAACTTTGAACAATTTAGTGTCATCAGCAAATTTAATCACCCCACTTGTTCCAATTTCCAGATCATTTATAAATAAGATAAATAGCACCGGTCCCAGTTCAGATCCCTGTGGCACTCCACTGTTTACTCTCCTCCATTGAGAAAAATGACCATTTAACCCTACCCTCTGTTTTTTTATTCGATAACCGATTCTTAATCCACAACTGAACTTTCCACCTATCCCATGACATCTTAATTTTCTCATGAGCCTCTCATGAGGAACTTTGTCAAATGTTTTCTGAAAATCTAGATACACTATATCAACTGGCTTACCTTTACACGTGTTTATTCATACCTTCAAAGAAGTCAAGCAAATTGGTGAGGCAAGATATCCCTCGGCTGAACCCATGCTGACTGTCCCATTAAATCATGTTTGTCTACGTGTTCCATAATTTTATTTTTTATAATTGTTTCCACCATTTTGCCTGGCACTGAAGTCAGGCTTACTGGTCTGTAATTTCACGGATCTCCCCTGGAACTCTTTTCAAAAATCGGTGTAAGGTTGGCCACCCTCTAATCTTCAGGTACTACAGACGATTTTAGCAACAGGTTACAGATCAATAACAGCAGGTCAACAATTTCATGTTTGAGTTCTGTAAGTACCCTGGAATTTATACCATCTGGTCCAGGTGATTTATCACTTTTAAGCTTTTCGATTTGGCTTACTGTGTTTCCCTGAAAATAAGACACTGTCGTATATTAATTTTGGGCCCAAAAAAAGGCACTAGGGTAGGTCTTATTTTTTTTTCATGTACAATGATCATCTCTTCCTTCCTCTCTTCTATCCCAATTCTTCCTATTTCCTTTCTCTCCCCCACATGTGCAGCATCTTTCCTCCCTTCTCACCCATGCCCTTGTGCAGTATCTTTCTATGCCTCCCTCCCTTCCATCCCTCTGTGCAGCAGAACCCTTGAAGCTTCTATCCCTCCCTTCCTCCCATCCCCCTGTACAGCATCTTTCTATCCCTCCCATCCCCATGCTGCCACACACACACCCTCGCTGACCCTTTCATCTCTCCCTCCCGGCCTTCTCATGCCGGGCGTTACTCTGCCGCGTTGCTGATGACATCATTAGTGATGTGGCAGAGGAACGCCTGGGCATGAGAAGGCTGCGATGCAGCCTGTGCTGCCATTTGTTACCAAGTATTTCGGTCGGGGTTCGGATGGGAGAGAGAGAGGTTCAGCGGGGGAAGCGCTGCTGCCGGCGACTGGGGCTTATTTTCAGGGGTAGGGTTTATATTAAGACCTACTCTGAAAATCATGGCTAGGGCTTATTTTCAGGGTAGGTCTTATTTTTGGTGAAACGGTAGTACATCTTCTAGATTCACCGAGATTTTTCATTTGCTCCGTATCATCACCCTTAAACATTTCCAATTCGAGTAGATCTCTTACATCTTCTGTAAAGACCGAAACAAAGAATTAATTCAGTCTCTCCACTATGGCCTTATCCTCCCTGACTGCCCCTTTTACTCCTTGATCATCTAACGGTCCCATGGATTTATTGCTTCTGATGAACTTAAAAAAAAGTTGTTGTGAGTTTTTGCCTCTTTTGCAAGTTTCTCTTCATATTCTTTCTTAGCCTATTTTATCAGTTCTTTGCATCTAACTTGCCAGTGCATGTGTCTTCTCTTATTTTCGTAATTCGGATCCTTTTTCCATTCTTTAAAGGATGTTTGTTTGTTTTTTCCACTATGATAGCCTCTTTCACTTCACTTTTTAACCATGCCAGCTCTCATTTCCTCTTCTTTCCACCTTTGTTGGAATACATATGGTCTGGGCTTCCATGATGGTATTTTTTTTTTTTTTTTAATTCTTTATTCATTTTTCCATCTTACAACAAGTGCACAATACTACATCATATTAACTTTTACATATCACTTGATATTCATACAATTATGATTTTACATACTTGAATTTATTCTCCCCCATCCACACTTCCCACAAATAATTTAATTCAAAATATCATTTATATATTATATTTCAATCTATTAATCAGACCTTTAAAAGAACTATTTACCCTCCCCCGTCCCCCTACATTTAAATGTACTTTCATTAGGAAAATGATGTCTATTCATTGCAATAATTTTTTAATGGCCCCCAAATCTTTTTAAAATTATTATAATTCCTTTTTTGTATGGTAATTGATCTTTCCATTTTATAAATATGACATAATGAATTCCACCAAAATATGTAGCTAAGCCTATTGTAATTTTTCCAATTGTTGGTAATATGTTGTATGGCGACTCCTGTCATAATTAATAAATAATATCCATGCCTGGTTTACAGTCCTAATCTTTGCAACTGATCCTTTTAGCTTCTTTTTAACCATTTTTCTCATTTTATTATAGTTGCCCTTTTGAAAATTAAATGCCACTACAGTAGATTTCTTTTGCGATGTCACTCCTTGTATCGGTTCAAATTTGATCACGTTATGATCAATGTTTCCCAGCAGACCCAACACTGTTAACTTCTGTACTATGCCTTGCATTCCACTAAGGACCAAATCTAAACTAGCTCCCCCTCTTGTGGGTTCCTGGACCAGTTGCTCCAAGAAGCAGTCATTTATGACATCTAGGAATTTTACCTCCCTAGCACTCCCTTTTTCTTTTCCAGTGGAGCTTGATTGCTTTGGGACGTAACTGAAAGGGGACTCTGGGTTCCGCCTCCATAAGGGAGGTGCTCACAGCTGTAAGTATTCACACTTCTGCAAGTTCAGTTTGCAGGAACAGATTGATCACTGTATGTATGGACTACTGAAAGGATTAACATTATCCAGGTAAGAACCTAATCTTTCATTTCTCTCCTAAGTAGATTTCTCAGTTATGGAGCTCATGCTTTTTTGAATAAATGTTAGTGGCTAACTAGTCGAGGTTATTAAAATAACTTATATTTAGTATATTGGATAAAATTAGCAGAGTAGTGTTTCATTTATAATTTTGCCTTATAGGTGGTTTGTGATGAAAATGGATCAAAGGGCTATGGATTTGTTCATTTTGAGACTCAGGAGGCTGCAGAACGAGCTATTGAGAAAATGAATGGTATGCTTCTTAATGACCGCAAGGTGTAAGTATGCAATTAATATTTTTTTCTGGGATCTTTAAACAACAATATTGTTTAGACTTTTGGAAGACAATTAAGTTGAGATGGTGTGTTCCTTGAAATCTGAGATTTGGTCCATACTAGCTCTAGGAAATGTGGTATGGAGATAGTTGGTGAGAACTGTTCATTTTAGTTGCTTCTTATTGGATATTTGGTTTTTCTTGTACAATCCCACTATATTCCTGGACAAGTGGGTAGTCAATCCCATCTCACAAGATCTCTGGTAGGAAGCTTCATTTACATATTTTTGATCCTCCCTTCATATCTCAGGACTGCCCTCTGACTTCCAGTTGTCTTCCTACAAGTGAGATAGTAGGAGATAGTCTTTCTGCTTGTGGGGGGATGTTTGTTTGTTTGTAACTTCAGTATTTTCACAGATTTGTGTTTTTGTGCTGCAGAGATTCCACACGGGGATAGTTCTGACCGTGGGAGATCGCAGACTTTACTGGCAAAGTCTGTTTCCGGGGGTTGGCTGCTTTGCAGTACACCCAGTTGGACAGCCTGCATTCACTGATTGGAGCTCAGGGACCGTTCCTTGGGAGCTTAGCTCCATGGCGGTGTGTCCAGGATCGGGGCTGACTGAATTCCTCTACCCCTTCACGTGTATACCATTTCTGGGTGAGCTGGAGGTCTCCTACTGAAGCATTGTACCTGAGAAGGCCAGCAGTCAAGGTTCCAAGGCTTTTTGAGGCAGATGATCTCCCTGTAAGCTGTTTTCAGCTTCTATCTTGCAGCTCCCAGCACACAGCATGGCACAGTGAATAAACAGGCCAACAGCCTGTAAGATCGATTTGGGGGGGGGGGTCTCTAGAGATCCTAATATTGCTGGGTTTTATTATTCGATTTAAGTTTCCCAGCTGTTTTATTATCAAAATCACTCCCATAGTGGCCATCTTGGATTTTCCCGATTTTGAAGTAAAAGCTTTTATCTGCCTGAAAACAGTTTGTTTTTGCAAGACAACAGATCAAATGGATGACTCAGGGCAGGATACCTCAGATTCATGTCCCGTTTGCAGCAGATGGCTGTCTGGCGAGCATCCATGTTCACATGTCCAAAAAGTCTGAAAATTGGGCTGGGGAGCAGCACAAGTGAGTGCCTGGCAAATTGCAGCCACAATTCTGGACCCTAAGCCCACAAAAACTCTTAATTCAGAGGAGGCGACTGCCCACCAAGGTCCTGGATTTTCCCCGGAATTTTTTTAATATGCTGTTTCTGGCTTATCTAACCAATACTAATTTGCCTAATACGCCTACCATGGCGCCTATGTTGGGGTGGAGGTGGGGCCCTTTCTTCTAGGGACATGTGTCCCCAGCAGCAGGGCCATGCGCAGTCTGGGGACAAACCACCTACAGATAGCCAGATGAAGTCCTCATGCCTTTGCTTTCTCAGACAGGCACTTCCAAAATGGGGAATTTGGCTGCAGTCGTGAATCACCAGGACCAAGTCTGAGTGAAGCTCCAAATCTTGGGGAGGTCCCCATTGCGGAGACTACTGAAACCTTCTACTTTGATAGGGATTATTTTGGAATCTCTTCAGGAATTGAAATTGGAGATAGTCAGTTCTTGACAGCGCAGTGATTTATTTGAATAGCAAGAAGCCACAGTCTTCCTCTTTTCCTGATCATCAGGAGCAAAGCTGCTCCTGGATCACTGGGAAGTACTGTGGGTCCTCTGAGAATTGGGAAATGTTCGACCTGATAAGGAGGATCATTTCTTCCACAGTCTTCTCAAACCAGGAAGAGAAGGATTGGATGGTGTAACTGTGGCCACAGGAGGGACTTTTCTGTCTTTTCTCCGTGGCCCATGATAGGCCGTCGTCTGAGAAGAATCAAGACACAACAGGGTCATGTGATTCTAGTGGCACCTAATAGGCCAAGGCGCCCCGTGGCATGCCAACTTGGTTTGTCTGCAGCTGGATTAGAGTCTCAAACTTCCCTTTTATTCACATCTTCTCACGCAGGGGCCCATAGCCCTGCAGGATTCGGACTGCTTTGATCTTCTGGAGTGGCTCTTGAGCGTGCAGATCTCATGCACAGAAGTTAATCGACAGGAATCATTGCTACCATCTTGCGCAGCCCACAGTTTCCGAACTTGGCTTTGTCCTGCAGAGAACCCATTTTTCAAATTACGGAATCAAGCATGCTCCCACACTGTCCCCTCCTTTCTTCTGAAGGTGGTCTCTGGTTTCTACATCAATCAGGAAGTGGGATTGCCAGCCTATACACCCTCAGGTTTGAGCAAACGTGACAAGGTATTTGAATTGCTGGATTTGTGCAGGCTTTTGCTGAGGTACTTAGTGGTTGCAAACAAGTTTCACTGTCCGATGATCAGTTCGTGCTGGTTGGTGCAGCCCATAAGGGCAGACCAACTTTGAAAGCCACCATTTCCAGATGGATGTGCATGGATAGTTCATTCACCTATATTGGAGCCAGGCAGCGGCCTCCTTTTTTGATAATGGCTCACTCTACACAATGTTGCTTCCTCGTGGGCAGAATCTTTGGCGGTTTCCCGCTGCCACTCGGTCCTCCTTGCATATCTTTTTATTTTTTTTTCCCCCAGTTCTTTATTCATTTTTTCATCTTACATCAAGAACACAATATTACATCAATTGAATTATATACATCACTTGAAATTCTTTCTATATATCATCTTAAATACATAAAATAACTCCCTCCCCCACCCACCCTTTTCATAAATATTGTAATCAAAAATATCATACATGTATTATATTCATAAACTATTCTTATAGCCCGTTACATTAACGTGTGCTAGAATATGTGTGTGTCTGTCTTTATTTCTTTCTCTCTCTCTCTCTTTAGCCACTTTCTGTATTTCTGTCTTTCTTTTTACTCGGCTGTCCACCCATTCTCCCTTCCTTTTACCTTCCCTGTGTCCACCACCACCCCTTCATTGCTCCCCTTATCCAGAAGCAGCCCTTCTCCCTTTTTTTATCTCCCCCCTGTTTAGCAGCACCACTTTCCTGTCCTCCTGTCCAGCAGTAGGCCTCCCTTCCTTTGTCTTCCCCCCTGTCTCTTCCCCTGTCCATCAGCAGGCCTCCCTTCCTTTTTCTTCCCCCCTAGCACCTCTTTCCTGCTCCCCTGTCCCTGTCCAGCAGCACCCCTTACCTCACGTCTGCCCTCCGCCTCAAGCCGCGGCGGCCTGCAGGCGCCGACAGCCGCCGCGGCCGACAGCCTCCGCACCGCCTGAAGCCAACATCCGCCTTGGGAGAGAGAGATATGTGTAGAAGCGCGCATGTGCACTCCTACCTGCGGGTTCCTACAGCGCACGGAAACACACTGGTAAGAGTGCGCATGCGCGCTTAGGCTTTTATTAAATTAGGTATTGATTGAACCTATAATATAACTATATACCACCCCCTTCTCTTAATCATAATTATACTTACAGTGTAAAAAGGCGTCTAATCATTACAATAAGTTATCAATGGCCCCCAAATCTTTTTAAAATTATTATAATTCCCTTTTTGTATGGCAATTGCTCTTTCCATTTTGTATATATGGCACAACGAGTTCCACCAGAAGGTGTAATTAAGTCTAGTGTAGTTTTTCCAATTTCTGGTGATATGTTGAATGGTGACTCCTGTCATTATTAATAAAAGTTTTTTATTGCTTGATGAAATTTGACTTTTTATTCTCATTGACGTCCCAAATAGAATTGTATGATAGAGCTACATGGTTTTCTAATAAAGGTCATAACACAGGGACAAAAAAATAATAGATGATCTAGAGTCCCTGCTTCCAGATTACAATGCCAGCATCTATTAGACTTAGAGCTATCCAACTTCTGTAATCTAACTGGGGTCCAAAATGCTGTATGTAACAAAAAGAACCAAGTTTGTCTCATAGATGCGGACACTGTACATCTCATTCTCCAAGACCAAATTCATGGCCATTGAGATGCAGAAATTTGATGCTTAATCTCAATGCTCCAAATGTCTCTAAGACCAGTCTTTGGTTTTTTATTCATAAATCCAGATATCAATTTATACCATTGTGCAGCCTGGTGTCCCAAGAAATCCGACTGAAAGCACGCTTGTCCTCGAGTTGGACTCTAGTGTATGTTCCCCATCGAGGCGATTGCCAGCCTCTAAGGGGCCTGCTTTGAAGCCGGTTGGGGAATTCTCCTTTACCCCTTCTTCTCCAGGGCTTCGCCAGCGGATCCCTCGGATCCCGGTCCATCTGGCACGGGGCCATTCCTCGACGCCCCCTAGACACCTTAGTCAAACCTCTTCGGTCTCCTGTTCACAGGACTCTGAGGCCCCGGCTTATTATTCCAGGGAGGTTTCTCCCTCTTTCTCGGCCGCACTAGGTCCTGGTCGGAGTATCCCCCCGGAAGATGAATCTTCTCGGACCTCCTCCTTTTCTCGTTTCATCTCTGACATGGGCAAAGCTTTGAACTTAGATCTTCAGTCCGACTCCTGCTTTACCCAGGAATACCTGGCGAAAATGGAAGTTGACCGTCCGCCTCATGAGGCGCTTCGCCTGCCTTAGCATCAGGTTCTCCAGCAGACATTTCTCCGGAACCTGGAGACACCATATGCGGTTATGGCTGTTACCGAACAATCCCGGTGAAAGGGTTTGAAAGTGCTCAGCTTTCCCACCAATCCTTGGTGGTTGAGTCTTTCTTGAAGAAGTGTAATCCCTCGAAGGTTTATGTTGCCGTCACCCCGGACAGGGAGGGCTGTACGATGGACAAATTTGATCGCCGCCTTTATCAGAATTCGATGATGGCGAACTGTGTCCTTAACTACAATTTTATCTTCACGTCCTACCTCCGGTTCTGTGTGGATGCCCTCCATTCGTTCCGAGAGGTCGTGCCAGAGCCTCGGCATCAGGAGTTTGTCTCCTTGAAGAGACCCTGTCCCAGCTCCGCCTGTACATGTTTCAGGCCTCTTACGACGCTTTTGAGTTGTCCTTGAGAGTGATGTAGGCAGCTGTCCAGGCCTACCTCGGTAATGAGACCTCGAACGCTATATACTGGTTTCAATAAGTATATATTTATTTAGTCAATCAATAACAGCTTACAGGAATAAATCATTCAGCATATAGCGTAACAGAAGTTGATCTCCAGGCCTGTAGATCCTCTGATGTCTGTTCTGACCTCTCCCTTCTAAAGGCCTGGTTTTTATACATTTCTTAGTGGCCAACACCACGTTGGCCTACATCACATGATACATCCTTATTGGCTATTTTCTTATGTATTACTGCCTAACTACATTCATTTATTGGCTGGTTTCCCCTGCGTCATGTTATGTGGTCGCCCTGTTTTCTGTAAGGCCTAACCTATTCCCTGAAATGTCTGTTTCTTTACCATATAAGCATTTCCGAGCAATAAACCTCCTCCCAACTGCAAATATTTCTGGCACCTGTTATTAGATGATATTTCTTGAGAATTCTACCTTCTGAGAATTCTATCTTCGGACCATGGTCTGTGTTTATCTCTTCATGGTATCTGGCTGGGTGGGCCTTGGTGTAAAACCACAGCAAACCCACAGCATTAGGACTTGTTGCTTTCTCTCAAGTTTTACTGACACAGTAGTTAACTTTTTGTTTAAAACCTGGGTATTTCCCCATCCTTGTATGCCTTCTGGCAAATTGTGTGAAATATCTTTTCACAGTTAATCTGTTTCCATCAGCTGCAGAGATAGATAAGGTAGATGTCAGTTGCAGGGGGGGGGGTTTCTGTAGAGAGAAAAGTGAGCTTTGTCTTGTTTTTTTCCTATCCCACTTCACCTGGTTTAATAATGTCAGGACTTACAGGGATAGAACTTTCATGCTTTACCTTCTTTCCATCTTCCTCCTTCTCTCAAGAGTTACAGCCTATGCGATCGCCATGCGTTGCCTCGCTTGGCTCTGGATTGTGGATATGGATCCAAATCTGCAGGATTGTCTTGCCAATCTCCCTTGTATGGGTCATGAGCTCTTCGATAATTCCATCGAGGCCGCCACGAAGCGCCTCTCGGACCACGAGCAGTCCTTCACCTCTAGTGAAACCTAAACCGAAGGTTCCTCCGGCTCGACCTTATAAAATTCCTCACCGGAGGTATCCACAAAAATCCACCCTTGCCTTCTCTCAGCCTCCTTTGAAACGGCCGCAGTAGCAGCAGCAATGTCAGGCTTAGGCCTTGCTTTTGACAATTCCAGTACGCAGTATGAGCCTTGGGGCTCCCTTCCTCATGGGGCCTTCCCCCTTCCCCATCGGGGGTCGCCTCCATCATTTCTATTCCCAGTGGCAGAGTCTTACCACCGACAGTTGGGTGCTGTCTATCATCCAGGATGGGTACTCCCTTCACTTCAGTCAAGTGCCCCCGGACATGCCTCCAAGAGAGTTTCCTACTGCTCAGTCTCAGCTGCCTCTCCTTCAGAAGGCTCGAGCCCTTCTTCGCCTCAGGGTGGTCGAGGAGGTTCCACCAGACCAGAGAAACACCGTTTTTTATTCCCGGTACTTTCTGGTACCCAAAAAGATGGGAGATCTGCGCCTGATCCTGGACCTCCATGCTCTGAACATGTTTCTGGTCAGGGAACGGTTCAGAATGCTCACCCTTCCTACGTTGTACCCCCCCTCCTGGACGAGGGGGACTGGCTGTGCTCGCTAGACCTCAAAGAGGCATACACGCACATTCCTATACAACCGCCCTCTCGCCGGTATTTGAGATTCCAGGTGGGGGATCTCCATCTCCAGTATTGTGTTCTTCCCTTTGGCCTGGCGGCCTCGCTGAGGGTCTTCACAAAGTGTCTCTTGGTGGTAGCTGCGGCCCTGCGTCTCCGCGGTCTGCAGGTGTTTCCCTACCTCGACGACTGGCTGATCAAAGCGAAGTCCTGCGAGCGATGACTCAAACCATCTTGCTCCTTCAGAGCCTCGGCTGCGAGGTGAACTTTCCCAAGTCCCACCTCTGCCCATCCCAGTTTCTCAAGTTCATCGGAGCAGTCCTGGACATGGTTCGTCTCCGCTCCTTCTTGCCTCGGCCTCGTCAGGAGGCCCTTGTCCGTTTGTGTCGGAGGGTGACCCATCTGTCCTTGGTTCCAGCTCGGCTCATGATGGTCCTCCTAGATCACATGGCCTCCACGGTTCATGTGACTCCTTTTGCCAGACTTCACCTCCGTATTCCTCAATGGACTCTGGCGTCCCAATGGAACCAGGATCGGGATCCTGTCTCTCGACTCATTGTCGTGACTCCTTTGTTGAAGAGTCTCTCTGTTGGTGGATGCTCTCCTCCAATCTTACCAGAGGTTTTCTATTCCATGCTTCTCCTCCGCAAAAGGTCCTCACGACGGACTCGTCGGCCTACGCTTGGGGGACCCATCTGGACGGCCTTCACACTCAGGGTCTCTGGTCCAGTGCCGACAGACTTTGTCACATCAATCTGCTGGAGCTTCAAGCGATCTTCCTCGCCCTGAAAACTTTTTATCACCTGTTTCGCAACCGCGTGGTGCTGGTCCGCACGGACAACCAGGTCGCCATGTATTATATCAACAAACAGGGGGATACGGGATCCCTGTCCCTGTGCTAGGAGGCGCTATGGCTCTGGGATTGGGCCATCCGCCGCAACATATTCCTTCGTGCGGTCTACATTCAGTGACAGCAGAATTGTCTGGCGGACAAGTTAAGTCGTCTTCTGCAGCCTCACAAGTGGTCTCTCCACTCCGTAACCCTGCGTCAGGTGTTTGCTCGTTGGGGGACTCCGGATGTCGATCTGTTCGCGTCCCCCCTCAGTCACAAGTTTCCCTGCTTCTGCTTCAGGGTTTACACCCCTCTCAGGATCGAAGCGGATGCCTTCCTTCTGGATTGGATGAACAAGTTCCTGTATGCGTTCCCTCTGATCCTGAAGACTCGTCAGGCTCAAGTCTTCGCATGCCACCATGATTCTGATAGCTCCTCGGTGGCCCCGACAACCTTGGTTCTCCCTTCTGTTGCAACTCAGTTCCAGGGAGCCTCTTCTGCTGCCTATTTTTCCTTCTCTGCTTACACAGATTCATGGTTCTCTGCTTCATCCCAACCTCCAGTCTCTGCACTTAACAACTTGGTTCCTCAAGACTTAATGCCCTCGTTCCAGTTCTCCCAGCCTGTGCTGGATGTCCTGGAGGCATCTCGGAAAGAGTCCACTCGCCAGTGTTACCATCAGAAGTGGACCCACATTTCTTCCTGGTGTGCTAATCGACAGCTGGAGCCTCTGTCCGCCTCCTTATCTGCTGTCCTGGATTATCTGTTGCACTTGTCTGGCGCTGGCCTCAAGTCCTCTTCAGTTCGAGTCCACCTCAGTGCTATCACAGCTTTTCATCAGCCGATTAATGGGAAGCCTATCTCGGTTCATCCTGTGGTTTCCCGCTTCATGAAAGGCCTTTTCCACGTTAATCCACCCCTTAAACCTCCTCTGGTGGTTTGGGATTTTAACGTGGTCCTTGCCCATTTGATGAAACCCCCCTTCAAGTCGCTGGTGCAGGCTCACTTGAAGTTTCTTACTTGGAAAAAGGTGTTTCTTATTGCTTTCACTTCTGCCCGTCGGGTCAGTGAGCTTCAGGCCTTGGTTACGGACCCACCTTTCCCTGTCTTCCATTACAATAAGGTGGTACTCCGTACCCATCCTTTTCTTGCCTAAGGTTGTGTCTTGAGTTTCACATCAACCAATCCATTGTTCGTCCTGTGTTTTTTCCGAAGCCCCATTCTAACCCTGTCTCTGCATCTCTTGATTGTAAGCATGCGCTGGCCTTCTACTTGAAGCGCACCGCATCTCATCGTTCTGCTCCCCAACTGTTCCTCTCTTTCGATCCTAATCGCATGGATCGCTCTGTTTCTAAGCGGACCATTTCTAACTGGTTGGCCACTTGTATCTCTTTCTGTTACGCTCAGGCTGGTGTCTCCCTGCCGGATCGAGTCACAGGCCACAAGGTCTGAGCGATGGCGGCGTCTGTTGCTTTCCTCCGTTCTACTCCCATCGAGGAAATCTGTAAGGCTGCCACTTTGTCCTCGGTTCATACATTCACCTCGCATTACTGTCTGGATGCTTTCTCCAGGCGTGATGGCCATTTCGGCCAATCTGTTTTGCAAAATCTTTTCTCCTAACTTGCCAACTCTCCCTCCATCCCTTTTTAGTTAGCTTGGAGGTCTCCCACATGTAGAGAATATGCTGCCTGCTTGTCCTGGGATAAAGCACAGTTACTTACCGTAACAGGTGTTATCCAGGGACAGCAGGCAGATATTCACGCAACCCACCCACCTCCCCGTGGTTGGCTTCTTTGCTTGCTATCTAAACTGAGGACACGCTGAGGAGACGCATGCCCTAGGCAGGGCGGGAGGGGCACACGTGCATGCTCGGGCCAATCGCAAGCCTGAAGGTCTTCGAGCAAGTCTGCTCGCGAAAACATCCACTAGGGGGCTCCGTCGGTGACGTCACCCACATGTAGAGAATATCTGCCTGCTGTCCGTGGATAACACCTGTTACGGTAAGTAACTGTGCTTTCTTGTAAATCCACATTCTATTCCTGGAACCTGCCCTGCAAGTTGCTGATTTGCCTGATTGCCCACCTCAATAAGTACTGGTAAGTTGGACTTCTGATTCTCTGACCAGCCTTTCCAAGATTAACATCCATCATGATCATGCACTTTATCCTGGGGATCTTTCGCTATTGTGCCCCACAGTTAGTGCATGCTGTGTCTTCTTGTTCCAATTTTATGGTTTATAATGTTTACGAAACCTGTTTGTTTATGATTTATGTTCTGAAGTGTTATGAGTAGATTAGACTTAAGAACATAAGAAATGCCTGCACTGGATCAGACCTGGGGTCCATCTAGTCCGGTGATCCGCACACGCAGAGGCTCAGCCAGGCTTATCCCGGCGAATACCTTAGTCACTCGTATCCCTCAATGTATCCCCGTACTAGTCTCCTTTCTGTGTGACTTTCTGTTTTTCCTTTCTGTGTAATTTCTTTGTACCCACTTGACTTCAGAGGGCAGTCCTGAGGTAAGAGGGGAGGTTCAAAAATATGTAAATGAAGCGTTCTACAAGAGATGTTGCAAGATGGGATTGACTATCCACTTGTTCAGGAATAGCGTGGATTTACAAGAAAGAAGTTTAGGAAATGTATGAACCTAATCTTTTCTTGTGACAATTTGATCATTGCTTTATTCTGTGCTGTAAAGCAACTTAATTTGCAGTCATAGGTGAGAGAAAATTAGTTTTAAGTATATTAATAATAGTAAAGAAAAATAGAAAGAACCTATAATGGGAATTTAGGCAGTGATAGCATGTGAAATGTTCCAGAAGGGTTTTATGTAAGAAGGTAACATGGATAGTAGCTGAGTTTATGGATGACATCTGTGCCATCTTTCTTCCATAAGAACATAAGAAATGCTGCTGCTGGGTCAGACCAGTGGTCCATTGTGCCCAGGAGCCCTTTACTAAGCTGCTTTAAGCACTAACACACACCTAAAGCAGTAAAAATGGCCTATTGTGGGATGCACTAAAGTGTGCATTAGGGTTACTCTCTTAAGTCTGGTGTTTATTTGGGGTGGGGGGAGACATGTTGGGGACAGAGAATGGGTGAAAACAGCATGAAAGCATTAACCACTAACTAGTTAACATACACTTTTACAGCATTTATATGCAGCTTATTATATCAAAGTGGCTTCCAATAAAAAACATACATAATCAAAAACACAAATACCTCACCTTAATATCAAAGGTACATTCCACTATACACAACTCTACACTATCCACCCTGTTCCACTCATGTACAAAGAAAGGCACGCAGAAACAAGTCTTTAATACTTTCTTAAATTGCTGCAGAGATGTACTGAAACATATATACCCTAGTAGAGGCTATTACACAAATGTAGAACTGCAGTTGCAAAAGCACACAAGATGTTGTCTCAACATAGTTGAACCTTACTTAGATCTGGTACCACTGCTGTTCTATCAGCTACTGATGGAAGGTTATACACTGAATCAAATCTTGCAAACAGGCAGGGGCTGACACGAATAGGCACTGAAAATTTTAAATTAGAATTTGATATTGTGTCTGAAAATCTACCAGCAGCCAGTGAAGCTATCTCAAATTACTGGAAATATTTTTATAACTACAACCCTCCAAAATCAACCCAGCTGCTACTTTTTGAACTAATTGTAATGCCTTCAATTTAATTTTTCATATCTCCAAATAATGTGGGAGTCTTTACCATATGCATTTTTTTTTTCAAATGGCCTAATAATAATGCATGGCCAGAAATGAAACAAATGGAATAAAAGT
Organism: Geotrypetes seraphini; assembly: GCF_902459505.1. Lineage (NCBI taxonomy): Eukaryota > Metazoa > Chordata > Amphibia > Gymnophiona > Dermophiidae > Geotrypetes > Geotrypetes seraphini. The sequence continues at coordinate 66,666,742 of NC_047085.1, forward strand.
GTACTGTACTTCATGGCTTTGCTAGAAATGGGCTTAGTGTGTGGGAAAGGCCTATATAAAGGGCGCTGATCTCATTTCTAGTGCAATAGGTGTGTCATACTGGATGGATGGTAATTTAGACAGAAAAGACATCTTGAGGTTAGAGAGTTTCTGCAGAGTTAGAGCCTTTCCGAGGAAGATTCAGAGAATGAGGGGGGTCTATCTTTATGCTTTTACTGTTTCCAAGTTTATTCCAAATTTAATATACCATCTATCAACTTGTTCCTAGACGGTTTAGAATAGCCTCATGAGTAATTGTGACAATGGATGCCAGCCTGTTCAGCTGGGGTGCTCACTGCAAAGGATGCCCGACCAATAAGCGTTGGTTGGCCTCCTGAAAGAAGTGGTTGATCAACAGATTGGAATTTCGAGCCATTCAATTGGTGTTGAAGAGTCTGGAGGGACTAGTGGTCCGAGTCTTCTCGGAGAGTGCTACTGTGGTGGCATGTGTCAATCTCTAGGGAGGCACCTAGAGTGCGCAGATGAGTCTGGAGACCTGCTTACTGTTTCTGGTGGGCAGTTTCATTTTCAGGCTCTTTCAGCAGCGCATGTAGTGGGGGTGGATAATGTCCAGGCCTATTTCCTCAGCAGACACACTGGATCCAAAAGAATAGACACTGTCTGTACAGCCTTCCAATCCTTTGTTCATTGCTGGGGTTGCTCAACATTCAATTTGATGTTGACAGCAAGAAACAAGAAGGCGGACCGATTCTTAAGTCGATCATCTGAGTCCAAAAGCACAGGTCTGGATGCTCTGGTCCAGCTGTGGATGAAGAGCAAGCTCTTGTATGTATTTCCTCCATGGCCTATGATAAGTCACAGGATTGCAAGCCATCGGGGGAACAGTCATTCTCGTGGCTCCAGATTGGCACTGCAGACCTAGTGTATCTTCAGAGGGACGCAGGTCTCAGACTGCAAGTACAGCTGGACCTTCTTTCTGGTGGTCATAGAAGATTCAGATCATTTTGCTCTTACAGCATGGCTCTTGAGCGTGAGGCATTAGTGCGCAAGGGATACTTAGAGATAGTCATTGCTACTCTGCTCAGAGCCAAAAAGCCTACAAGGATCTCTGTTTATGTTAAGGCATGGGAAACTTTCCAACACTGGTGCATCATGGAGAAGACAGAGCTTTTCTTTGCTCTGATCTCAGTGGTGTTAGCCTTCCTCCAGGCTGGCCTTGATAAGGGGTCTACAGTGCTGTCCCTCAGAGTTCAAGTGGAGGGATGCTCTTGTTTCAGGGCTCAAAAGCATAAGACTTCATTGGTGTCTCATCCAAACATAGCCAGATTCCTAAAGGGGGTGCTACGGCTCAGGCCACCGGTAAAACACCTATTTCCCTCAGTGAACCTTAACGTGGTTTTGTAAGGCCTCAAGTCAGGCTCCATATGATCCACGGAAGCATCCTTGACTGATCTGATGCTCAAGGCGGTTTTTCTTGTGGCTATCACCTAAGCAAGAAAAATCGTGGAGCTCCAAGCTCTTTCTTGCAGAGAGCTTTTCCTCAAGTTCACAGACGCTGGAGAATTTTTACATGCCATTTCATCCTTTTGCCAAAGATTGTTTCAGCTTTCCTTGTCAAGAGGTCAGATTGCTGGCATTGCAGTCCACAGGTACTAGGAAGAAGAACCAGATTCTGAAAAAGTTGGATGTGAAAAGGGTGCTTCTGCAGTAACTTGAGGTCACTGAGCTCAGGTGATCTGACCATCTTTTTGTGCTCACTATTCAGGTTAGACATGGTGCACCAGCTTCCAAGGCCACAATTGCCAGATGGATCCGTAGGGCCGTTTCATCAGCATATATTGCCTGTGGAAAACAGTCATAGTCTCCATAAAGGTTCATTCGACTAAAAATATGACTTCTTCATAGGCGGAATCTTGATGTCCTGAGGAGATTTATAAGGCAGGGACTTGGTCCACTCTACATACATTTTCCAAGTTTTATAGAGTGAATATACCTGCAAGGGAGGACTCTGCTTTTGAGTCCTCAGTGTTATGAGCCAGCACAGTGGTTCCTTCTGGGACTGCTTTTATACATTCTGTCCAGAATGACATACCTATTGCACTAAAAAAAGAGATTAGGTTCTTACCTTGCTAATATCTTTTCTAGTAGATGTAATTACGGATGAGCCCCACCCAAAATGTAAGGTTTTGGAGAGGTAATGTTAAAGCAAACATGCCTCAATGATATAACATGGTGGCCTTACTATCCGCAGGTCCTGGATTCAATACCCTCATAGAAGATTTTCAGTAGGGAGTGAAATTAATAACAAGGACAGCTAAAAGTGATTGTATAAATAATATATTGTGTTAGAAATAGGCTTAATATTACAGAAAGGCAATACAGAGAGATACATCACGCATATGCTGAGTTACAAATGTACAGAAAGAAATAGAAATAAGCTTTACAAATATAGAGTGGATTCAGAGACTGCATATGTGTATGAGAGAGAGGACATTCTACCTGCATTACAGAGTCAGAGGAAAGAGAGAGAGAAGGGGGGAGGGGTTGGTCCAGACATCAGGGAGAAGTCCAGGTTCCAGAGAGAGAGAGAGAGGATTTTAACCTCCCATATTTATAAGTTTGAGACTTGTTCTAAAAATAGAATCTATTGATAAGTACCCCTATCTTTTGTAAACTGTTTGAAACAATGGTGAATAAGGTGAGTGGTGCAGAGACTGGAGTTGCTGTTAATTTCCAGTATCACTCTGACAATGGTTTCTGATTAACCATGCAGCTGGGGCTCTGTGTATCTTAAGCACACACATTAATACATCTTTGCACCTCAGGGCTGTACCAAAGTCTTTTGTTACTTTTAAGCACTGATGTAATTTATGCACTTTGAGGTTGCTGGTCTATGCACTGACATGCCCCAAGGTCAGATATAACTGATATGATCTCCCATAGGCCTTTGCTGATATTGGTAAGGCCAACAGAAAATGCTGACAGCCAGGGATGGGCTGACAGTAGATAGCTGATTCATTCTGGAGCCCCACCCTGTCGGTTATCTCCTGTTCCTGCCTACTATCTCAATCAGAAAGTATGAGTCCAAACTGAAATTTGGATGTCAGTCAGATCTTAAGGATATAAAGAATAATCTATTGCTATAATACATTGGGGTAATCCTTGAGCTCCATAAATGTTTCTGTTTGGCATGATTGTTTTGATGATTCACCTTTTCAATGACAATGTTCAACATGTTTGTTATAATTTCAGAGCAGAAAAGTGTTGTAGTTCAGGGAGTTTCCCCATACCCCTCCTTTGCATATTTCAGTTTAGAGTTATCACCTGCTTTGGTACAAACTGAAGTGGTCAGCAGAGCCCTCTAGTGAAGGAGGAGGGTTCAAAAGTTGGAGTGGATTCCTTCTGCATGGCTTGCGAGCATGGGGATATTACTCGTCTGTCCACAATGACACACCTATGTATTAGAAAAGATATTAGCAAGGTAAGATCCTAATCTCTTTTTACTGCAACTTAGTAAAATGGCCCCTAATTAACTACATCTTAGCACAATGCTCAATCCCTCAGTGGAATACACGGATAAATTTGTGGCAATGATGAGCTAAATCAGTTCAGTAGGTACATTTTGCCTCAGGAATCTGGTATTGTCTTTCATAGATGGACATTTTTTCACAATTACAATTTTATGTAAAATTGAAACTTTGCTTTCCTTTTCATTAGATTTGTTGGGAGATTTAAATCGCGGAAAGAACGTGAAGCTGAACTTGGAGCAAGGGCAAAAGAATTCACTAATGTCTATATAAAGAATTTTGGAGAAGACATGGATGATGAAAGACTTAAGGAAGTCTTTGGCAAATATGGTAACTTTACTTTTTTATGTAGTATTATTTCCCATTTACAGCTGGTAAGGCTCTGCACAAGGCTGTAGAACTATTGCTTTCATGCAGGTTCCTAAGCCATTCATCATAATTTAAAGTTTTTGGGATGGACAAAACAGAATATTCTAACTGCTTGCTAATGTGATTAGATGCCATACCTAGCTTAATCTTTTAATATTTGAAGTTTTAATAATTCCAGGATATATTTATTTTTGGTGTATATTTTCAACTATTGCCTTGAAATTACATTTTCATGTAGCAGACTTACCAGCTAGTTTTAAAGTGTTGCTTTGTAATTATGTACAGTATAATCTCGTTATAACGGACTTCAAGGGACCTGGAAAAACAGTCCGTTATATCCAGAGTTTCATTTTTTAAAAACTTTGTTTAGGTCAACTTGAAACAACGTACAATCAATGAACAACAGTCACTGCACAAGCATATCAGCAGCATCAACAACAAAACTCAGCAATACATTTGTATGGCACGAAATGATTGCAAAACTAGAACACTAAAAGATGTTCTGAAGTATTATGTTGTATTGTACTGGAAAGAAACATAATCTGTCATTTTCTTCCGGGCGCCTTGTAAGTGGAGCCTGCATGTCCGTTATAGCCGAACAAAACTACAGCTAAAAGCGGCTCTGGAACCAAATTGTTTGTTATATGCGAAAGTCCGTTATATGCAAGTCTGCTATATGCGGTGATTTTCTGTATGTTCATAAAGGCTCATGGCCAGGACCAGCGAACCTCATCCGCTATAAACAATATGCTGTTATAAGCGAGTCCGTTATAACGAGATTATTCTGTAGTGCTGAAATATAACAGTAGATATATTTTTGCTGCCCTTCCTCTGGGTTGGAATACCTGAACCTGACTGCTCTCCTCTGCTGAACATATGGGGGAACAGCTATTTCAGAGTGTGGGACTTCAGGTAGACTTACTCTTTTTGAAAATGACCAATATTTTTTTTTTTGGGGGGTAAGTTCTTGTTATAATACATCTTGGATAATTTTTTGTAATCCGCCTTGAACTGCAAGGTAATGGCGGAATAGAAATCCCTAATGTAATGTAATGTAAGCATCAGATTAGAAGAGAAAAGCCAATATACAATCTAAAACAATAAGCCATATCAAAATGACTGCATTAGGACTGATCAGTTCCAACTAAGCAAGCTAACAAAAACAGGAACATGCAGCCAGCTCCATTTATTTCTAAAACTATAACTGTAAAAATTCCCTCACCCCACTTCCCCCCCCCCCAAAAAAAAAAAAGTCCTAATCAGGGTTTTTCCATTTGTGATACAGATCCCATGCCTTATAAAATTCCATCTATTGACCATATTGGAGAGCTTTCATTATCCCAGGACAAGCAGGCATGATATTCTCACATGTGGGTGACGTCATCTACGGAGCCCCGGCGCGGACAGCTTTTCAAGCAAACTTGATTGAAGTTTCAAGTTTGCACACTGCACCACGCATGTGTGTGCCTTCTCGCCCACTAGAGGGCGCATCCCACCTCGTGGTCCTCAGTTCAAATTTTTCCGCGGAGCAAGAAAGCCCTGTGGATCTGAGCTCCAGTGTTTTTGCCTTCTAGCTGCCGCGTTTAGTTTGTTTTTCCCTTCGAATTAGTTCGCGGTGCTGTTTTCCTTTCGTTTCTTTTCAAAAAAAAAAAAAAAAAAAAAGTCTTTCGTTTTTCATCGGGCTCCGGGGGCTCCCGGAAGCCGTGGCCGCGGGACGTCGGTACGTTCCCGGCCTTCTTCTTTTTCTTCGAGGATGTCCCGTCCTGTTACGGGATTCAAAAAGTGCAGCCGGTGTGAGAGGTTGCTTTCCATCACTGACCCTCACCGGTGGTGCATTGTCTGTCTTGGGCCCGAACATCCGACAGACTCGTGTGATCGCTGTGCTACCTTCCAGAACAGGGCCCTCCGTCGCCGTAAGGCAAGAATGGCCGAATTGTTCGCCGTCGACGCACCGCCTAAGGCCTCGACGTCGGCCTCGGCTTCGGCCCCGGCCTTGACCTCGGCCTCGGCGTCCTCGGGGGCCTCGGCCTCGCCTCGGCCCTCTTCCTCGAAGGCGTCGTCAGTGAAGCAAGCTTCGGGTAAGTCCTCTGTTCCATCCCCTTCAGCAAAGAAGCCATCCTCGAGTCAGGCCAAGGCGGGTGGGTCGACCCCGGCCCCGCATCGGACCTCGACTCCGCACACCCCGAGGGAATACTCGAGACCGAGGTCGCCCTCCAGGGAGTGTGCCCCGGACTCGGAACTCCCCACCTTCGTGGGGATTCCGGCCTTCCAGGATCTCCTCCGAGCTCTGATCTCATCGGAGCTGTCGGGAGCCCTGGAAGTGTTGCAGCGTGCTGCGGTTCCGGCGGCCTCGACCTCGGCCGGGGCGCCTTCGGTCTCGGAGGCCCCGGCCTCGGCTCCCTCGGGAGCCCCGACCTCGGCGACCTCGGTCTCGGGTACGGTGGCCCCGTTCACCTCGGCCTCGGCCCCGCCCCGGACCTCGACCTCGGGTGAACCCCCTGAGCGGAGTGTAAGGCCCAAGGAAAAGTTGCGCAGAGTGCGCCGTCTTTCCTCCTCTTCCTCCGGGTCTTCCAGACACGCCTCGCCCTCGACGCGACCTCGGACGGGGCGTCGATCGAGGAAGTCTAAGCGACCCCGAGGCTCGCCTCGGCGCGACCGCTCCTCGTCGTTCGGGGGCGAGGCGCTGCAGGTGTCGGAGTTGCGCCTCGACAACCCGAGGCTCCTCCGCTCACCTCATGGGAAGTCTTCCCGGGCCGCCTCGCCGAGGAAACGGGAGAGTGTCCCACGAACCCCTGGGTCCTCACCCAAGGGCTCTGCGAGGAGCATAAGAACATAAGAAGTTGCCTCCGCTGAGGCAGACCATAGGTCCATCCTGCTCAGCGGTCCGCTCCCGCGGCGGCCCATCAGGCCCATTGTCTGAGCAATGGTCTATACCTATCTATACCCCCCAATCCCTTTTTCTTCTAGGAATCTATCCAAACCTTCTTTGAAACCATTTAATGTTTTCTTGTCTACAACAGCCTCTGGAAGCGCGTTCCATGTGTCCACTACCCTCTGAGTGAAAAAGAACTTCCTAGCATTTGTTCTAAACCTATCCCCTTTCAATTTCTCCAAGTGCCCCCTTGTACTTGTGGTGCCCCTTAATTTAAAAAATCTGTCCCTGTCTACTTTTTCTATGCCCTTCAGGATCTTGAAGGTTTCTATCATGTCTCCTCTAAGTCTTCGCTTTTCCAGGGAGAAAAGTCCCAACTGCTTCAATCTGTCAGAATATGGGAGATTTTCCATTCCCTTTATCAGTTTGGTTGCTCTTCTTTGTACTCCCTCAAGTAACGCCATGTCTTTCTTGAGGTACGGCGACCAGTACTGGACACAGTACTCCAGATGCGGCCGTACCATTGCACGATACAGCGGCATGATGACTTCCTTCGTCCTGGTCGTAATACCCTTCTTAATGATACCCAGCATTCTGTTTGCTTTCCTAGAGGCTGTGGCGCATTGCGCCGATGCCTTCAGTGTTGCGTCTACCATCACTCCCAGGTCTCTCTCCAGGTTACTAACCCCTAGTGGTGTTCCCCTCATTTTGTTTGTGAACATCGGGTTCTTTTTCCCCACGTGCATGACCTTGCATTTCCCCACGTTGAAGCTCATCTGCCACTTTTCGGCCCACTTTTCCAGCTGCGTTAGATCCTTTTGGAGATCTTCACAGTCTTCCTTGGTTTGAGCCCTGCTGTATAGTTTGGTGTCATCTGCAAATTTAATGACTTCACACTTAGTTCCCGCCTCTAGGTCATTTATGTAGATATTGAACAAGAGTGGTCCCAGCACCGACCCCTGCGGAACTCCGCTCGTGACCCCTTTCCAGTCTGAGTAGTGACCCTTTACGCCAACCCTCTGCTTCCTGTTTGCCAGCCAGTTTTTGATCCATCGGTGGACCTCCCCTTGTACCCCGTGGTTCCATATCTTTTTAAGCAGTCTCTCGTGTGGCACCTTGTCGAAGGCTTTTTGGAAGTCAAGGTAAATAATGTCTATAGATTCCCCTTTATCCACCTGGCTGTTCACTCCCTCAAAGAAGTACAATAAGTTTGTGAGGCATGACCTACCCTTACAGAAGCCATGTTGACTCGGTTTTAGCTGCCCATTTTTTTCGATGTGCTCATAGATGCTGTCTTTAATCAGTGCCTCCATCATCTTTCCCGGGACTGAGGTCAGGCTCACCGGCCTGTAGTTTCCCGGGTCCCCCCTTGCACCCTTCTTAAAGATGGGCGTGACATTTGCTATTTTCCAATAACTTCCCCTTCCCCCTCGAGGGCCCTCGAGAGGGGATCCTGGGATTCGGGATCGGTTAGGGATCCTCATTATTCCCATGAGGCCTCCCCCCTCTCATCGGTGGGGCGGTCGTGAACCCCGTCTCCCCAGGCTAGGCCGTCCTCATTTTCATCCTTCGTTCAGGACATGGCCCAAGCCCTGGGGATTGACCTGATGGTAGGCTCTCGGTATTCCAAAGAATTTTTGGAGGAACAGGACCTCCCCACTCTTCCTAGGGAGGTGCCTAGACTCCCTCTCAACAGTGTCCTTCTGCAAACCTGGCTGAATAACTTGTCAAACCCTCTTACAGTCACGTCTGTGCCTTCAAAAATGGAATCGAAGTATAGGACGATTCCCCCTAAAGGGTTCGATAAGGCGCAGCTCTCACACCAGTCTCTTCTGGTGGAGTCTGCTCTTAAAAAATCACAGCCCTCACGGGTCTCTGCGGCGGTTCCACCAGGCAGGGAGGGGCGGACCCTGGACAAGTTTGGCCGTCGCCTCTATTCAAATTCCCTGATGGCCACCAGGGTTCTAAATTACGCCTTCACCTTTTCCTCCTATTTGCGTGGTATGGTGAAGGACCTTCCTCAATATCGAAACTCGTTACCGGACTCCCAAAGAGCAGGATTCGATAAGTTTATGTCCAACCTGTCTCAATTGCGGTTGTACCTATTCCACGCAGTGTACGACGCCTTTGAGCTGGTTTCGAGGGTGTCGGCCCTCGCGGTGGCCATGCGCCGCTTGGCCTGGCTTCGCACCCTCGACATGGACCCAAACCTGCAGGAACGCCTGGCAGACTTGCCCTGTGTGGGGTCCGAGTTATTCGACGAGTCATTGGATGCGGCGACCAAACGCTTGTCGGAACAGGAGCGCTCTCTAGCATCCCTGGTCCGCCCCAAACCTAGACCCCCGCCGCAGAAACCCTTTCGGCCTCCGCCGCGCCGATACCCTCAGAAGTCGACTCCGGCTTTCTCGAGACCGCCTCCGAGACGTCCGTCTCAGCGAGGCAGAGGGGGACAAACCCAAGCCCAGGCGCAGGGCCCTTCTAAGCCCGCGCCTTCCTTTTGACGGGCTGAGCGGACGGGGCGGGTTCCCCTCCGCACTTTCTCAGGAACCCCTTCCGATCGGGGGCCGTCTTCGGTCCTTCCGGGAGGCATGGACCGGGATTACCTCAGACGCTTGGGTGCTCCGGATCGTCTCCGAGGGCTACTCGCTCAACTTTGTGTCCTCGCCGCCGGACAGTCCCCCAAGTTTAGTCCCCTGCAACCGTTCGCAGCTACCGACCCTTATAACCGAAGCCAAAGCCCTCTTGAAGCTTCGGGCGGTCGAGCCAGTCCCCAAGGACCAGTGGGGTACGGGGTTTTACTCCCGCTACTTTTTGGTCCCAAAAAAGACCGGGGACCTGCGCCCCATACTGGACCTCAGGAAGCTCAACAAATTCCTGGCCCGGGAGAAGTTTCGAATGCTATCTCTCCCGGTTTTGTACCCCCTCTTGGGGGAAGGGGACTGGATGTGCTCCCTCGACCTGAAGGAAGCATACACCCATGTTCCGGTGCACCCCGCCTGTCGAAGATTCTTACGATTCCAGGTGGGGGACCTCCACCTCCAGTACAGGGTACTGCCCTTCGGCCTGGCCGCGTCCCCACGAGTATTCACGAAGTGCATGGTGGTGGTTGCAGCAGCCCTCAGGTCACGTGGACTCCATGTGTTCCCTTACCTGGACGATTGGCTCATCAAAGCCCCGACCAGGGAGGGGGTTATCTCAGCGACCCGACAGTCTATTGCCTTCCTGCAAACTCTCGGGTTCGAGATAAACTTTCCAAAGTCTCAGTTGAGACCGTCGCAGTCTCTTCAATTCATAGGTGCGGTGCTGGACACGGTGCGCCTACGCTCCTACCTGCCGACCCAGCGGTTGGAAGCCTTGGTACGGATGAGCCGCCAGGTCTCCCAACTATCGAGGGTGTCGGCCAAGCGCATGATGATGCTGCTGGGCCATATGGCCTCGACGGTACATGTCACGCCGTTTGCGAGGCTACACCTGAGGATCCCTCAGTGGACCCTCGAGTCCCAGTGGCGTCAGGAGTGCGACCCGGTGTCTCGCCTCATTTCGGTAACTCCGCCCTTGCGGAAATCGCTGCGTTGGTGGACAGACTCTTCAAATCTGTCCATGGGGCTATTGTTTCGCACTCCGCCTTTTCACAAGGTCCTGACCACGGACTCCTCGGAGTACGCGTGGGGAGCCCATCTCGACGGTCTTCGCACGCAGGGCCTGTGGTCGTCAGAAGACCGTCAGTGTCATATCAACGTGCTAGAGCTGCGAGCCATCTTCCTAGCACTTCGAGCCTTCGTTCACATATTGCAGGACCAGGTGGTCCTCGTCCGCACGGACAATCAGGTGGCAATGTATTATGTGAACAAGCAGGGAGGAACGGGGTCATGGCCCCTCTGCTCCGAAGCTCTTCGCCTCTGGGAGTGGGCGGCCTCCCGGAACATCTTCCTCCGGGCGGTCTACATCCAAGGAGAACGGAATTGCCTGGCGGACAAACTGAGTCGACTTCTGCAACCGCACGAGTGGACTCTACACTCAGCAGTTCTACGCGAGGTCTTCGCTCGCTGGGGAACGCCACAGGTGGATCTGTTTGCCTCTCCGGAGACACACAAACTACCACTATATTGTTCTCGGATGTACTCGCAGGACCGTCTGGAAGCGGATGCCTTCCTACTCGACTGGGAAGGGAGGTTCCTGTATGCATTCCCTCCGTTCCCTCTGATCATGCGAACGTTGGCACACCTAAAATCGTCCACGGCCACGATGATTCTCATAGCACCTCGGTGGCCGCGTCAGCACTGGTTCTCCCTGCTGCTCCAGCTCAGTGCCAGAGAGCCTCTTCCCCTGCCTGTCTCTCCTTCTCTGCTGTCTCAGAGTCAAGGATCCATGTTACATCCCAATCTGCAGTCATTGCACCTGACAGCCTGGTTTCTTGTTCCCTGACTCCTCCGGACCTGTCTCAATCGGTGAAGGAGGTGTTGGAAGCCTCCCGCAAGATCTCGACGAGGCTTTGCTATGCGCAGAAATGGACCAGGTTTTCCACCTGGTGCTCGTCTTTTCACCTGGATCCGGTATCAGTTCCGGTATCCTCGGTTTTAGAATATTTGTTTCACTTGTCGCGCTCCGGCTTGAAAACCACTTCGGTGCGGGTTCATCTCAGTGCGATTTCTGCTTTCCACCAACCTCTGGAGGGACGCCCTCTGTCACTCCATCCCTTGGTGACACGCTTCATGAAAGGGTTACTCAGGGTTTGTCCCCCTCTTAAGCCTCCGTCTGTCGTGTGGAATTTGAATGTGGTTCTGGCTCAACTGATGAAACCCCCGTTTGAGCCACTCAACAAGTCCCTCTTGAAATTTCTGACTTGGAAGGCGGTGTTTCTAATTGCCCTCACCTCCGCCAGGCGGATTGGGGAGTTGCAAGCCTTGGTTGCGGACCCTCCTTTCACTGTCTTTCATCACGACAAGGTGGTTCTCCGCACCCATCCTAAGTTTTTACCTAAAGTTGTTTCTGACTTCCACCTCAATCAGTCCATTGTCCTTCCTGTGTTCTTCCCGAAGCCCCACTCCCATCCTGGCGAGATGGCGCTTCACACGCTTGACTGTAAGAGGGCGTTGGCATTTTATCTTCAACGCACCAGGCCTCATCGGAAGGTTCCTCAATTGTTTTTGTCCTTCGATCCCAATCGATTAGGGCACCCAGTTTCCAAGCGCACTCTGTCTAACTGGTTGGCCGCTTGCATTTCCTTTTGCTACGCTCAGGCTGGCCTTCCTCCCCCGGGTCGAGTCACGGGGCACAGGGTCCGAGCGATGGCAGCTTCGATAGCTTTCCTCCGATCCACTCCGATGGAGGACATATGTAAGGCTGCCACTTGGTCTTCGGTTCATACATTCACCTCTCATTACTGTCTGGACACTTTATCCAGGAGTGACGGCCGGTTTGGCCAGTCAGTTTTGCAAAATCTGTTTTCCTAAATTGCCATCCTCCCACCTGCCCTTTTTTGGTTAGCTTGGAGGTCACCCACATGTGAGAATATCATGCCTGCTTGTCCTGGGATAAAGCACAGTTACTTACCGTAACAGGTGTTATCCAGGGACAGCAGGCATATATTCTCACAACCCGCCCGCCTCCCCGGGGATGGCTTCCTTGCTAGTTATGGAACTGAGGACCACGAGGTGGGATGCGCCCTCTAGTGGGCGAGAAGGCACGCACATGCGTGGTGCAGTGTGCAAACTTGAAACTTCAATCAAGTTTGCTTGAAAAGCTGTCCGCGCCGGGGCTCCGTAGATGACGTCACCCACATGTGAGAATATATGCCTGCTGTCCCTGGATAACACCTGTTACGGTAAGTAACTGTGCTGTTTGGTCATCTGGTGTGTATAATTCATCTTGTTTAGCATCATGATCAATGTTGGCTGCTGCCAAAGCTATCTGACCAGTGGCCAACTTATGGTATTCCAGTTTCAAGCCATAAAGTCTAAAATGTAGCAGATATTGTTCTGTTTTTAAAGAATAAGCGACAGAGAGGTTATGTCCCAGAATTTGTGAAATAGTTGTCTAAATAGCATGCAAGTTAGGGACAAGCCCACCACACATGATACATGTCACCAGTTTGTCCACAGTTATACCAGGATTAGTTATTACTGTATTTAAACATTTTAGGAACTATGCTGTGGAGTATACCATCTATAAAGAATCTTATAACCATTTGTTATGTCCCTTCCGGATTTCATACACTAGGTGTTCAATCCCAGCCCGCATTCCAGGAGTTGGAGAAATTCACAAACTTTTCTGAGCACATGCTCGAACCTCTTTGCCTGAGAGCTAGCAAACATATCCAGTTACAATTTCTGCAAGCAATCCTTGCAGAATTCTTTTGCAGTTGCTCTGCTTCTTTTTCTTTTTTCTTTTTTTTTTTGATTCTTTATTCCTTTTTAATCATTCAACAAGTGTACAAGAAAAATCATACATAGGCTCAAAAACAACACTTGATAAATCCATCAAGACAATAACAATTGTCTTGATGGATTTATCAAGTGTTGTTTTTGAGCCTATGTATGATTTTTCTTGTGTGTGTGTGTATATATATATATATATATATATAAACAAACCCATAACCCACCCTCCCTCCCAACACTATTCTTCTTAATTCATTTTACCCTCTCTTCAAGTGTACAAACCCTCCCCCCATCCTTCCTTAAATGATGTATCTTCAAAAGAAAAATGGTGTTTATTCATTACAAAACAATGTTAATGGCTCCCATATTTTAATAAAACTTTTATAATTTCCATTTTGTACCGCTATTGAACGTTCCATTTTATATAAATGACATAGCAAATTCCACCAAAAATTAAAGTTAAGTCTGCTATGATCTTTCCAATTGTTAGTAATATGTTGAATGGCAACTCCTGTCATAATCAATAAAAGTTTGTTATTGCTTTCCGATATCTGACTCTTTTTCCTCATAGATATGCCAAATATCACAGTATCATAAGTTAATGCTACAGGATTTTCTAATAAAGAATTTATTTGATCCCAGATCGAATTCCAAAAGGCCAAGATATAGGCTTCTTTTTCTTAATTTTCATTTAAAGTTTGTTTTCTCTGTGGCTTCAGTGCCTTGAGACCCCTTTCCAGTGGTCCTCTGTCGGAGGAGAGGACATAGTCCCGCTGTGCTGGACTGCTGCTTCACAGAGAAACTCTGTGGAGTCAGCCTGCTGTGTGCCACCATTTTTAGACTCATGGTCCCTTCCCCTGGGAGTCTACTTGCCGGTGACCTTGTTGCGGGTTTCAAGCGCAGGCTGTATGCATATGGAGTGAAACCCACCCGGATTTCAAGGTGCAAGCTACCTTTCTGTCCCCTGACCGCGTGGATGAGGATCCGTGGGGCAAAATTTGTATTTGGTGTCTGGCCAGCTGGCAGTCTGAAGACCTACCACTCTGGTAATTTGGAGAAGTTTCTGAGGCAGGTAAATCCTCTTCCTCCACTCAACTGCTGTTTAAAATTGCTGACAGGCATGGCACTGCTGAACTGCGAGTACCCTCCACTGGGGGTAGCTTCTGGATTATTTTAAGTCATTTTTCACATTTTCTGAGGGTAGGGTTCAGGTCCCCCACCTCCCCAGACCTCAAATCGCTATTTTTTAATTTCAGGTTTTGCTTATTTTTGCTGTTTTGGGCGCAAATTCACTGGTGGCTTCCATCTTGGATTTGAAACAATCTTTTTTTTCTAAGCTTTATTTCTGCCTCAGAACCCCTCGATCTGATTAAAAATCCTTTGGGATGGACTCTCCAAATCTGTTGAATGTGGACATTGATTGATTGACTCCCAGCCCCAAATCTGTTGAATGAGGACATTGATTGCGCCGGATTGGCGCCATATCAGAGATTGTGTACCACATGCCGTAGTGCACAGGGGGAGAGGGCGGGAGCTTCGGACTTCACCAATTCTAAGTACTCTTGGTCTGGGGAGCTGGCCTGGGTCCATGCCTTCTGAAGAAAATCTCACCCAGAGGCCATTCTGGAGTCTGGTGTAAAATACCTGTGTTCCAAGTCTAGAGACTTTTTTGGTGCAGTGCATGTACCTCAACAGAGCCCTGCCATGGTTGCAGGGTGGGCCTTTTCACCAGACTTTATTTGGCTCCTCTGAAAGGTGTATTCTTCAGACCCCCCACTTGTTTGACGCAGTCGGCAAGTTCATCGGGTCTTTTTTGGTCTCTTGCACCTATGGTGGAGCTTTCTGTTCGGGAGCCCTCTTGTCTGGCTTTGGCAGACCTTGATTATAGTAGTTGCCATGCAGATATTATGACTCTTCTGTATCCTTCCACTGCTTTTATTTTGGATCCGGCTGATCTTTTACTGGGAGTGGTCTCCTCGACTGTCCTGTGCATCCAAATTTGGGTGCTGACCCTTCATTGCAGATTTTTAACTGGCTTCTGTTTACCTCTTTACTGCTGATGATCTGAAAAAGCGCCGTTTGGATTCTCCACCTTTCACTTTGGTCATGGGCTGTTCTCTGACTTTTTTCCATTTAGTCCACAGCTCCTTGGTCTGGTTTCAGAACAATGAGATACCCTTGAAAACTCTTTCTGACCTTCTAATGCTATGTCTAAGCTTTATCACCTGGATCTTGATTTTCAGCAGGTTTGTGAGCAAACAAGCAGAACACCACCTCACCTTCGAGTGAAGACAAACAAAAAAGGCAAGGGAGGTGTCTTTTCAACCTGTAATAAACTCTTTATTATATGAGTAATGGTCCCAACAAGGATCCCTGTTTCAGTGTGTAAAAACACCTTCTTCAGGGGACACTGAAATAATAAAATACTGAGGTCTAGAATCGCATGAGCAGTCAAGCAGTAGCATTCATAACACAATGTCTTTGGATCTGTCTTTGTACTGGGGATGCTGCCTCAAGGGACCCTTAAGTGGATGTCCTTTAAGGGTCAGATTCTTGCTGGTATAGGTCTGGATGACATCTACACAGGTGTTGCCGAGCGCCACCCTAAGTCTCTCCCTGTAAACAAGTTTTGCCGGATGTGGGGAGGGGTCCACAGGTTTTTCCTTCCAGAGACATTCCCAAGGCTACGCCCGTTCTACAACAGTGCCAATTCCAGGCATCCTCAGGCCTCAGGTTTCTGTGCAGTGACTACACCTGAAAAGCTTCGATGACCCCAGGGTCGGGTGTGGCTTCCTTATCTCGGAGGCTGACTTTTCAGTTTTATCAGGAGTCTGCCTTCGGCTTTGTTTTTGGACTCCAGCAAGTTGACCGGAATAGAGTCCGGGGCCCATGATACTCTGCAGCGCCTCTTGGATATCAGGACACTGGAACCTGTTCCAGAACATGAATTGGGTTTAGGTGGATACTTCTTATACTCCAGAAAGGCTAGAAGATGGGTGACCCAATCTGGATCTAAAGTCGGTCACCTGCTTCTTGTGGATTCCTCTTTTCTGAATGGCAACGGAGCGTATGGTAATAGCTGCTCTCTTTTCAGGAGAGTTTCTAGTGTCCTTGGATCTTGGAGGCTTTCCTCCATTATCTACCCAGAGCATCGCCGGTTTCTGCGTTTTCCATGTTCTGAACAGCATTTCTAGTTTGTAGCTCTGCCCTTGGCCTCGCAACAGTGCCCTGCACTTTTGCCAAGGTGATAGTAGTTGTGGCGACTTTCTTCCAGCAGGGGGTCCAGATCCACTCTTCCTTGGACAACTGGTTGATCCAGGCTCCGTCTTGTCAGGAGTATGAAAGTACGGTGGAGATGGTAGTCTCTATGCTGCAAGTTCAGTAAGAGTCACTTGGTGGCGTCCTAGTCTCTGGAGTTTCTGGGCCTTCTCTTTGTCTCCAGACAGGGTTGTTTATTTCTTCTTGAGGCACTCAGACAGAACCTTTAATAACAGATCAGAATTCTCCTGGACCTTCCAGCTCCCTCGGCCTGGTTTTATCTGCAGGCTCTGGGGTCTCTGGCAGCCTCCTTGGAGGTGATCCCTGGATCAGAGCGCCCATGCACCCTTTACTGGAGTACCTCCTGTCTTGATGGTCTCTGCAGAGTTTTTCCCCTTCAGATGCCACTCCCCTGGACAATGCCAGCTAGCAGCGGCTTGAGCTGTTGAATTCAGGGGGGGAGGCTCTTTGTCAAGGGCTGGCTTCTTCAGATTTCTGAGTGGATGACTCTTATGATGGCCTGTTAGGTAGAGACTCACTGTGGGAACCACTCCATTCAGGTGCAGTGGTCTCCTGGTCTGAAATGCTGGTTGATCAATTGTCTGGAACTTCAGGCAATTCAGCTGATGCTGCTCGCTCTCCAGCCCCTTCTGAAAAGAACAGCAGTGCAAGTTTCTCAGATGATGCTACAGTGGTGGTATATATACATCACAAGGGGATACAAGTGCTCTCTCTCTTGGACCAGAAGGAGTGGAAGCACATCTTCTGTCTTTCTCGTTGGCCATGTGGCTAGTCGACTGTTCTTGCAGCCTTCCCCATCAGATCCTGGACCCAGGAGCATGGACCCTCTCACAGGAGGCGTTCCGTCTGATTGTACATCGCTGGAGTCAGCCCAGATGGACTTGTTGGCTTCAGCAGAGAACTTGAAGGCCCGCTGCTTTTACAGTCGACAAACAGCAAGGAAGCTAGGGCTAGATGCCTTGATTTGACCCTGGCTGGCTCACGAGCTACTGTATGATGTTCCCTCCATTACCTCTAGTTGGTCAGGTCCTCCGCTGGATAGCAGCGCATCCCAGCTTGGTGATTCTACTAGCTTTAGAGTGGCCTCGTTGCCCATGGTATGCGGATCTCATCCATCAGTGAGCTGAGAATCAGGCAGAAGGACTGGGGAAGCTTTGGGGATGATTTGCTTTGGGGATGGTTAAATAAAATGTTTAAACTTAAAAAGTTGTATCATTGAAAGTGAATCGAATCGAAATATTTTTCTCTGAATCGGGCAGTACTAGTTTACGCATTACCGAAGGCCTTTCATGGGGTGCTCGTTGCACACAACAGTTTAGTTCTGCATTGTTTCTCTATGTTTTTCTGAGTTGCCTTTGTGCCTGTTTATTGCTTGTTAATATTTTGCAGAGCAAACCAGTTCAAGAATTGTTTAAATTGCTGGGGATCCTCCCCATACCCCTTGTCATGGATTTGTCTAGGTATTTTGCTTGGCTTTGGGACTTAACTGGATATGTTTGCTAGCTCTCAGGGTAAGGGGATGGAGCATGTGCTCAGAAAAGTTTGTGGATTTCTCCAACTCCCGGGTTGGGATTGAACACCTAGCATATGGAATCCTACAGAGACTAACAGAAAGATTATCGAAGGTATAAACTTAATCTTCCATTCTAGATTACTAGATATGGAAACCTTTAATAAATGTTTGAAATCAGTCTCCCATTGCTTAAAGCAATCCTGAAATCAGCTTCTTCTTGAGCTGTGTACTGCAAAATTGGGCAGGTCTGAAGTAGAAGTGCTTTACAGAATTGTGTAATACACTGTGTAATACACAGTGCTTTACCCCACTCCTCCTAGACTGGCCGAACAAATTTCTCTATGCCTTTCCTCCAATACCCTTAATAGGGAAACTTCTAGACTTGACGAACAAATTTCTTTAAGCCTTTTTTCCAGTATCCTTAATAGGGAAACTTCTATTCAAGCACAAATGAGAACCAGCAGCTATGATTCTCATTGTCCCCAGGTGGCCAAGACAACCCTGGTTATCTCCTCAGTCAACTCATTATTGAGGATCCTATTTCTTTCCAGATTTTTCCAATTCTTATCAGTCAGAATAAGGGGTCCCTCCTCCACCCCAACCTACGTTGACTAGCACTCACAGCCTGGTTCCTCTCTCCACCCGCTTAGCTGCTCTAGTATCAGCTATCATAGACACTGCCAGGAAACCATCAACCATCCATACAGCATTGTTGCTATTTTAAGTGGACTTGTTTTTCCTCATGGTGTAACCAACACTCTTTACCTCCAGATATGTGTCCTCTTGTCAATATTGGACTACCTCTTGCATCTCTCCAACTCTGGACTAAAGACTACTTCATTCATTGTCATCAGTGCTTTTCACATTTTTCTCAGGGAAAAACCTTTAGCTTCACACTCTTTGGTTTCCAAGTTTATGTAAGGCCTGTTACACTCAAAACCCCACCAATCAAGCCTCCTACAGTTGCTTGGGACATTAATGTTGTCCTTTCTATTCTCATGAAGCCACCATTTGAACCACTGGTGCCTTCATCACTTAAATACCTAATATGGAAAGTGGTTTTCCTGATTAGCATCACTTAAGCTCATTGAGTCAGTGAACTTCAAGCATTAGTCTTAGATCCACCATATACCACATTCCATCATGACAGAGTTGTCCTGCATACTCATCCCAAATTCCTGCCAAAAGTAGTTTCAGAATTCCATCTCAACCAGTCTATAGTTTTGCCTGTCTTCTTATCCTGAGGAAGCTGCTCTCCACACAATGGACTGTAAGCGCACTTTAGCATAGTACCTCAATCATATGAAGCCTCATAGAACCTCTACTCAGCTATTCATTTCATTTGATCCTAACAGACTGGGCAATTCTGTTACCAAGAAAACAATCTCAACATGGTTGGCTGACTGCATCTCCTGCTATGCTTGGGTTGAGCTACCGTTGGAAAGTCATGTCACAGCACATACACTTAGAGTAATGGCAGCTTAAGTAGCTTTTCTCTGTTCCACTCCTATTGAGGACATTTGTAAAGCGGCCACCTGGTGCTCAATCCACACTTTTCACATCCCATTACTGTCTGGAGACTCATTCCAGATGGGATAGTTGGTTCAGCCAAGCAGTTCTTCTATATTTATTCTCTGTTTAATTGTCAACTTCCCTCCATCCCTTTTGAGGTAGCTATTGTCCCATCTGTGAGAATATCCTGCCTGCTTGTCCTGAGACAAAGCACAGCAATCCAGGTGTTATCCAGGGACAGCAGAAAGATATTCTCACAAACCTCCCACCTCCCCTAGTTGGCTTCTTAGTTTGTTTGTTGTTTTCTTAAATTGAACTGATGGTCCCATGAGCCGACGAGCAGGAAGACGCTCGCGTATGCTTGGTATGGGCAGTCTCAAGACTTCTAAAGAAGTTAAAGTGATGGTACACTTGTGCACTGTCCATACCGGGGCTGTGTTTGATGTCACACATCTGTGAAAATAACTACCTGCTGTCCATGGATAACAAGTAAGTAACTGTGCTTTCTGTGCCGATACTGCAGGATGGGGCAAGGTCCTTAGAGTGAAGCAAAACCCCAAACAATCTCACTTACTGCTTCACGTGACCTAACGGTCCTACAAATTTAAATTAAGATTTGCTGTCTGGTGTGACAGAAGAGCTGTAGACCTCTTTTCCTGTCCACACACATGCTATTTAAATAGCTTCTACATTTTGAGTCCTAACTGTGTTAGGAAATATCTTAGTGCAATTGGCATTTATTACTAGCATGTAGAAAGGAAAAAGCACAAACAACATCAAAGTAGGTGCCATAAGGCAGTAAGAGGGGCCAAAAGAGATTATGAGGAAAAAATAGCCAAGGAGGCAAAAAACTTCAAGCCGTTCTTTCGATATATTAAGGGGAAATGACACGTGAAGGAAGCAGTGGGGGCCGTTGGATGACCATGGAATAAAGGGAGTGCTAAAGGAGGATAAAGCCATTGCCGACAAACTGAACACACTTTTTGCATCTATATTTACTGAAGAGGATATACATAACATACCGGAAGCCTACAGGCTATACGCAGGAAACGAAGATGGGAAACTGACAGAGTTGGCAGTCGGTCTAGAAGAGGTATGCAGGCAGATTGATAGGCTTAAAAATGATAAATCCCCGGGACCGGATGACATCCATCCGAGATTAATCAAGAAACTGAAAGGGGCTATAGCTGAACTGCTTCAACTAACAGCCAATCTGTTGAACAAATAGGAAAGATTCCGAAAGACTGGGAAGTGGTGAATGTTATGCCGATCTTCAAGAAAGGTTCGAGGGGAGATCTGGTAAACTACAGGCCGGTGAGTCTGACCTCGGTACCAGGAAAGATGGTAGAGGCGCTGATAAAGGACCGCATCATTGATCACCTTGATGGACACAATCTGATGAGGACCAGTCAGCATGGCTTCAGCAAAGGAAGATTTTGCTTGACAAACTTGCTGCACTTCTTCGAGGGAGTAAACAGGCAGATAGACAAGGATGACCAAGTTGACATTGTATATCTGGATTTTCAGAAGGCGTTTGATAAGGTTCCGCATGAACAACTACTTTGAAAAATTGCGAGCCATGGAATCGAGGGTGAAATACTCAGCATGGATTAAAAACTGGTTGGTGGTTAGGAAACGGAGAGTGGGGGTAAATGGACAATACTCAGACTGGAAAAGTGTCACAAGTGGAGTGCCGCAGGGTTCGGTGCTTGGACTTGTGCTCTTCGACATATTTATAAACGACCTGGAAATTGGTACGACGAGTGAGGTGATTAAATTTGTAGACAATACGAAGTTACTCAGAATAGTGAATAAGCAGGAGGATTGCAAAGACTTGCAATGTGATATAAACATGCTCGAGAAATGGGCTGTGACATGGCAAATGAGGTTTTACGTGGGTAAGTGTAAGGTGATGCATGTCGGTAACAAAAATCTTATACACGAATACAGGATGTCCAGTGCAGTACTTGGAGAGACCCCCAGGAAAGAGACTTGGGAACACTGGTTGACAAGTCAAAAGGAGCCGTCTGTGCAGTGCGCGGCAGCGGCGGTGAAAAGGGCAAACAGAATGCTAGGAATGATTAAGAAGGGGATCACAAACAGATCGGAGAAGGTTATCATGCCACTGTACCGGGCCATGCTACACCCTCACCTGGAATATTGCATCCAGCACTGGTTGCCGTACATGAAGAAGGACGCAGTACTACTTGAAAGGGTCCAGAGAAGAGCGACTAAAATGGTTAAGGGGCTGGAGGAGTTGCCGTACAGTGAGAGATTAGAGAAACTGGGCCTCTTCTCCCTTGAAAAGAGGAGACTGAGAGGGGACATGATTGAAGCATTCAAGATAATGAAGGGAATAGAGTTAGTAGATAAAGACAGATTGTTCACCCTCTCCAAGGTAGAGAGAACGAGAGGGCACTTTCTAAAGGGGATAGATTCCATACAAACGTAAGGAAGTTCTTCACCCAGAGAGTGGTAGAAAACTGGAACGCTCTTCCTGAGGCTATTATAGGGGAAAATACCCTTCAGGGATTCAAGACAGACAAGTTCCTGCTGAACCAGAATGTACACAGGTAAGGCTAGTCTCTATTAAGGCACTGGTCTTTGACCTAAGGGCCACCGCGTGAGCGGACTGCTGGGCACGATGGACCACTGGTCTGACCCAGCAGTGGCAGTTCTTATGTTTAGTTTGATTTCACATTGGGCTTGATTTTACAAGTCGCCTGCAGTGTCATGGGGCCTCTACTTGGTATTAACCAAGGTGATGAAAGCTCCTTTTTTCTGCATGCCAACTGTGAAGTATCTGACCTGGAAGTTCTTATTTTTGGAAATGGTAACTTCAGTGGACAGAGTTGTGAACACCAGGCTCTAGTAACCGACCCTAAGCTATATTCTTTTAACAGGGTGGTTCTGCATACCTATCCCGTGTTTGTTTTTTTTCCCTAGGGTAGTGTTGGATTATCATCTTAACTAGTTTTATTATCATCCTGCCAACATTATTTTCCAGCTCACAAAAATGAAAGCACATTGCATATTTTGGACTGCAAGAGAACCTTAGCCAGTTGGCCACCTACTTGGAAGTGGACAGAAGTCCTTAACGTGTATCCAATTCTTCTTTTGACCCAAATAGGTTATGGTCTGCTGTCAAAAAAATTCATACTCCTTATTTGGCTAGCAGACTGCATTTCCTTAGCTTATGCCCAGGCAAGTATCTCGCTTGAGGATCATGTCACAGCTCATAATGGCAGATCTATGGCTGTCTCTGTAACCAACCTGAGATCAACTTCTGTGGAGGAAAGGATGTCCTTACAATCACTACTGTTTAGAAAAGGATTACCAATTCAACAGATTTGGCCAGTCAATCCTGCATAATCTCTTTGGGGCCTAAAATCCGTTCCCTGAGGCCCATTTTTTTTCTGTTCCAGGCTAAGTTGAAAAAACAAAATGACTACACAGAATGCATCTGTCAGACAGCAAAGATGATTTTTCTTGCAGAAGATTGTTCATGCTTCTTGACATCAGTGAGAGAGTACTAACCTTAGGTGTGAGGAAGGAATCACCCCTACATGCTATATATAGAGAGCACCTTCTGCAAGTAACTTGGTTTTCCTTTCTTCCATTTCTTATCCTGAGTCTCTCTAGTCCAGTGATTTCCAAACTTTACTATGTAAAAATTTCCAAACTTTACTATGTAAAAATTTTGAACTAACAAAGAACACTCAGTATACAGATTCTACAATTTAATTTCCTGAAGAGAGTTTGTTAAATCCTAGGGTTCTGTGGAACCCAGATTGGAAATGGCTGCTCTAGTCCCAGGCTCTTGCTATTTTTGATCCCTTTTTCTTTCCCTCCTTCTTCCACCATTAAGATTCCATTCCCATGCTAGTCTCCTCCCTGCACTAATCAATAAGGGTTAATTTTTCCCTTCTTAAAAACAAAATTACCAACAAACCAGGTTGAAACTTTTTTTTTTTTTTTTTACAATTAAAATAACACTCTATAATGCAAACGTGCTGCAGGAAACGTAGCTGGATATACTTATTAACATTTTCAACATCACAGAGCTTTTCCTAACTTTTTGGCGTTACAACTATAATTATATGCAGCTTCCACAGTAGTATTTGGTTTACCAATAAGGAAAACAAAAACTGAACTTCAGCTTTTACATTTTTTTTCAGGACCTGCCTTAAGTGTGAAAGTTATGACTGATGAAAGCGGAAAATCTAAAGGCTTTGGCTTTGTCAGCTTTGAAAGACATGAAGATGCACAAAAAGTAGGTAATTGTGAGAGAGTTTACATTTCAGGAAGAATATTTAGTACAAGAATACTGAGAATTGCCTGCAACCAGGGCTGGCCCAAACACCTAGGAGTCTGCCTAGGGAGTGGTACCAACATGGAAGGCATTACCATTGGTGTGGGTCCTTGAGCCTCCTTGCATTCTCAATGTCTGCTAGTTTCCACTTCTGAGCTTCCTGTTTCAGACAAGGCAGAACCTGGCAGGCTTTGAGCATGTGCAGATGCTGAAGGCCCTAAGCTGACTGTGGTGTCTTCCATAGGCACACTGAGTTCTGCATTGGTGCTGTCCCTTAATGGACATAGAAGGGAAGCAAAGCTACGAAGCTGCTGAACCTGAGGAGAGAGGAGATGCAGGCATCATGAATGAAAAAGGGAGAAGTAGGAAGAGGAGAGATTCTGGATGTCATGGGGAGAGTATAGGGGTCATTCCATGTCAAGTAATCAAATATTGAAAATAATCCCCACTCGACATCCTCCAAATTAAATAACATTTTGTGTGGACATTCCCTATAGCCTCAAATGAAACCATGTAAAATTTTTCAGCTAGATCTCTTTTCAAATGTAAAGGTGATCGGATGTAGGTCACTCTTGAGTACTGTGCTCTTTATAACACAAAATGGCAACTTTGTCCAGCCACTACAGCCCAACAAAACATCCAAGAGAATTGAAATTTTGTGGATTAATACAACCCGTGGCACTAACTTCATGTGCAAAGTTTTTAATGTAACATTAGTTTATCATCTCTTTTATGAGCCAGCAAAGTAGGCAAAAAATGTTAAAAACTTTAATGCCTACTTTTGACTCTATTGCTCTTGATCTATATTTCAATTCAAGTCATAACTGTACCAGCAGTTATGACAAATGACATGCACATAGGATTTGCATTAAGAAGCTTTGCAATCAATTGGAAGCAAAGATATAACTACACAAAGAAAATATTAGTGCTTTATACAAATTTTGGCTGTTTTATGAGTGAAAATATCAATTGTAAATTGTCCAGTTTTCTTTCTTTTTTATATCCTTGAAAGAGCGACTTTTTTGCTACAAAAGCCATTCTGTTTCATATTATTTGACCCAGCCTCACTTAGGCCAGAATATAGCTCTCACACATGCATTATTCACACGAATATGTATGCGGTGGTAAAAAAGGACATCTTTGGCATCCTATTGTGTAATATGCAAATGAGTTAACGGTGCAGCTAAACTTGTTGGGCTTGCCATGCTAACTCAGGTTACAACATCCACTGCTTTTACATAACTCTTATAAATATGGCCCATCAAAATGGACATTTAGTTGGTGATTCATTGCAAGTTCAATAAAGGCTTCTAGCTATACATTTCCAATTTTTTTTTTAGTTCCAATCTTTTTTATTGAACATTAACATAAGAAAGAGAAACATTCTGTAACAGCAACAGTTCACAAAAGTTTGTGGTGCAATGTAGAGCTCATACAGCATAAAAATAAATAAATAAAAATTAATTTGTAACTTGGATACAAGCATTATCGGAATCCGTGCTCCAGAATATTAATAAATAATTCTCTCTCAAATCCGATTATCTTAAAAAGGGGAACAAGACAGGGTTGTCCTCTTTCGCCTCTTTTATTTAATTTATCGTTAGAACCCTTTTTATCCTCCATTAGACAATCTGAAGACATACAGGGAATTCCTACATCGCTTAGAGATTTTAAGATAGCGGCATATGCTGATGATATTATGTTTTTTCTTAAAAATCCTCGGCTATCTCTATCTGCCCTCATCCACACAACCAATTTATACTCTTCATTTTCTGGTTACAAAGTTAATTGGGGAAAGTTCGTTATTTTTCCTCTTAATGAACATGCCTCACAATCTGATATACAAGATTTTCAATTCTCGTGGTCTATCATGCCAATAAAATATCTCGATACTTTTGTACACAAAGATCCTGAGGTAATTATGGAATATAACATCATCAAATTAAAAGATTTAATTAATCGTACTATTACTAATTGGTCACCACTATATATTACATGGTGGGGTCGTATTTCTGCTATAAATATGACTTTATCACCTCAAATATTATTTAAACTCATCATTCTTCCTGGCTTATGTAAACCACAGCTATATAAATGGATAGATAAACAATTGAATTCTTTTTTATCCCAGGACAAGCAGGCATGATATTCTCACATGTGGGTGACGTCATCTACGGAGCCCCGGCGCGGACAGCTTTTCAAGCAAACTTGATAGAAGTTTCAAGTTGCACACTGCACCACGCATGTGCGTGCCTTCTCGCCCACTAGAGGGCGCATCCCACCTCGTGGTCCTCAGTTCAAATTTTTCCGCGGAGCAAGAAAGCCCTGTGGATCTGAGCTCCAGTGTTTTTGCCTTCTAGCTGCCGCGTTTAGTTTGTTTTTCCATCGAATTAGTTCGCGGTACTGCTTTTTTTTCTTTCGGTTCTTTTCAAAAAAAAAAAAAAAAAAGTATTTCGTTTTCGTCTGGCTCCGGGGACGTCGGTACGTTCCCGGCCTTCTTCTTTTTCTCGTGGATGTCCCGTCCTGTTACGGGATTCAAAAAGTGCAGCCGGTGCGAGAGGTTGCTCTCCATCACTGACCCTCACCGGTGGTGCATTGTCTGTCTGGGGCCCGAACATCCGACAGAGTCGTGTGATCGCTGCTCTACCTTCCAAAACAGGGCCCTACGTCGCCGCAAGGCCAGAATGGCGGATTTGTTCGCCGTCGACGCGCCGCCCAAGGCCTCGACGTCGGCCCCGGCTTCGGCCCCGGCCTTGACCTCGGCCTCGGCGTCCTCAGGGGCCTCGGCCTCGCCCCGACCCTCATCCTCGAAGGCGTCGTCAGTGAAGCAAGCTTCGGGTAAGTCCTCTGTTCCATCCCCTTCAGCAAAGAAGCCATCCTCGAGTCAGGCCAAAGCGGGTGGGTCGACCCCGGCCCCGCATCGGACCTCGACTCCGCACACCCCGAGGGAATACTCGAGACCGAGGTCGCCCTCCAGGGAGTGTGCCCCGGACTCGGAACTCCCCACCTTCGTGGGGATTCCGGCCTTCCAGGATCTCCTCCGAGCTCTGATCTCATCGGAGCTATCGGGAGCCCTGGAAGTGTTGCAGCGTGCTGCGGTCCCGGCGGCCTCGACCTCGGCCGGAGCGCCTTCGGTCTCGGAGGCCCCGGCCTCGGCCCCCTCGACCGCGGGAGCCCCGGCCTCGGCGACCTCGGTCTCGGGTACAGTGACCCCGTTCACCTCGGTCTCGGCCCCGCCCCGGACCTCGACCTCGGGGGAACCCCCTGAGCGGAGTGTAAGGCCCAAAGAAAAGTTGCGCAGAGTGCGCCGTCTTTCCTCCTCTTCCTCCGGGTCTTCCAGACACGCCTCGCCCTCGACGCGACCTCGGACAGGGCGTCGATCGAGGAAGTCTAAGCGACCTCGAGGCTCGCCTCGGCGCGACCGTTCCTCGTCGTTCGGGGGCGAGGCGCTGCAGGTGTCGGAGTTGCGCCTCGACAATCCGAGGCTCCTCCGCTCACCTCGTGGGAAGTCTTCCCGGGCCGCCTCGCCGAGGAAACGGGAAAGTGTCCCACGAACCCCGGGGTCCTCACCCAAGGGTTCTGCGAGGAGGACAACTTCCCCTTCCCCCTCGAGGGCCCTCGAAAGGGGATCCTGGGATTCGGGATCGGTTAGGGATCCTCATTATTCCCATGAGGCCTCCCCCCTCTCCTCGGTGGGGCGGTCGAGAACCCCCTCTCCCCAGGCTAGGCCGTCCTCATTTTCATCCTTCGTTCAGGACATGGCCCAAGCCCTGGGGATTGACCAGATGGTATGTTCTCGGTATTCCAAAGAATTTTTGGAGGAACAGGACCTCCCCACTCCTCCTAGAGAGGTGCCTAGACTCCCTCTCAACAGCGTCCTTCTGCAGACCTGGCTGAAGAACTTGTCAAACCCTCTTACAGTCACGTCTGTACCTTCAAAAATGGAATCGAAGTATAGAACGATTCCTCCTAAAGGGTTCGATAAGGCGCAGCTCTCACACCAGTCCCTTCTGGTGGAGTCAGCTCTTAAAAAATCACAGCCCTCACGGGTTTCTGCGACGGTTCCACCAGGCAGGGAAGGGCGGACCCTGGACAAGTTTGGCCGTCGCCTCTATTCAAATTCCCTGATGGCCACCAGGGTTCTAAACTACGCCTTCACCTTTTCCTCCTATTTGCGGGGTATGGTGAAGGACCTTCCTCAATATCGAAACTCGTTACCGGACTCCCAAAGAGCAGGATTCGACAAGTTTATGTCCAACCTGTCTCAATTGCGGTTGTACCTATTCCATGCAGTGTACGACGCCTTTGAGCTGGTTTCGAGGGTGTCGGCCCTCGCGGTGGCCATGCGCCGCTTGGCCTGGCTTCGCACCCTCGACATGGACCCAAACCTGCAGGAACGCCTGGCAGACTTGCCTTGTGTGGGGTCCGAGTTATTCGACGAGTCATTGGATGCGGCGACCAAACGCTTGTCGGAACAGGAGCGCTCTCTAGCATCCCTGGTCCGCCCCAAACCTAGGCCCCCGCCTCAGAAACCCTTTCGGCCTCCGCCGCGCCGATACCCTCAGAAGTCGACCCCGGCTTTCTCGAGACCGCCTCCGAGACGTCCGTCTCAGCGAGGCAGAGGGGGACAAACCCAAGCCCCGGCGCAGGGCCCTTCTAAGCCAGCGCCTTCCTTTTGACGGGCTGAGCGGACGGGGCGGGTTCCCCTCCGCACTTTCACAGGAACCCCTTCCTATCGGGGGCCGTCTCCGGTCCTTCCGGGAGGCATGGACCGGGATTACCTCAGACGCTTGGGTGCTCCGGATCGTCTCCGAGGGCTACTCGCTCAACTTTGTGTCCTCGCCGCCGGACAGTCCCCCGAGTTTAGTCCCCTGCAACCGTTCGCAGCTACCGACCCTTATAACCGAAGCCAAAGCCCTCTTGAAGCTTCGGGCGGTCGAGCCGGTCCCCAAGGACCAGTGGGGTACGGGGTTTTACTCCCGCTACTTTTTGGTCCCAAAAAAGACCGGGGACCTGCGCCCCATACTGGACCTCAGGAAGCTCAACAAATTCCTGGCCCGGGAGAAGTTTCGAATGCTATCTCTCCCGGTTCTGTATCCCCTCTTGGAGGAAGGGGACTGGATGTGCTCCCTCGACCTGAAGGAAGCATACACCCATGTGCCGGTGCACCCCACCTGTCGAAGATTCTTACGATTCCAGGTGGGGGACCTCCACCTCCAGTACAGGGTACTGCCCTTCGGCCTGGCCGCGTCCCCACGAGTATTCACGAAGTGCATGGTGGTGGTTGCAGCAGCCCTCAGATCACGGGGACTCCACGTGTTCCCTTACCTGGACGATTGGCTCATCAAAGCCCCGACCAGGGAGGGGGTTATCTCAGCGACCCGACAGTCTATTACCTTCCTGCAAACTCTCGGGTTCGAGATAAACTTTCCAAAGTCTCAGTTGAGGCCGTCACAGTCTCTTCAATTCATAGGTGCGGTGCTGGACACGGTGCGCCTACGCTCCTACCTGCCGACCCAGCGGTTGGAAGCCTTGGTACGGATGAGTCGCCAGGTCTCTCAACTGTCGAAGGTGTCGGCCAAGCACATGATGATGCTGCTGGGCCATATGGCCTCAACGGTACATGTCACGCCGTTTGCGAGGCTACACCTGAGGATCCCCCAGTGGACCCTCGCATCCCAGTGGCGTCAGGAGTGCGACCCGGTGTCTCGCCTCATTTCGGTGACTCCGCTTTTGCGGAAATCGCTACGTTGGTGGACAGACTCTTCAAATCTGTCCAGGGGGCTATTGTTCCGCACTCCGCCTTTTCACAAGGTCCTGACCACGGACTCCTCGGAGTACGCGTGGGGAGCCCATCTCGACGGTCTTCGCACGCAGGGCCTGTGGTCGGCAGAAGACCGTCGGTGTCATATCAACGTGCTAGAGCTGCGGGCCATCTTCCTAGCACTTCGAGCCTTCGTTCACATATTGCAGGACCAGGTGGTCCTCGTCCGCACGGACAATCAGGTGGCAATGTATTATGTGAACAAGCAGGGAGGAACGGGGTCATGGCCCCTCTGCTCCGAGGCTCTTCGCCTCTGGGAGTGGGCGGCCTCCCGGAACATCTTCCTCCGAGCGGTCTACATCCAAGGAGAACGGAATTGCCTGGCGGACAAACTGAGTCGACTACTGCAACCGCACGAGTGGACTCTACACTCAGCAGTTCTACGCGAGGTTTTCACTCGCTGGGGAACGCCACAGGTGGATCTGTTTGCCTCTCCGGAGACACACAAACTACCACTATATTGTTCTCGGATGTACTCGCAGGACCGTCTGGAAGCGGATGCCTTCCTACTCGACTGGGAAGGGAGGTTCCTGTATGCATTCCCTCCGTTCCCTCTGATCATGCGAACGTTGGTACACCTAAAATCGTCCACGGCCACGATGATTCTCATAGCACCTCGGTGGCCGCGCCAGCACTGGTTCTCCCTGCTGCTCCAGCTCAGCGCCAGGGAGCCTCTTCCCCTGCCTGTCTCTCCTTCTCTGCTATCTCAGAGTCAAGGATCCATGTTACATCCCAACCTGCAGTCATTGCACCTGACAGCTTGGTTTCTTGTTCCCTGACTCCTCCGGACCTGTCTCAATCGGTGAAGGAGGTGTTGGAAGCCTCCCGCAAGATCTCGACGAGGCTTTGCTATGCGCAGAAATGGACCAGGTTTTCCACCTGGTGTTCGTCTTTTCACCTGGACCCGGTATCAGTTCCGGTATCCTCGGTCTTAGAATATTTATTTCATTTGTCGCGCTCCGGCTTGAAAACCACTTCGGTGCGGGTTCATCTCAGTGCGATTTCTGCCTTCCACCAACCTCTGGAGGGACGCCCTCTGTCGCTCCACCCCTTGGTGTCACGCTTCATGAAAGGGTTAATCAGGGTTTGCCCCCCTCTTAAGCCTCCGCCTGTCGTGTGGAACTTGAATGTAGTTCTGGCTCAACTGATGAAACCCCCTTTTGAGCCACTCAACAAGTCCCCCTTGAAATTTCTGACTTGGAAGGCGGTGTTTCTGATTGCCCTCACCTCCGCCAGGCGGATTGGGGAGTTGCAAGCCTTGGTTGCGGACCCTCCTTTCACGGTCTTTCATCACGACAAGGTGGTTCTCCGCACCCATCCTAAGTTTTTACCTAAAGTTGTGTCTGACTTCCACCTCAATCAGTCCATTGTCCTTCCGGTGTTCTTCCCGAAGCCCCACTCCCATCCGGGCGAGACGGCGCTTCACACGCTTGACTGTAAGAGGGCGTTGGCATATTATCTTCAACGCACCAGGTCTCATCGGAAGGTTCCTCAATTGTTTTTGTCCTTCGATCCCAATCGATTAGGGCATCCAGTTTCCAAGCGCACTCTGTCTAACTGGTTGGCCGCTTGCATTTCCTTTTGCTACGCTCAGGCTGGCCTTCCTCCCCCGGGTCGAGTCACGGGGCACAAGGTCCGAGCAATGGCAGCTTCGATAGCCTTTCTCCGATCCACTCCAATGGAGGAAATATGTAAGGCTGCCACTTGGTCTTCGGTTCATACATTCACCTCTCATTACTGTCTGGACACCTTGTCCAGAAACGATGGCCGGTTTGGCCAGTCGGTGTTACGTAACCTGTTTTCATAAATTGCCATCCTCCCACCTACCCTTTTTTTTGGTTGGCTTGGAGGTCACCCACATGTGAGAATATCATGCCTGCTTGTCCTGGGATAAAGCACAGTTACTTACCGTAACAGGTGTTATCCAGGGACAGCAGGCATATATTCTCACAACCCGCCCGCCTCCCCGGGGATGGCTTCCTTGCTAGTTATGGAACTGAGGACCACGAGGTGGGATGCGCCCTCTAGTGGGCGAGAAGGCACGCACATGCGTGGTGCAGTGTGCAACTTGAAACTTCTATCAAGTTTGCTTGAAAAGCTGTCCGCGCCGGGGCTCCGTAGATGACGTCACCCACATGTGAGAATATATGCCTGCTGTCCCTGGATAACACCTGTTACGGTAAGTAACTGTGCTATTTGGCAACGTAAAAGACCTAAAATAGCACTTAAATTACATTTCCAATTTTAATAACTTTTAGTGACATTGTAGCCCATGGTCCAAAAGTTTAACTGGGCAAACTTATTTGATATAAATGTGCTTTGGTTTACAAGTTAATATAGTCAAAATAATCTTATGATTCAAAATTAATATCCACAAGGCCCTGCTCGATCCTTTCATTGGCTTGTTAAAAAAGATACTGTGTGGGTTTCAGAGGAACATATGGTTTTTGAAGCTCCAATAACAATCTCAACAGGAAGGCAATACAGCTATTCATGACATATTCAAGGCATTGTACTCGGGCTAACAGTATGATGAGCAGCATTTGAAGTGAATGAGAAGCATGATTTGTCTTTGAAATTGAACTCTTATCCAAACCATACTGTTCTTTCATCACATTAATTATTCATCCTAATAAAAAAATTTACAGTTACAGTATAATTCAAAGTTTTCTCTCTTTGTTCCTATGCCTGTCTACATCTCCAACATACCATATTTAACATGAAACTTAGGTTGAAACCTTGATGTACTTTCAGGCCTATTTTAAGCTATTAGGAATGGCGTGTCAAAAATGTGGCTCAGTGAGTTTTGTAGCCAAAACATTGCTCTTTCAAATGGTGCAAGAAAGAAAGAGATTGGATGATATAGAGTTGTAATATGTGACATTAAATATAGGTAAAAATTTGCATAAAATTTTTTCAACAATCTTATTAAAGATTTATCTCATCAAAGAAAACTGCAGTGTGCTTAAAAGTTTATGGGGCAGTAACTGGCCGTAATCTCTTCCAGTTACTAAAATCTGAGCCCTATTGTGCTTTCTGTTCAGGAGCTATGTTGTCAAATATTTGCCTGTGCATTCCACAACAAAATGTTTAACCAACTTTGTGGTTATCCAGTGATACACCTATGTATGCACCAATGATCTCAGTGGCATATTTGGATTCAGCACAAAAAGTTGTGCTGAAAATATGGCTTTTAGCTTGGTCAAGCCACTATCCTTTCCACAACCTGAATGAAAAGTTGATGTTTTTCCACTATCTTCCACTGAACAAAAAAGTGCCCCAATAACGGGGCTCCTAACTTTAGAAGTTGAGATCCTGCTCTAAGACTTTGCACATATTCATTGCATATCATATTGTACTTCTAGTGATAATTGATTATAATATGTTTAATTCACTTATTGTAAGAATTCAAAAATGAATAAATAAAATTAAAAAAAAAAAATTTCATCAACTTTTAAGATGCTCAAGTGGGGAGTATGCGTATCTCAAGGGCTATTTGAATCACTGGTGGGGGTACACTGTGCCACACAGGTCTCCCACCCTCTTTCCTTCTCAACCCCTTGTTGGAGCCACTACTGTTGTTGCAGCCCTTGCAATTTTGCCTCCTGCGTTGGGAAGCAGGCTAATATCCCATGGTCCCTGCATCTTCCGACTATTCTGTCTCTCACTTTAATGGGTTACTGGCAGAGATTCATACAGCTGCCTGCTGCTAACTTGTAATCCTCTGTCAGAACTTCCTGTTTCTGCCTGGGTGGGACACAATAGAGAAAGGTTCCGGATTAGCAGTAGGCAGCGTGTATGAATCGCTACCACTAACCCGTTGAAGCAAGAGAGAACAAAGCATGTTAGTCGAGTTGGTTTGGGGAGAAGGGAAGGAAGGCAAATTGTTACAGGAGGGATGAGAGGTAGAAATGGGCATGGGCTGGAAGGAAGGGAGAGATGGTGCATGGGGAGAGAGCATGTTGTGAGTGGGGTTGGTGGGGAAGTAAGGAAAACTTGCAGGAGAGATGAGAGAAGGAGAAATAAACATGGGGTGGAGGGGAGAGAGAAATGGACATAGGAGGGGAGGGAGAGATATTGGCTATGGCAAAGAAAGGGAGAGAATGCTACATGGACGGAGGAAGAAAAATGTAGGGTAATTAGTGCTATAAAACAATCAGCTTGGAGGGGTTTCGCTCACTCGTTCTTGTCTAGGGGAAAAAAGCACTAAATACAAACCAAAGCAAATTTTTGGTTGTTTTTGCAAACAGATCAGGAGGGACAAAAATTGGTAAATACAGTCTTTATTACCAAAATAGAAAAATGCATAGAAATATGAATCACTTGCATAAAATAAACTATTGATTATCTAACTAAATACCGTTACATAAACCATTGGTAGTTACTGATGTACCCTAAGCACCAGAACTAAATATATTGCATACAATATATAAACTAAGATCTAGAGCAGGGGTGCCCAACGCGTCGATCGCGATCGACCAGTAGCTCAGGAAGGCAACTCGAGTCGATCGCACTCGAGTTGCCGTCCTGATCTACGGGCCGATCAGCCTTCCTCTCCAGTGTTCTCCCTAGGGCCTTTTAGCTGGACGGTCCGCCCAGCTGTCATCTGCCGCTGCTGAACATTAAAAAAAAAAACCAAAAAACCGGCTTGGAGATTTCAGCCCCTAGCGAACTTATGCTCCGGGCTCTAACGTGTGCGTGCAGGCTTCTCTTCTCTTCCCTCCGAAACCGGAAGTTATGTCCGGGGAGGGGGGGGGAGAAGGGAAGCCTGCACGCACATGTTGAGAGCCCTGAAGCAAGCGTTCGCTACGAGCTAATGCGGGAGACAGGTTAGTGAAGCATTTGTTCTTGTTCCTGCCGGGTCCTGCCTACTTTCTGTTTCCGCGAAGGCAAGACCCGGCAGCATTTCCCCCAATAGGTTGATCACAATCTTGGGCTGATCAGCCTTCCTCTTCCCGACGGCAGAATTGACGTCAGGGAGAGGAATGCTGGTTGGCCGAAGCAGGGAGAGCTTGGGGCCTGTTATTGGTGGCGTTTGGGTCCTGGTCCCCGATGGTAATGGCAGTGGCAGTGGCTTGGGGGAGGGCAGGGAGAAAGAAAGAAAAAGGGCAGGCAAGGAGACAGAAGGAAAGAAGAGAAACAGAAAAAAATGAAAGGGTGGCAGAGAGAAAGAAAGGGCAGGGAAGAGGAAGGAAAAGTTGGGGGGAAGGAATGAGGTCTGGAGGAGAAGAAGCATACAGGCTAAAAGAAGGGAAGAAAGATTGTATGCACAGTCAGAAGAAGAAAGTGCAACCAGAGACTCATGAAATCACCAGACAAGGTAGGGAAAATGATTTTATTTTAAATTTAGTGATCAAAATGTGTCTGAATTTATATCTGCTGTCTATTTTACACTAAGGTCCCCTTTTACTAAACCGCAATAGAGGTTTTTAGCGCAGGGAGCCTATGAGTATCGAGAGCAGCGCTGGGCATTCAGCGCAGCTCCCTGCGCTAAAAACTGCTATCGTGGTTTAGTAAAAAGGGAGGGGGTATATTTGTCTATTTTTGTATGGTTGTTACTGAGGTGATAGTGCTTAGAGTCATCTGCTTTGACCTCTTTGAAAAACCCTGGAATAGGAATGATGATTAACATTTTCTATGCATACAGTGTGCTTTGTGTTTTTTTTTAATTTTATTGTTGGTAGATCGTTTTGACTTGGTCATTTAAAAAGTAGCTCGCAAGCCCAAAAAGTGTGGGCACCCCTGATCTAGAGAAATAAACAGCTATGATTCACACATGGCTAAATCACCAAAGAAGTCTCGTAATCTTCCTCACACATGCACAAAAGACATTTCTAAACTAAACCTTAGTGAACTGTAAAAGGAATTCCTGCTCACCATTGGATCCATGGGGGTGCAATCTACAAGGTACCCAGAATGTCTCTTCCAGGGCAATGAGCCAGATGCGGACCCCAGTTGTTTGGGCAATCGAAGAATTTCAGCACGGGGAAGGAAGTCACCGATCTTCATCCCACATCTCTGGAATAAACTCCCCCCCCAACTCAGGCAACAGAACTCTTTATTGACATTCCGTAAAATGGTAAAGACCCTCCTCTTCAACTAAAGATCTCCCTCAGTCTACACCCCCCCTTAAACCCCACCTCTCTCTTCTCTCCCCTATTTAACTTCTCCTAAATTTCAGTATAGTCCTCTCTTAGTCTGTACTCTGAAAAATTGTTTGTACCCTGATAAATACTGCACAATCTTGTATGTCCAAGCACCTAAACCTATTGTACATCTTATTTGCCTAATTACTTCTACTGTGTATGTTTACTTGTAGACCGTTCTGAGCTACTGGGAGAACGGGATATAAATCTAAATAAATAAATAAATAAAGTTAGGATCAGCCTGAGCTGACAGCTGATATCAGTCTTAGGCAATTCAGAGAGAAAGTTCACAAGTCCCTGTGAAGACAGGTGCTCTCTCTTACAAGGTATCTCAATACAAAAATATTCACAGAGTCCAGTAAAGAATTCACCCAATCTAGATGAATTATTAATGAGGTCCGGAAGGGGTATCAGACGGCCCAACAAACAGTGATGTTTGAAGGGAATAACTCTTCATTTGCCCCACGGTACCTCCTCCTCCGTATTAATTTTACTTTTTTTACTTTTATCAATAGTTACTGTCACTTTTAGTCTTTTCTGGTGCTTAAGTCTTCTTATTTCATACAATTATTCATGAATCTTAATTCTAAATACTTAGCTTTCAGCCTTGAAAAACATTCCCCTGAACGCCAACGCGTTTTGAATTCTTTGTCAAGGCGACATGGGGAAAGCTGAAAATCCAAGAAACAGCATAATTAGCACTGTAGACTTAGCAGTATACATATTTAACTGCGGAAAAGCTAAACCCTCCCACTACTTAAACATTACAGCTTACCTATTGTTGTGAACATACATTACATACCGCCGCACAACTTATCAAAGGACAAGCCGCAGCGTTCTACTCTGGAATATTAAATATCCCCCCTGAATGACGACATATCTGGGGGGAGGGGAAGAAAAAAAAAAAAAAACTCTCACATCGAACGTGAACTCTCAAGGCCCAGCACAGGAAGCAGATCTTCAGGCACCGGCACCACGCACAGGACATGCTGGTGCCGGTGCCGCTGCGGAGGCTACAGAAAAGTAAGAAGAGGGTTTGGGTGGGTTGGGGGGACCTCAGGTTGCGGCGGGGGGGGTGCCCGATGGCGGCGGGGGGTGCCGGATCACGGGGGGGGGGTGAGGGTGCCAGTTCGAGGGGGGGCCTTCGGGGGGAGCAATGCCGGTTCTCGTGGGGGGGGGGAGCAGCGCTGCTGGCCTCGGGGGGGGGGAAGGTGGAGGGGTGGAAACATATCAAAGCAAGTTTCCCTTACTTCCTATGGGGAAACTTGCTTTGATATACGAGCATTTTGGATTACAAGCATGCTCCTGGAACGGATTATACTCGTAATCCAAGGTACCACTGTACTTACTGCACCATGGTATGGCTGGGAAACATATCACCAAAGCTGCTGCTCAGATTACAACTTCTGTCTCTGTGCAAACAGAAATTGTTACCCAGGCAGAGGGAGTGGTTCCATGTGCAAGCTGTCTTCAGCTTGAAAATCTCATGAAGGAAGTAAAGGAACTGAGAGAGGAGGTGGTAAGACTGAGAAGCATCCGTGAGAATGAGAGGTATATCAATGAAATGGTTCATGAGGCGTCAAAAGATTTTCAGCAGTGGGGGAAGAAGAGGCTGTGCTGAGGGAAGGCAGCTGGCAGCTGTGACTCCCCCGCCCTTGAACTGAAGAACTGGCATGCTGTCCTGAAAGTGGAGGAGATGAGAGCATCCCAAGGAGAGGAAGAACCAAAGCTTGAAATCCCCCAAATTACTGGATTTGTGACCACTAGTTGGCGATTTCCTTCTGAGGGGTACAGAGTAGAGAATGACAGGGGGAAAATTTGTCCCCGTCCCCCACGACCACCGTCCCTGTCCCCTCCCAATCTCTGCAACCAATGTCCCCGCCCCATCCCCGTGACCACCATCCCCCACAGCATCCATACAAGCCTCAGTAATGCAATATTTAGCTTATTCCTTCCTTGAAATATGATTTTATCTAGCATAGGCACAGCTCAGAGAGACAGAAAAATAAGCTAATAATTACACAGAGCCTGTTTTCTTTATCTTAATAATTATACTCAGGGGTGCACGTTCTGTCTTTCAGGACTGCAGACAGGTAAAGCCTTTAGGGTATCCCTAATGGATATACAGGAGAAAGAACTGCCTACTCAACCGGGTTCTTTGCTCCAGAGTCCGGTTGAGAAGATCACAAGGGAAGCCACAAACAGCTTCGCCTGCAGCTTCGCGGAGTCTTGCAGGCTCAGCTAATCGTGGATTCACTTGCGATCAGCTCAACCGGACTCCAGAGAAAAGAAAGAAAGACCCCCCCCCCCAATGTTATTCTCTACATCTGATCCTATCCACACAAGCCTCGAATATTTTTATACTGAACTTAATTTCTTAAAAGTATAAAAATAAACAATATTCTGTACATTTGTCATTTTATAAATCAAAGTTCTGGCTTCTGAACTAGAGAAAGAGATGTTCAGCTGGCAGGGCTTTGTTTATAAATTTTTATCAGCACAACTAATATTCTACTTTATCCTAAAGCAAAAGAAAATAAATATAATTTTTTTTCTACCTTTGTTGTCTGGTTTCTGCTTTCCTCATCTTCTCATTGAATTCCTTCCATCCATTGTCTGCATTCTCTCTGCCTCTTCCATTTGCTCTGTTACTGTGCCTCTCCCTTCCATCTCTCCCTCCACCCCTTGCCCCAATTGGTCTGACACCCATCTTCGTCCCTTTGCTCCCTCCATAGTCTGGCATCTCTATCTTCTTCCCTTCCAGCGTCTTCTCCCCACTCTCTCTTCCCCATTTCCCTTCAGCGTCTCTTCCCCATTTCCCGTCAGCGTCTCTTCCCCATTTCCCTTCAGCGTCACCTCCCCACTTCCCTTCAGCGTCTCCTCCCCACTTCCCTTCAGCGTCTCCTCCCCACTCTCTTCCCCATTTCCCATCAGCGTCTGTTCCTTTCCTCCCCATCCCCCTTCAGCGTCTGCTCCTTTCCACTGCCCTTCAGCACCCCTCACGTGGTCCGAGCATCTCCCTCCCTCTTACCTTCTTGGCACGTTTTACTTTACAGTGTAATTTGTTCAAGCTGCCGGAACCTGCCTGAAATTTGCGGGTGGAAGCTTCTCCTCTGATGCAATTCCGGTTGCGTCAGAGGAGAGGCTTCCAACCACAAACACACGCAACTTCAGGCAGGCTCTGGCGGCTTAAACAAATTACCCATTAAAGTAAAACGCGCCACGAAGATAAGGGGGAGGAAAATAGATGTGGCCGTCAGGTATGAAGGAGGGAGAGGGCTGCATGTGATCGGTGATCATGCGCTTTCCCTCCCTTAACTGCAGAGACAAGGCCATTCACTGCTCCACGGGGCAGTGGATAGTCTTGTTCCCGTACCCGCAGGGAGCACTTTTTTCCCCCACCGTTTCGGCGGGTTACCCGTGGCTACCCACGGATAACAGCCACTGTGTCATTCTCTAGTATAGAAGCAATCCAATCTTTAGTCTTATATACCGGGTCATTCCCCTGAGGGATTCGAACCGGTTAACAAAAATTAACTTAAGGAAACATTAATGAACAACAATAGGACAGAATAAAGTCAGTTAATATCAACATTCAGTCATCAACTAGAAAATTCTTAAACAGATGCATCATCTTTCAGTTATCAGTTAGAAATTTCTTAAACAGATACATTTTCAAAGTTTTTCTAAAGCAAGTCGGCGAAGAGAGAATTCTGATTTTCATCATTCCAGTTTTTCACCATAGTAAATGCCAAAGAATGTGAGAGCCTACCTAAAGTTTGAATCCCTCTAATAGAAGGGAATATTAATTTATGTATATTCCTAGTAGACCAGAATCGATAAGAATTAAAAGAAATAGGAAACAGTGGTGAAAAAATCCCATATAAACTCTTAAAAACAACATTGGCACATTTAAACTGAATCCTCCAATACATCAGAAGCCAATGCAGTGCTCTCAGCAATGGAGTAACATCGTATTTGTTTTGACCAAAAATCAATTTGGTAGCTGTGTTCTGAATAAGCTGTAATCTCTTCAAGTTACACTTACTTAAACTGATGTAAAGAGAATTGACATAGTCCAGATAAGCTAGCATAGCAAAGTGACCAGACTTGATGTCACGAGAGGTATGCTGTCTGCCTGGTGCCAAAATCCAAGTTGTTATGGAGAGCTTGCCAAGACTCATCAAGCCTGATGAATATTATCAGATGTTTCTCATCCACGTTGGCACTAACGATACTGCCAGGTACCCCTGTGAACAGATCAAAAGCAACTTTGTGGCTCTGGGAGAGAAGGTGAAGCAGTGAGTACACAGGTGGTATTCTCGTCCATCCTCCCTGTCGAGTGTAAAAGCCAGGGCAGAGAAGCTCGCATCCTGGAGATGAATGCATGTCTACATGAATTGTGTCGTCAAGAGCTTTTTGGCTTCCTGAACCATGGGATGATTTTCCAAGGGCTGCTCAGCAGGGATAGTGTGCATCTATTAACGAAAGGAAGAAGTGTCTTCATCAGCAGGCTGGCTAATCTACTGAAGAGGGCTTTAAACTAGAAGTGATGGGGTAGGATGATCAAAGCCCCCAGGTAAGTATAAGCCCTGAGAAGAGAGGGGGAGGAGAGAGAGAGTCCTGTACAGGTGACAGATGAAGAGCCCCCCCCTGAAATCCCCTAACATAGTAGGCCAATAAACACAACTAAAGGCCTAAGATGGCTGAGAATGCTCTGACTAAAACTATCAAGCCTTTGCACAATCTATGCTTGCTGAAATCAGCAAGCCAAGCAAAACTTATGCTAAAAATGAGCGAGTGAAACAAAACTTATTCTTTTATATGGCAACTGGTGTCACATCTGCTGTAATGCCATACGAACAGGGAAGTGAACCTAAGAAGGATGAGGACATATCTTGACCAAGAATACAATAAATACATTATTTGCGAGATATATCCTGGAATGGGCGGATTCTTACCGGACACTTTGCTCAAAATTGTTGAGTTGATATTAAAATGACATTTGATGGGGATAGATAGTTATTTTAGTAAACAGGACACACGTATGGTATGACACAGATATTATGAACCAATTAATAAACTGATAAATAATGACGTTTGTAAGTGACCAATAAAAACTAACAATATATGTGCCAACTTGGCCTCAAGCTGTCAAGAATTGTATAAGAGACAGCCTTTGTAATTATGAAAACAGGACAGACATCCCAGGTATATTCAAGCGCTTGAGGCATACTATCTGTCAGCTCCATATGCTGTAAAGATTTGTTCTTGTAACCTGTTATTGATTGTTAATAAAAATAAATATATATTAATTATAACAGCATATTGAGTTTCTGTGAAGCCAAGTATTGAAAGCCGTAAACAGGCGGTTTTCCAGCGACTTTTCAGCCCTCAGGTAAGTAAATCACTAAATACCTCTACATGGATGGGAAAAGGGGGCATTGTCTGGAAAGCAGTATATACTAATCTTGTTGCGAGAATGAAGTTGTTGCACCTTAAGAGATTAGTGAGGCCAAAAGGGATTCGGTGCTGAAGTTGGGTCTGAAGCCGAATTGGTGGGGGTAGGAGAATAGAGAATCTTTCTAGGTAGGATGAGAGTTGGGTGGATATGATGGATTCTAATAACTTGGTTAGGAGAGGGATATTTGCTATTGGACGGTAATTTGATGGTATGGAGGGGTCAAGGTCGGCCTTTTACAGTAGAGGG
This sequence comes from Geotrypetes seraphini, assembly GCF_902459505.1. Taxonomy (NCBI): domain Eukaryota; kingdom Metazoa; phylum Chordata; class Amphibia; order Gymnophiona; family Dermophiidae; genus Geotrypetes; species Geotrypetes seraphini. The sequence goes on from NC_047085.1 coordinate 66,708,183, forward strand.
GTCAATGAAATATGTCCCATGTCGGGGGAGAAAAGGCCCGATGTTAGGGCAGAGTTTATAAGTTCGGTGAGGGAAGCGATGGCCTGTGTGGAGATATTCTCGAATAGATAGGAGGGGAAAGGATCCAAGGTGCATTTGCAAGTTTTTAGTTTGAGGCAGAGTTTGGAGACTTGCGATTCGGAAACAAGCTTGAAGACGGTCCAGGATCTGTTGGCAGGAATGGGGGTGGAGACAGGTAAGGTAGGGTTGAGGTCAGGGAATTATAGGAGACTGTGGGTGGGAAGGAGCATCTTAGGGTGGTAAACTTTTCATTAAAGAAATTTGCAAGGGCATCGACTGATAGAGACGGTGGGAGCAAGGATGGGTCTTTTTTTGTAGTTAGGGAGCGCCAAATGTTAAACAGCGCACTGATCTGGTTGTTGGATCTAGAGATCTTGTCTCCGAAGAAGTTCTTCCTGGCTTTTTTTAGTGTTGAATTGTAAAGTTTAATGTTGACCCTCCAGGTCTGTCTATCAGAGGGGGATTTAGATTTTTTCCCATTTGCGCTCCAAAGCGCGACATTTCTGTTTCAATTCTCTGTGAAGAGGTAAGTACCAGGGGGCCTTTCGGGGGTAGGAGATGGTTTTAGTGGATATTGGAGCAAGGGAGTGGTAGATGGACTCGGAGAGGGCGGTCCAGTTGCACCAATGGGATTCGGGGTCTGTAGGTCTAGGGTTGGAGGAGAGTTGGTTGAGGAATTTGGACCAGAATAGATTGCTCGAGGTTTTTTGCGGAAGGTTATGGAATGAGAGGAGTGGGGTGGGAATTCAAGATGTGACATGAAGATGGGGAGGCAGGTAGTCCCTAAGAAGTGGTCAGACCAGGGGACTTGTTCCCAGCGAGTGTCGTCGGTTGAAGTTTTGAAGGCGGTAAGATCGAGGAAGGTGGTGAAGTATAGAGTGTGCCATTTTTCGTGGGTTGGAGATGGGGTGGGTGAGGGGAAGCTTAGGGAGGTAAGGAAGTTGTTGAATTCAGTCGTTTCCTTGCTGTTGGTGTCGTCAAGGTGGAGATTGATATCACCAATGATCAGAAGTCTGAAATTTAAGGAAGGCGTTTGTTATGGCCTCGAAGACGAGATTGGAGGAATTGGTCCAAGGGGTAGGTGGGCGGTATAGTAACAGGATGCCCAATGGGTGGGTGCGGAGTTCATCATTGACTGAGGCAAGCAAATATTCTAGAGAAGCGTGAGTGCCCGTCTTGAGGAGCTGGACGTCAAAGAAAGATTTGTAGAGGAGTGCCAGACCACCTCCTTTTCGATTGGGTCTGGGGGAGAAGAGGCCTTGGTAACCGTGGGGGAGGAGTTCGTTTTGTGTGAATAGATCGTCTTTGGCGATCCATGATTCCGTGATGCACAGGAATCCAGGGTCGAGCTCGTCTAGAAAGTCCTTCAAGATTTGAGTCTTATTGCACGCAGATCTGGCATTGCAATAAAGTGTCGGGACTGGGGTGAGAGAGTCCGAGGCAGTGTTAGGAAGATTGGCAGGGGGCAGGGGCTTTAGGGAATCCTGGTTGACTTTCCGGTGGTTTTTCTTGAGAGGGGGATTTCTGGTGCGTGTCAGTGTGGGGATTCTGAGTCCCGGGCAGATGTTATTGGTGTTAGCGGGATCGAGTAGGTGGGGAGAGGGAGGTTTCAGACAAAGGGAAGTATAGAGAGGTGAGCAGAGTAGGAGGAGAAGGATCCAGAAGGATGGGTTCATGGCGGGGTTAGGACAGGGTGGTTGGTGTGTGAGAGTCTGCAGCAGGGGGGGAAATAGAGTTAGTTGAGGAAGGAGCAGGGGAACCTAAATTAGACTAGCTGAGTGCAGGGCCAAGAGTGCAGGGGAGGAGAGTATTTTTTTTTTTTAGGGGTAGGTCAAAGGGGGAGCTATAACGGTGAGAGCAATTAGCGGCTAAATACTTTCTGTATGGAGCCTAGCAGGGAGAGACTTGGGGCAGTAGATGGATAACAGGGGAGATTGCGCAGTTAAGGTTTGTATGTAACCCAGGATGTGCTGGGGGGAGCAGGGCAACCGAAAAGTGAGAGACTGGTAAAACCTTTGGCAGAAATACAGTTTGGTGCTGAACTAAGCAAAGACAGAATAAAATTTAGCATCTAAACAAGAGCATAGACAATAATAAAATATGGCACAGAAACAGGAATATAAACAGTGATAAACTTTGGCAACCAGCAGAATCCGGGTTGGACAAGGTGAGTCTGGAGGCCCTCAGAGGACCTCGATAAGCCATGTAGGGGGGAGGGCGGTAAGGTTAGGCAGAAAGGAGCCCAAACATGCTAGTACTGTCTTGCAGGGACTTCAGCACCTCTTGGGTGGGCTTTGGAAGGCAGAGTTCAAGTGAAGAGCAGGAGCAGGGCAGATCCCTCCTGCTCGAGTGGCGTCGGGCGGAGGAAGGAGGGACAAGATGGAGGAAGCTGCCTCCTTCCTCTGCCTTGAAGTCGCTGAAGCGGAACAAAAATTTTCGGCGGCCCACAGTGGGCTGAAGAGAAGCCGGGTCACGCTAGCCTTTAGCAGCCCTCGGATGGGCTGGAGGAGAGCAGGCTCGCAAGTAAGCAGGGAAGAAGAAATTTTAGTTACTTGTGTTTGCAAAGTACTATCTAAAGATACTTCACATTTATTGAGAATTATGTAAGAACTGTGGGAAATTAGAGAGCCTGGTTGGCAACGGTGGATGTGATTTCACTTTATACTAAGATTCCACAAGATGGTGCCTTGGAGATTGTCACCCATACTTTGGAAAGAAGAGAATCTAGAGGAAGATTTTCCATGGAATTTCTACAGTCATTAAGTTAAGTTAGTGATAATGAAAAATTATTTTTGATTCTCAGGGGCTTTTTATAAACAACTCAAGGGGGTGGCTATGGGAGCCACGTTGGCTTCATTGGTGGCAACATTGTATGTGGAACATTTTGAAACTACTTTTGTATACCCATCACAACATTTTCCTCAGTAGTATTATGGAAGTGTTTTTTGGATGATATATTATTTGGAGACGAACAGAACAACTCATTGAATTTGGAAGATGGTTGAACACAGGTAATGAACATCTTCAATATACAATGTCTTATGATTTTCATAAGATAAAATTTCTTGATGTAACAATGATTAAACAAAGATCTAGGTTGATTACTAGGTTACATAGAAAACCCGTAGAAAGAAATACATTGCTTAAATTTCACAGTTTTCATCCATATAAGCTCAAATACAACTTACTGATAAGCCATTTTTTGATATTGAGATGCATATGTACTACCATGCAATCATTTAAGGAAGAAGCCAAAATTCTACAGGATAGGTTCGGGCGTTACCCTAAAACAGCAATTAAGAACATACCTGAGGGTTAAATTTGCCCATAGGGATTTACTGATTCAAGATAAAATAATGAGAGAAGTGGATAGAATGGTTTGTGTTTTCCCTTTCTCCAATACATCAAAAATATTGAAACAGTCCGTCATCAAACATTGGCATGTTGTAGGTCTTATATCAGAAACTTTTGATGAACCCCCATAACATTCACGAGGGGTAAGAACATAGGAGAAATGCTCTCCAAACACAGATATAATCGCATAGAAAAGCGGCATCAAACCAAACATACCCATAATGGGAATTTTCCATGGTGTGAATACACAATTGAGGGTACTGAGTGGGTGGTACCACATAAAGGTATAAGGATTATTTCATATACTGATACTATATGTAAAAGCAAGAATGTGATTTATGCAATAAAACGGCCTTGTGATTTAGTATATGTTGGACACAGTAGTAGACCGGTACATGTTCGGTTCAATGAACATAAATTGAAAATCACTACACAAAATCAAAAAGCACCCTTGGTGAAACATTGGCAAGAACACCGCCACCAAGTGAGCGATATTAGTTCATTGATCAGGTTACAGAAGGGTGGGAGGGAGGTAATTACAAATGTATAGTAAACTATAAGGAACAATAGTGGATATACCAACTAAATACCATAACTCCAAATGGCTTGAATTTGGAAATTGAATGGTTAACTCTTTTGTAAAGTTTAATTATGCTTATTTATTATGTTTATATTTTACACCTATTTGTGTATATATAAGGAAATATCTCTTTAGGTACGGAGTGTCAATTTGTTGTTGTCAATAAAGTTCTATATAAAGCCATCAAAAAGTTTGACTTGGCTGTCTTTGGAAGAAAGAAATCCACTGGAGAATGAACCAGAGCGATGTGATTAGGTAAACAAGAAGCAGCAATGTTCTGTTACGTCCCTTCCAGATTCCATATGCTAGGTGTTCAGTCCCAACCTGCAATCCGGGAGTTGCAGAAATCCAACACTTTTCTGAGCATGTGCTCCTCCCCTTTAGACTGAGAGCTAAGAACATTCTATGCAAAAGTCTTTTGCAGTTGCTCTGCTTCATTTCATTTTTTTTTTTTTTTTTGCTTCAGTTTAGTTTTGTTTGGTGGCTTCAGTGCCTCGAGACTCTTTCCACAGAGCCAGACTGCTGCTTCACAGAGAAACTCTAGTGGATCTGTGGAGCCATCCTGCTGTGCCCCACCCTTTTTAGACTCGGGGTTTCTTCCCCTGGGAGTTTGCTTGACTGCTTACTTTGTCATGGGTCTGCTGTCTGCCTGGAGCCAGGATACGAGATGTCACTGCCAGTCTGGATAGACTACTCACGCCCCGAGACCACTTTCCTATGCTTCTTGTCCACATAGGAATCAACGACACTGCCAGGAACACACCGGAGACCATCACCAGAGACTTTGGAGCACTGGGTGAGAGGCTGAAGCGGTCAGTAGTGCAGGTGGTTTTCTCATCGATCCTCCCAGTTAGAGGCAAGGGAAGAGCCAGAGATGAACGTATCCTGAGGACGAACAAGTGGCTACAGGGATGGTGCCGGGATATGAACTTTGGATTCCTAAACCATGGGGAAGCGCTACAAGGACTTCAGGGACCAGATGGACTCCATCTGACCAGTAGGGGTAAGAACATCTTCGGACACCGACTAGCCTGCCTGCTTCACAGGGCTTTAAACTAGGTAAGTCGGGGGAGGGTACCCATTCACATATTAGTACAGAAAGGAATTATCCTGATGAGGTGAGTCGAAACTCCGCTTCCATGTCCAAGATAAGTATCCACATTGCAAACAGTTCTTTGGGAGTCACACCGACTCGGGTAGGATACGCCTCACAGGGACTTAGCAAACACAAGATATGGAGGGCCATGTATGTTAATGCACACAGTTTAGGTAACAAAATTCTAGAATTGGAGGCTGAAATAAGGAATGCCGACCTAGATGTGGTGGCAATATCTGAAACTTGGTTCACGGACTCACATGGGTGGGATATGGCTATACCGGGCTACAATGTACTTCGTCAGGACAGAGAGGGCAGGTTAGGAGGGAGGGTAGCCCTATACATTAAAGAGGACATCAAAATCAGCAGGATCACAGATGTCAAATACACCGGGGAGTCCCTCTGGGTAAACCTGGCAAGAGGCAGAGAAAAATGCCTGTATCTAGGTGTGGTATATAGACCCCCAAGACAACTGGAAGACATGGACGCAGAATTAATTGAAGACATAGAGAATATCACTCTACGAGGAGAAGCTGTACTGCTAGGGGACTTCAATATGCCTGATGCAGACTGGAACTCATTTTCAGCGACAACCAGCGGTAGCAGGAGGCTCTTAACCTCCATAAAGGGAGCATGTCTCAAACAAATGGTAACAGAGCCCACTAGGGCCCAGGCGATCCTCGACCTGGTACTCACCAATGGGGAAAGCGTCTCAGAGGTCTCTGTAGGAGATACGCTAGCCTCCAGCGACCACAATATAGTATGGTTCAACCTTAGGAAAGGCTTCCCTAGATCAAACACGAAAACAAAGGTACTCAATTTCCGGGGCACAGACTTCACACGCATGGGAGATTTCGTCCATCGGACGCTGCAGGACCAAGCGGAGACCGATGATGTAGAAGCTAAGTGGTTAACACTGAAATCAACCATACATGAAGCAACTAGCCGCTTCATAAAATCAGTAAATAAACAATAAACCCCAATGGTTCACCGCGGAGATCGCGCACCTCATTAAGGAGAAGAAAAAAGCGTTTCTCTCCTACAAGCGCACGGAGGAAAGAGAGGCAAAGGTAGAATATAGGACCAGGTCTACAGCGGTCAAAATGGCAGTTAGGGAGGCAAAACTTCGAGTGGAAGAAATTCTGGCAAAAAACATTAAAAAGGGGGACAAATCCTTCTTCAGGTATATTAGTGATAGAAAAAGGAACACAGACGGGATAGTACGCCTTAGAAGACCGGACGGAAGTTACGTGGAAGCAGATTCCGATAAAGCCGAACTACTGAATGAATACTTCTGCTCAGTCTTCACCTGTGAGGCACCAGGACACGGTCCGCAGTTGAAGGCAACACAAAGCACAGAAGACCCGTTTCAGAATTTTGAGTTCACACCAGGTGAAGTTTACAGTGAACTGGCAAGACTCAAGGTGAACAAAGCCATGGGACCAGATAATTTGCACCCAAGAGTGCTCAGAGAATTGAGCGATGTTCTGGCGAAACCGTTGGCTGAGCTATTCAATCTCTCCCTAAGTAAGGGGAAAGTTCCCCTAGACTGGAAATTAGCTAATGTCGTTCCTCTGCATAAAAAGGGTTGCAGGGCAGAGGCTGCGAATTATAGACCGGTGAGTCTCACATCAATAGTGTGCAAACTCATGGAAACACTAATTAAAAGCAAATTGGACACGATCTTGAATGAAGGGAATCTTCGGGATCCCAGTCAGCATGGATTCACCAAGGGTAGGTCCTGCCAATCCAATCTCATCAGCTTCTTTGACTGGGTAACAAGAGTGTTGGACTTGGGAGAGTCTTTGGACGTCGTGTACCTGGACTTCAGTAAAACTTTTGACAGTGTCCCACACCGCAGGCTGCTAAGCAAGATGGAATCGGTGGGGTTAGGAGAGACACTAACTGCATGGGTCAATGATTGGCTGAGTGGCAGACTTCAGAGGGTGGTGGTTAATGGTACCCTCTCTAAAACATCGGAGGTGACCAGTGGAGTGCCGCAAGGCTCGGTCCTGGGTCCACTCCTTTTCAACATATTCATATGGGATCTGACTCAAGGGCTTCAAGGTAAAACAACACTATTCGCCGATGACGCCAAACTATGTAATATAGTAAGTGAATGCAGTTTACAGAATTATATGGCGCAGGACCGCCTTACATTGGAAAGTTGGTCCTCAACCTGGCAGCTAGGCTTCAATGCTAAGAAATGTAAGCTCATGCACCTCGGAAGCGGAAATCCATGCAGGACGTACTTCTTGAACAGAGAAACTTTAACTAGGACTTCAGCAGAACGAGATTTAGGAGTAATCATCAGTGCAGACATGAAAACTGCCAATCAAGTGGAGAAGGCTTCATCTAAGGCAAGGCAGATATTGGGCTGTATCAATAGAAGTTTCGTCAGCCGAAAGCCTGAAGTCATAATGCCGTTGTACAGGGCCATGGTGAGACCTCATCTGGAGTACTGTGTGCAATTCTGGAGGCCACATTACAGTAAAGATGTGCGCAGAATTGAATCGGTTCAGCGGACGGCCACCAGGATGATCTCGGGGCTCAAGGGTCTCTCATATGAAGAGAGACTGAACAAATTGCAGCTCTACACTCTCGAAGAACGTAGGAAGAGGGGAGACATGATCGAAACATTTAAGTACCTCACGGGACGTGTCGAAGTAGAAGATGATATTTTCTTTCTCAAGGGACCCTCGGCCACAAGAGGGCACCCACTCAAACTGAGGGGCAGAAAATTTCATGGCGACACCAGAAAGTATTTCTTCACAGAGAGAGTGGTTGATCATTGGAACAAGCTTCCAGTGCAGGTGATCGAGGCAGACAGCGTGCTAGACTATAAGAATAAATGGGATACCCATGTGGGATCCCTACGAGGGTCAAGATAAGAAAATTGGGTCATTATGGCATAGACAGGGGGTGGGTAAGCAGAGTGGGCAGACTTGATGGGCTGTAGCCCTTTTCTGCCGTCAACTTCTATGTTTCTATGTGTTTTAAGCAAAGGCTGTGTGCGTCTGGAGTGAAACCCCTGGGTTTCAGGGCGCAGGCTACTTTTCCCACCCCTGACCACGTGGACAAGGATCTTTGGGGGCGGATATCACAGTCGGTGTCCAGCCAACTGGCAGTCTGAAGATCTCAAGTCTAGTCCATTTGGAGCTGTTTCTGAGGCAGAAAATTATTTTCCATCATGCTGTTTAAAATTGCTGACAGTCTGGCACTGCGTAACTAAGTAAAGTGAGGGGATGGATTGTAAAACAATTTTAAAGTCGTTTTTCACAGTTTCTAAGGGTAGAGTTCAGGTTCCCCATCTCCCCAGACCCCAAATTGCTATTTTTTATTTTAGGGTTTTGTTTATTTTTACCGTTTTTGGTGCAAATTCGTTGGTGGGTGGCCATCTTGGATTTTAAATTATCTTTTTCAGCATTTTATTTCTGCCTCAATACACCTCGATTTGCTTAAAAATCGTTTGGAATGGACTCTATTGAATGTGTTCATTGATTGCTCTGGATTGGCACCGGTCAGTGACACTGTGCTGGGGGAGGGGGCGGAAGCTTCAGACTTACCCTCCTCCGGGTACTCTAGGGCTAGGGAGCCAGCCTGGGTCTATGATTCAGAAAAAATTCTCACACAGAGGCTGTTCTGGAGTCTGATGCAAAAGACCACTTTAAGCAGACTTCATTTCAAGGGCCAGCTTCTTTTTGGTAAAGGTCTAGATGACCTCATCACCTGTGTTGCCAAGCGCCGCCCTAAGTCTCTTCCTGTGAACAAGTTTTGCTGGACATCGAGAGGGGATTCCTCCTGCAGGTGTTGTCAAGGATCCACAGGTCCTTCCAGAGATATTCCCAGGACTACCGCCCCCATTACAACAGTTCCAATTCCAAGTGGCCTCGTGGCCCCATGCAACGGCTGTGCCTAAAAAGCCCCAATGACGCTAGTGGTCAGGTGGGGCTTCCTCATATTGGAGACTGACTTCTCAGTTTTATCAGAAGTGCACTCGACTTTCATCAGATCAATGGGTGCTAGCTATCATTTGGGAAGGGCACAAGTTAGACCTCTTTTGCATGCCTCTGGATTTGTTTCTGGATTCCGGCAAGTTGGCCGGAAAAGAAGTCCAGGGTCTGTGATACTCTGCATCGTCTCTTAGACATTGGAGCAATGAAACCCATTCCGGAACACGAATCGGGCTTATAACTTCATCATGCCATAGAAAGACTTAGAGGATTGGAGACCCATTCTGGATCCAAAAGGTCAACCGCTTCTTGCAGATTTCCACATGGATTCAACACAAACTGTTGTATTAGAAATATGACTCTTAGCTTGGTCAAGCAACTATCCTTTCCACATCCTGAACTCAAAAGTTGACATTTTGGCACTATCTTCCATGGAATGAAAAAGTGGTCCCAATAGCGAGGCCCCTAATTTAGAAGTTAAGACTTTGCATATATTTATTTCATGTCCTATTGTACTTCCACTAAAAATTTCATCAACTTCTGAGTCTCTTTACCTTCCTTAGCGCTTTACATTTGACTTGCCTTTCTTTTCCTTATGCTGTTTCCCTATTTTCAGTTGTCCTTTTTCTGAAGGATTTTCTTGTAGCTCGAATAGCTTCCTTTCTCACTTTTTATCCATCTGTTTTGCCTTCCTTTCCTCTTTTTAATTCATGAAATATATCGGAGAGCTGGCATTTTTTTTAATATAAGAAAAGATTTGGGCTGCCGCTGATAGTCGTCTTAATTGTATTTTATGTATTCTATATTCATTGACTGAGAAGATGTTATTGGCTTATATCCCCTTGAAAATATAATATAAAAATATGCCTTATGAGATTCAGGACGAAGACTGTATAAAATTATAAAAACTGAGTAATTTAAACTTAATTTCTACTGGGAGCCAGTGGAACTGAGCTAGGCATGGAGCTGCATGCTCCATTGCTTTTCCACCCAGCACTAATTTCACTCCCTTATTACTAAAACTATTAAAAGTAGATGAATCGCTGCAGCTTAGTTTGGTCCTGTCAATTCTGAAAAGCTTATACTAATAAACCTGATAACTGAGCAGGATAGGCTGAAAAAAGTACCCATAATACCTCAATATTAGCAGAAGCATAATTATTTAATGTTGTAATTGAGATAGATGACAGGAGCCTATGGGAGACTTTTTCAGGTTGTGAGACCTATTCCTACATTTTGCTGAAGTTGCTAAAGTCACGGGCTTGTATAAACTGGTTTCAGTTCAGATGCTGAGATGCTAATGTGTGGCATGTGAGTGTATAAATTTCTTGCTGTGAAATCTCTCAAGGACACCAAACAGTGCTGGAAAGACAATGAACAGTGCTGAAAGAAAAATGCAAGTCAGCAGAACACTCCATCCGGGAACCTAAGAACTGATAAAGTGATGCTGTACCCGTGTGAAGAATGGAAACTTCAAGAAGAAGAAAGTTCTAGAAGCTATGCCTGTCCAGGGCCCCCCAGGGAAGAATGGAGGCGTGGACTAGGAGAGGGTTAGATAGGCATTTGGTTTATCCAATAGGGTGGTACATAATAGCCAGGGGAAGGTCTTGCGAGAAAAAGATACTTTCTGTATAAAACCCCCATGCTGTGGCAGTTTTCTTAGAGAGACTGCGCCATGCTTACAGAAAAAATGCTGGTACTGTTCGTATGAGGTTTTTTCTCTCCATTGTATATGTCCAAACTTATTTCTGATTGGACAAATGCTGCTATAATACTAATTACTAGAATAAAAAGTTATTTGCTTTGGAATATACAATGTAATCTTGTGGGTTTTATTTTTATTTTTGGTTTTTCTTTTCCTTCACAATGTATCTCCGGTGAGATAAAGTAAGCAGCCTTTCATTGCATCATTTAAAATCAGATCTCATAATCTTAGCCAAACTTGTGAGGTCGGCCAGCTGTCTAGGCCTATCCCGAGATAGAGACCTCACACTCTATATACTGGTTTCAATCCATAAGTATATTTATTAGCAAATCAGTAACAGCTTACAAGAATAAATCATTCAGTATATAGAGTAACAGAATGTGATCTTCAGGCCTGAGGATCCTCTGATGTCTGTTCTGCTTACTTCCTCTTAAAAGGCCTATTTTTAAACATTTCTTGGTGGCCAGCACCACGTTGGCCTAAATCACATGATAAATCTTTATTGGTTATTTCTTACACGTCATTACAGGACTCTCATGGAGAAGAGAGGCTGAGAAAGATAGATTTGAGGACATATATTTCATGGGCGTTCAGTAGAGATTACTGGCATAAAGACCGTCCTCAAAAATATGCCTGAACACCAAGTATGCACCAGCCGGTACCAGGAGGAAAATTTAGGAAGAACGAGATAAAAGAAGCCAGGCATCAGTTCCCCAACACTTATGATAATGAAGGTTCACAAAGATGCATGCTGACAGAAAATGAATATATATAGATTAGAGTGATAGAGCATACATCAGGCTGGCCAGACTGATGGAGAACTTCCAAAGAGTTCTGAAGCACTGGTCCCGGGAGCCCTCTTTTATAGGACTCTGCCAGCTCTGGCCCACCTTGATGCATGTTACATTTCACATTTTCATTGGTTAATCATATTTATTATCTCATTTATTAATCTAATGATTGGTTAACATGAGTGGTACTGTGTTACCACACCCCTTATGATCTAATTCTACCCTGATTTCCCGTAAATGTCCTGTTAATATACCAAGCCCCGCCTCCGAGCACCTGGCCTAATGGTTTTTAGCTCTGTGGTTAGTTTTTACTTCCTTACATCCCTTGTTCTTACGCTGCACAGCCCAGTTTCTTGATTAATTTCTTACATCAATCTCTGTGTCTTCCTGTCCAGCTGTGTTTTGTGGTTGACCTTTCCTTCAAGAAAGCAGAAGTGTCTTTCAGAGCTGACAGTTTGTTAGAGTTTGTTAGTCAGAGTCCATTTTTACTTTTTCAGCATTCATTTTAGGCTCCATCCTTATTGGCCTGTTTCTGCTTAAACGGGGGAAATTTCAGGGGTCTTCACCTGGTCTCTTCTACACAGGACTTCTATACCCTTCCTCACTTGTACAGTAGAATCTCAGTTAGTTGGTATTCAACCAACTGGCACTCTCACCCAACCGGCAAAAAAATTGCTGGGAGGAAGAAAGTCTCCTGAAGTGGCAGCGGTCCTGAGCCATGAACCCCCTCCCTCAAACCTCAAAGCAGCAAAAACAACATCAATCCTGAGCTATAAACCACCACCCCTCCCGCCCTGAAGCACCAGCGCGGCAACAGTCCTGAGCCACAACCCCTCCCCCTCAAGCTCTGAAGCAGCAGAAACAGGCGGTGATCCTGAGCCGTGAACCCCTTCCCTCCCTTATGCGAAGCAGCAGGAGGCAGCATTCAAAACAGGCTACTTGCAGCCAACCCCTGCAGGTCCTTTCCTCTGATGCACGACACATGATGTTTCAGAGGAAAGGCCCTGCTGGGGCTGGCCATGAGCAGCCTATTTTGAGTACTGCCTCTTGCTACCCTGCTGCTGCTTTGGGTGAGGGATGGGAGGGAGAGGGTTCGCGGCTCAGGACTGCCTCTTGCTTCTGCTGCTTTTGGCCTGGAGGGATGGGAGGGAGGTTTGCAGCTCAGGACCGCTGCTGCACAGGTGCTTCGGGAGGGAGGGGGTGAATTGAGATCTGAATTAGACAAGGTTTCTAATACAGCGCACTCAAGCAATCAGAAAAACAGTTATCCGGCATCCACCAATCCCCATGAGTGCCGGTTGACCGAGATTATACTGTACCAATGTCCTTTTGCAATAACTTGATAATCTGGTGGGTATAATGAATTCTGCACCCCCTTCCCTTCACACATCCATGACTCAGTTATACAAAATATCAATATTAAATTCAAAAATTAAGTGCGCTCTCATTCATAGAGCAAGGCAATATTCAAAATATATATTGTATCTTGTAAGTAAGTTCATAGGAGTCCAAGACAGCACCAACCACCTACTCCCTCTAATTCTAAACAAAATATTCTCATGATGTTCCTGGTAATACATGAGAGCCAATCCCTCACCAACGTTGGTAGTCTTATACAAATACTGTAGAACATCTTATTTCTATGGAATTTTAACATATAGGATTGAGCCTAGAATGCCTTGATTGTTGGCTTGATTGATAAAATGTCTATAGGGTGCCTGCATGCTGTTAATCATGTTTCTCTTTTGCCAAGGCTGTGGATGATATGAATGGAAAGGAACTCAATGGAAAGCAGATTTATGTTGGAAGAGCTCAGAAAAAGGTGGAAAGGCAGACAGAGCTGAAGCGTAAATTTGAACAAATGAAGCAAGACAGAATCACCAGATACCAGGTTAATAAAGGCAGAATTTAAATTTTGCAATTTTGCTCTAATCAGAATTTTATCAGAATCATCATATTGGTTTTTGATTTTAGGGTGTAAACCTTTATGTGAAAAATCTCGATGATGGTATAGATGATGAACGCCTGCGAAAAGAGTTTTCACCCTTTGGTACAATCACAAGTGCAAAGGTAATTTTATTTTCTGTAGGAACAAAATTTAAATCCAATAGTTCAGTTGATTATGGTTATTGTTGGGAAACAGTTATAAAAGCTACTTTTCTAGTTGCCTAGCACTGTACATCTGAAAAGATTATAATTAGCCATGCCTATATCTACTTCTGACACAGTTTACTTCTAAAATTTCTGCTAAAATATTTTAGTACATACAAATACAATTTTTGACTAAGATCTAAGTTTTTAATGTGAAAGATACTTTATTCCTGAACTTGTGGGTAGTCCATCACTTCTCACTAGAGTTCTTGTAGAGATCCTCATTAGCATTCTTTTGTTCCGCATCCCATCCCTCTGGGCTGTTCTCCAATTCCTCAGTTGTCTCTCCAAGTGAGAGTGTAGGAGCCTGTTTCTTTTTCAGTTAAATTTAGTTTTTGTTTACCGTTTGTGAGGGTGCCACTGGCTTAGTTTCCTCTAGTCCCTCAGGGGGTGTTAGTGCCCAAATGGTGCAAGGACCAGAAAAAAAGTCCAGTTTTGAGTCAGGGAGCAGCGCATGTGCGCCTCCAGCTAAGTGGTGCTACAAAACCCCAGAAAGGAGTTTGTGAGCGTCCACAGGGGTCGTCTGGATGTCCTGGACAGGGGTTTCTTCCTGAACTTATTAATATGATGTTTGAAGCTTACATGGTTAATAAAGGTAATGTTTGTGGGTAATATGTTATGATCTGACTGGGTCAGTTGGCCAAAAATCTGACTGGGTCAATTGGCCAAAAACATTAAAACTAATAGATGATAAGGGAGTCAGTGACAGTCCTGGGAGTAAAATTGGACCCAGGACTTACAATGAGTTGCCAAGTAGTAAAGACAGTGCAAGTATGCTTTGCACAGATACATTTACTGTATCGTTTAAAACCAATGCTGTCACCAGTTGACTTTCGTGCTGCTATACAAGCAATGATTTTGTTGCGGCTGGACTACTGCAATGTCCTGTACCTGGGAATAACTAAAACCAGGTGCAGAGCATTGCAGGTGATCCAGAATGCTGCGGCTAGATTGTTAACCGGAATGCCAAAATAAGAACATATTACCCCATATCTCCAACAACTGCATTGGCTACCAGTTGTATTTAGAATCCAATACAAAGCAATCAAGCTATGTCATCAATTTTTATATTGACCAAACAGCACAATAGTTAAAGTTAAATTTTCTGTGAGAGTATAGCCCGAACTTCAGATTGGAATGGTGTATATTCTTATCCCTCTTAACTCTCTTCACAGTAAATAGTACGTTTATAGTTCCTCAGAAGTACCCCATAGCACTCATACAAATTCATTGCGTCAGGCTTTATGTACTACTTCCTCACCGGATCTTCCATACTTTGCTATTAAATTTATAAATACTTTTTTCCACCTTAGTGTATAAATAGTTTAAATACTTAGCTGTAGGAAGGTCTGGAAGAAGGCCTAGTGGTTGGTTTCCTGAAAATTCATATTGTGGGCTCTTGTGTTTTGAGCCTAGGATTAATAAGAACACCGTACCCACACATCCAGATGAGGCCAGGTTTTTGAAAGGTGCTTTGTATCTCTGGTGTGATAGCCTTTTCCATCATGGAATCAATCTGTTCCTATGGCACTGGCTTGAGTGCCCTATGAACCTCTAAAGCAAGCTTCTCTGATGAATCTTACTATCATAACAGAGTTTTTGGTGGCGATTACCTCCGCCCCATGAGTGTCAGAACTGCAGGCATTGTCATGCAGAGATCCTTTCCTCAGAATTCCGGATTCAGGCATGATCATGCGAAACAGTGGGAGAAAAAAAGTGGTCGCCATGGGTACGGGGACAAGGCTATTCACCGCCTCCCTCCTTCCTAACGATCTCCGCTGACTGTGCATCTCCCTCCCTCCCTTCCCTTCACCTTCGTGGCGATTTTTCATTTTCTCTCAACAAGCAGCTGTAGCCTTGAAGTTGTGTGTGGCTGCCAGAACATAAGAACTGCCATCTCCGGATCAGACCTTCGGTCCATCAAGTCCGGCAATCCGCACACATGGAGGCCCAACCAGGTGTACACCTGGTGTAATTTTAGTCATCCATATCCCTCTATGCCTCTCGTAAAGAGATGTGCATCTAGTTTGCTTTTAAATCCTAGAACGGTGGATTCCGCAATAACCTCCTCTGGGAGAGCATTCCAGGTGTCCACCACTCATTGCGTGAAGCAGAATTTCCTGATATTTGTCCTGGACTTGTCCCCCCTTAGCTTCAGTCCATGTCTTCTTGTCCGTGTCACATTGGACATTGTAAATAAATTTTTTTCCTGCTCTATTTTGTCGATTCCTTTCAGTATTTTGAAAGTCTCGATCATATCCCCTCGCAGTCTCCTTTTCTCAAGGAAGAACAATCCCAGTCTCTTAAGTCGTTCCTCATACCTTTTATTAGCTTCGTTACTCGTCTCTGCACCCTCTCCAGCAGTTTTATATCCTTCTTTAGGTTGGGAGACCAATGTTGGACACAGTATTCCAAGTGTGGTCTGACCATTGCCCTATAAAGCAGCATTATAACTTTCTCTGATCTACTCATGATTCCTTTCTTTATCATGCCTAACATTCTATTTGCTTTCTTTGCCGCTGCCGCGCATTGTGCCAACGGATTCAGGGTCCTATCTATCAGTACGCCCAGGTCCTTTTCTTGTTCGCTCTTACCCAGAGTTGCACCTGACATTCTATACTCGTGTTCCTTGTTCTTTCTGCCTAAATGCATTACTTTATACTTTTCCACATTAAACTTCATCTGCCGTTTCTCCGCCCATTTCTCTAACTGACCCAAGTCACTCTGGAATTCCTCGCTATCCTTCTGCGATCTGATTGCCCGGCATAGCTTTGTGTCATCTCACTGGATGTGGAAGATCTCACTGGATGTTCCTTCTTCTAGGTCATTGATGAAAATATTAAATAAGATCGGCCCAAATACTGAGCCCTGGGGCACACGCTAGTCACTTTCTCCCAGTCTGAGAACTTCCCATTTATGCCCACTCTCTGCTTTCTGTTCTCCAGCCATTTGCCTATCCATCTTAGTTTATCTCCCTCTATTCCATGGCTTTGTAGTTTCCTGAGAAGTCTTTCATGTGGAACCTTATCGAACGCTTTCTGGAAGTCCAAGTATATTATGTCCACCAGTTCTCCACTATCAATTTGTTTGTTCATGATCTCAAAAAATTGAAGTAAATTCGTCAAACATGATTTCTCTTTCCTGAAGCCATGTTGACTGGCTCTCATCAGGTCGTGTGTATCCAAGTGCCGGACTATGTTATCTTTAATCAGTGCTTCAACCATCTTTCCAGGGACAGACATAAGACTCACAGGTCTGTAGTTGCCCGGTTCTCCTCTTGATCCTCTTTTGAAAATTGGCGTGACGTTTGCTATCTTCCAATCGTCCGGTATCTGTCCAGTTCTAATTTACAGGTTGGCAAGTTTTTGCAAAAACTCTCCGATTTCAACCTCTGACGCAACTGGAAACAGGAAGTTGCATCAGAGGAGAAATAGTGTATTAGTTATGTTGAAAAACCATTTATAAACAAACCCCTGCCAACTGAAGATCCTCTAGTTCGGCAGCCAGAACTTTGATTTATAAAATGACAATTGTATAGAATATTGTTTCTTTTTATACTTTAATAAAATAAGTTCAGTATAAAACTATTCCAGGTTTGTGTGGGTGGGATCAGATGGTTTCTGGGGACGGGGCAGGGACGGGGACCGAGCTCACAGGGATGGGCGGAGACAGGGACAAATTTTTTTCCCTCTGTCATTCTCTACTACATGGTCCCATCGTTCTTATTGAAAGTGGTTTCCAGCTTATCATATCAATCAAGTGCAATTGCCTGCCTTCACACCCTCGGGATCTAGGAAGAGTGATAAGGTGCTGAAATTGTTGGATGTGTGCAGAGTATTACTGCAGTATCTGGAGATTTTGGACAAATTTCAATTGTCGGATCATCTTTTCATTCTGGAGGGTGCTGCATGTAAAGGCCGACCAGCCTCAAAACTGACCATTTCAAGATGGATCTGTATGGCCATTTCTTCAGCCTATATCAGAAGCAGAAAGCATTCTGGACCTATATCTGTAAAGGCACACTTTACCAGAAGTGTGACTTCTTTATGGGCAGAATCTTCAGCGGTGTCTCTGGAAGAAATTTGTAGAGCAGTCACATGGTCCTCTGTCCATATGTTCACAAGTTCAGAAATAAAGTATCTATCTACTAGAAAGAGGATTACCGAACTGAGAAGTCTGTCTGTCTCTTACCATTTTGTATGAGTTTGAGAAGCCAATACAGTATGGATTGTATTGACCTGCTATCTAATTCTATTTAGGGGCATATGACCATTGGCAAAACAGGATTAAAACTGCTATTGAGCATGTAATTGAAATGAATTAAAAGAAATCAGTCATCCTATATATAAAAAGTAGTGATCCTAAAGTTGAATTCTGTGTAAAGAAGTTAGAAATGGTAAAAGATTGGGCTCATGCAAAAACTATCCTGCTGTTCCATCAAGTATTGTGTACTGTATATTGGCAATTACATGTATGTTTGTTTACTTTTATTTTTACTGTATTAACTTAAAAATGTCAAACCTGCTTGAAGCTAAGGCTAAACTCATAAATAGGTGATTCCTGAATGCTGTAGACTTATTTCTTGGCCTATTGGACCAGTGGGAAGGTTTGATTTAATTTAATAACTTTATATACCACTTAGTACCCCAAAAAAACATGATACTATACAATAAAGCTCTAAATGAAAATTGAGGAATAAAGAAAAAAAAATAATCAAATGTCATACAAAGTAGAAACAGGCAACCATGTCTTCAAATCTTACAAAATTCTAAGTAAGCAGATAGTTCTGAGACAGTTGAAGGTAAAATATTCCATAATGAAGGACCAGCATAAGAAAAGGCTCGCTCTCTGATATAAGTTTTAACAGTTTGCAGAGAAGGAAGTTTTAACAAACAGTGCTGAGATGAGCGCAACACACAGTTGTGTCTTTGCACAGTAAGTTAGTCACTGAGATATTCTGGTGACTGAAAGTGAAACACTTTAGAGTAGACCAAACATAAAAGTTTGAATGGCATTCTAACAGAGAGATAGGCAGCCAGTGTAGCTCTTTCAGTAATGGCACTACATGATCATTTCTTTTCTCTGAGCACAAGCAGGTATAACCTCACATGTGAGTGACATCATCCACAGAACTTGGTAAGGACATATGCCGAGTGTACTGTGACTTTAAATTTTAAGTCAGTGCCTATACCTTGCACATGCCAGTGAAGGAGAGTGGCATAGTGGTTAGAGCTTCAGCCTCAGCATCTTGAGGTTGTGGGTTCAAACTCCGCTTTGCTCCCTGTGACCTTGGGCAAGTCACTCAATCCTCCACTGGCCCAGGTACATTAAATAGATTGTGTGCCCACCGAGACAGACAAGGAAAATGCTTGAAGTACCTTTATGTAAACTCCTTTGAGTGTGGCTGTATAGCTACAAAAAAAGCGGCATACAAGTCCCAATTCCCCTTTCCCTTCCCACCCAACGTCGACTTGCAGAATCTGCAGTGCTTCATTTCTGTGGAGCTGAGAAGTTATCCCAGGACAAGCAGGCAGCATATTCTTAACGCATGGGTGACGTCACCGACGGAGCCCCGGTACGGACACTTTTACTAGAAAGTTCTAGTTGGCCGCACCGCACATGCACGAGTGCCTTCCCGCCCGACGGAGGAGTGCGTGGTCCCCAGTTTCTTCGTTTCCGCGGAGCGAAGAAGACGCATGTGTTTTCAACGGCCGTTGAAAAACTAATTTTTGCCTTCCCGCTCGCGTATTTTCTCACTTTTTTCTATTTTTCTTCTTCGGATTCCCTTTATTTTTACTTTAAAAAAAAAAAAAAACTCCTCGAGTTTTCCTTATTTTTTCAGGCCGGCCCCAGCGGGGCCTGTTGCCACCATACAGGCCTCTGGATTCGATTTTGCGGAGGCCATGTTTCCCTTCATGCCCCCTCAACCGGGCTTTAAGAAGTGCCAGCGGTGTGCACGCCCGATCTCTCTCACCGACCCACACAATTGGTGCCTCCAGTGTTTGGGTCCAGAGCATCGGGCTAACGCCTGCACCCGCTGTGCTACGCTTAAAAAGCGCACTCTAAAAAATAGGCAGATCCAACAAAATATTTTGTTCGGTACCGAATCTGCCATGGAATCTGCCACGATGTCGGCGGCACCGACTACGTCGACACCACCGGATCCTTCTTCGGGGTCGCTGGGCCCAGGTAAGCTGGCTAAGAAGCCTTCCACTTCTCTGGAACGCCCTCCTGCCACGGTCGCGACGCCGACCCTTCCGGCACCACACCGACCCCGTAAACGCTCCGCTCCAATATCGGTGAGTGCCTCGTCATCGGCCTCCTCATCGCCGGAGCGTAGAGCGGCACCTATGGTACCGAAGAAGAAAAAAGCGGTACCGGTGCCCCCCCTGGATGACCGCATCACGGCCATACTCCAATCCCAATTACAGGAACAGCTGCAGCAACAACTACAACAACTGCTGCCGGCGTTGCTGGCCCCGCACCTTCCGGTACAGGACCGGTCCGAGCCTCGCACTGTCCCATCGGTGTCGACCCCCTCGGTACCGATTAATACCTCCATGCCGGTACTCTTGGCTGAACCGCCTACAGTGCATGCCCGTGCCGCTGCCGACCCTTCCCGGTCCCAAGAGCGACATCGGTCTCCTCACCCGGTACCGCCTCGGTACGATCAGGCAAATCTCTCTCAAAGACCCACCATACCGAGCCTTCCACACCGAAGTCCAGACGTGCACACCCCGACGTTAGGGACCCGGACTTATGGGAAGACTCCCCGCACGGTACCGAAGAGGATGCTTCGTCGACCGATGAAGAACCCTCCATGGCCGACACCGTTTCCAAACCGGAACAGTCCTCTTTCTCTAAATTCCTTAGGGAGATGTCAGCAGCTCTTTCTATCCCATTAGAGTCCGACTCTAAAAAGTCTCAGGCTTTCCTTGATGCCCTAGACTTTGAGTAACCTCCCAAGGAATTTTTGAAGTTGCCCGTCCACGACATCTTACGGGAAACTTTTTATAAAAACTGGGAGACTCCCTTCACTGTTCCCAGGGCCCCTCGCAAACTGGATAGCTTGTACCGGGTCATTCCAATCCCAGGGTTTGACAAGCCTCAATTGCCCCACGAATCTCTCCTGGTGGAGTCCACCTTGAAAAAATCTCAGGGTTCCAGTGTATATGCTTCCACCCCTCCTGGCAGAGAGGGAAAAACTATGGATAAATTTGGTAAGCGCCTTTTCCAAAATTCAATGTTAGCAAATAGAGCAAACAATTACACCTTCCACTTCTCCTTCTACATGAAGCATCTGGTGCAACAACTCTCCTCCTTACAAAAATATCTTCCGGAACGTAAGGTCCCTCTCTTCCAGCAGCATATTTCCAGCCTCCTCCAATTTAGGAAGTTCATGGTTCGCTCCATATATGACTCGTTTGAGCTGACCTCTCGAGCATCTGCCATGGCTGTTGCTATGCGCCGTTTGGCCTGGCTGAGAGTCTCTGACCTTGACGTTAATCACCAAGACCGCCTGGCTAACGCACCTTGTCTGGGTGACGAACTCTTCGGGGAGTCATTAGACTCGACAACCCAGAAGCTCTCAGCACACGAGACCAGGTGGGACACTGGTCAAACCTAAAAAGAAGACTCCACCTGCTCGCCCCTACAGACAACAGTCTTCCTACCAGCGCAGGTTCTCGGCCAGACCTCTCAACCCGTCTCAGCAACAGTCTCGCCGTCCTCGTCACCAGCATCAACCTCAGGCTCGATCGCAGTCTCATCAGCCTGCCAAGCCTCTTCCTCCATCAAAACCATCTCAACCCTTTTGACTCTTTTCTCCAGGGCATAGCCAGTCTCCCACCGTCGCTACCTCTTCCTCAGCCTATCGGAGGACGTCTTCAGCTCTTCCTCAGCCGTTGGGAGGTCATCACTTCGGACCAGTGGGTCCTCAACATCATTCGCCACGGCTACTCTCTCAACTTCCAGACTCTTCCACCAGACAATCCTCCCATCGAGTCTGCTTCTCACTCCTCCCAATCCCTCCTCCTCCTGAGGGAGGTCCAATCCCTCCTTCTTCTCAATGCCATCAAAGAGGTGCCTTCGGACCAAAGGGGTCAGGGATTCTACTCCCGCTACTTCCTGGTTCCCAAGAAAACAGGAGATCTCCGTCCCATCCTCGATCTCAGGGACCTCAACAAGTGTCTGGTCAAGGAGAAGTTCAGAATGCTCTCCCTTGCCACGCTTTACCCTCTTCTCTCTCAACACGATTGGCTATGTTCCCTAGACCTCAAAGAGGCCTACACTCACATCCCAATCAATCTGACTTCACGTCGCTACCTCCGATTTCAGATACAACACCGTCACTACCAGTACAAAGTGCTCCCCTTTGGCCTCGCATCATCGCCCAGGGTGTTCACCAAGTGCCTTATTGTGGTGGCGGCCTTCCTCAGGTCTCACAACCTCCAGGTGTTCCCCTACTTGGACGATTGGTTGGTGAAAGCACCTACATCTCCACTTGTGCTACAAGCCACTCATCACACCATCTCTTTCCTCCATCTCCTGGGGTTCGAGATCAACTACCCCAAGTCGCATCTGCTTCCCTCACAGCGACTTCAGTTCATTGGAACAGTTCTCGACACCACTCTGATGAGGGCGTTTCTCCCCTCCGACCGACAACGGACCCTGCTCCACCTCTGTCGTCAGGTGCTCCTTCATCACTCCATCCCAGCCCGGCAGATGATGGTCCTCCTGGGTCACATGGCCTCAACGGTCCATGTGCTTCCTCTAGCACGACTCTACCTCCGAACGCCTCAATGGACTCTTGCCAACCAATGGTCGCAAACCTTGGATCCTCTTTCTCATCCCATCTCTGTGACATCGTCTCTTCAGCAATCTCTTCAATGGTGGTTGAACTCCTCAAATCTTTCCAGGGGTCTACTCTTCCATCTACCCCCTCACTCCATGACCATCACCACAGATGCCTCCCCCTATGCGTGGGGAGCTCACCTGGGAGATCTTCGCACCCAGGGACTCTGGACCCCTCAGGAGCGTCAACATCACATCAATTTCCTGGAACTCAGAGCCATGTTCTATGCTCTCAAGGCCTTCCAGCACCTTCTCTACCCTCAGGTTCTTCTCCTGTGCACAGACAACCAAGTCGCCATGTACTATATAAACAAGCAAGGCGGCACCGG
Source organism: Geotrypetes seraphini (assembly GCF_902459505.1). Lineage (NCBI taxonomy): Eukaryota > Metazoa > Chordata > Amphibia > Gymnophiona > Dermophiidae > Geotrypetes > Geotrypetes seraphini. Next base: position 66,731,055 of record NC_047085.1, read on the forward strand.
ATCTCCCCTCCTCTGTCAGGAGGCCATCCGCATCTGGACCTGGGCCACGGCCCACAGTCTCTTCCTCAAGGCTATCTATATCCAGGGCGAAAGGAACTCCCTGACCGACAATCTCAGCCGCATCCTTCAACCTCACGAGTGGACTCTGGATCCTCCCACACTCCGCTCCTTCTTTGCTCGGTGGGGCACTCCTCAGGTGGACCTCTTTGCAGCTCCTCACAACCATCAGCTGCCCCAGTTCTGTTCCAGACTCTTCTCTCCTCATCGTCTGGCCCCGGATGCATTCCTGCTCGACTGGACGGATCGGTTCCTCTATGCCTTTCCTCCCCTGCCTCTGATGTTGCGGATGTTATCCAAACTATGCAGGGACAGAGCCACCAAGATTCTCATCGCTCCTCGGTGGCCTCGCCAACACTGGTTCTCCCTCCTGCTCCAGCTCAGCTCCAGGGAGCCCATTCCTCTCCCTGTGTTTCCTACTCTACTTACGCAGCAGCGTCAGTCTCTACTACATCCCAATCTGTCCTCGCTCCACCAGACAGCTTGGTTTCTCTCGGGCTGACCTCTCCAGAGAATCTGTCTCAGCCTGTCCGTCGTATTTTGGATGCCTCTAGGAAACCGGCCACCCTCCAATGTTACCATCAGAAGTGGACCCGGTTCTCCGCTTGGTGTCTACTACATCATCACGATCCCACCTCATTGGCGGTGGAAACTGTACTGGACTATTTGCTCTCTCTCTCCGACGCTGGCCTCAAGTCTACCTCAATTAGAGTCCACCTCAGTGCCATCACTGCATTTCATGAGCCTATCCTCGGAAAACCTCTCACGGCTCATCCCCTGGTTTCCCGGTTCATGAGAGGCCTCTTCAATGTCAAACCACCTCTGAAGCCTCCTCCAGTCATCTGGGACCTGAATGTGGTTTTTTCTGCCCTCATGAAACCTCCGTTTGAGCCTCTTGCCACAACTTCATTCAAATTTCTTACATGGAAGGTGCTTTTCCTCATTGCCATCACCTCTGCCAGGAGGGTTAGTGAGCTCCATGCACTGGTTGCCGACCCACCTTTCACTGTTTTTCACCATGACAAGGTGGTTCTGCGTACCCATCCTAAATTCCTTCCCAAGGTGGTCTCGGAATTTCACCTCAACCAGTCCTTTGTGTTGCCTGTCTTTTTCCCTAAGCCCCATTCTCATCCTGGGGAACAGGCGTTGCACACGCTGGACTGTAAGCGTGCCCTTGCATACTACCTTGACCGTACCAGGGCTCACCGCTCGTCCTCTCAGCTCTTTTTGTACTTCGACCCTAACCGTCTAGGTCGTCCTGTCTCTAAACGGACGCTTTCCAACTGGCTTGCTGCCTGCATTGCGTTCTGTTATGCTCGAACCGGTCTTTCACTGGAAGGTGCTGTCACGGCCCACAGGGTCAGAGCTATGGCTGCTTCTGTGGCTTTCCTCGGTTCCACTCCCATCGAGGAAATCTGCAAGGCTGCCACTTGGTCCTCAGTTCACACGTTCACTACTCACTACTGTCTGGATACCTTCTCCAGACGGGATGGACACTTCATCTGTGTTACATAATTTATTTTCCTAATGGCCAACCATCCCTCCTTCCTCTCTGTTAGCTTGGAGGTCACCCATGCGTTAAGAATATGCTGCCTGCTTGTCCTGGGATAAAGCACAGTTACTTACCGTAACAGGTGTTATCCAGGGACAGCAGGCAGATATTCTTACGTCCCTCCTACCTCCCCGGGTTGGCTTCTTAGCTGGCTTAGCTTAACTGAGGACCACGCACTCCTCCGTCGGGCGGGAAGGCACTCGCGCATGCGCGGTGCGGCCAACTAGAACTTTCTAGTAAAAGTGTCCGTACCGGGGCTCCGTCGGTGACGTCACCCATGCGTTAAGAATATCTGCCTGCTGTCCCTGGATAACACCTGTTATGGTAAGTAACTGTGCTTTCTCTTCAGTATACTTTTTCATTTTTAGTGCCGCCTTTTTGTTGTTTTTCATCCTTTTCTTTCTTTTTATCAAGTTCCTCTATATCTACTGACTTTGGTTTATTTTTTTTGCAACTTTTTCATTTTTGGTATTCAGGCCACATTAAAGCCTTTTTTCCATGTGGGAGCATCGATCCTCTTTGGGTTGCATCTTGCTCGAGCTCCCCACAATATTGAGCAATCTAACTTTGCATTGGCCATTTCCCTCTCCATGTTCAAATTGATACCAAGCAGCTTCAAAATAAAAGCAGCCCAGCCAAATAAAGGAAAAAAATAAAAAGAAAGAAATGCTCTCAATGCAATAGGACTGTCTCAGACTCTGATCCACATAATTGGTGTGTCCAGTGCCTAGGTCCTGAACATAAGGACATTGACTGTGTTCTCTGTGCTCATATGCAAATGTGGTCACTAAAAGGCCGCAAACTTCAATTTGAAAAACGTTTTAGAACCATGTTGACATCAAGCATATCTGGAGATTTGGAACCTGTACAATTTCCTGTGACCTCGGCATCAGTATCTGCACCATGTGCATTGGGGTCGACGCAGCGCTGAGACTCTACATCATCGATACCTAGAGCATCAACAGAACTAGTACATAAGAAAGCTAAGGTGGGGGATGATTTTTTTAAAATTATATAGGCCGCCCCCAGTTACTGATAGATAAGCCGCGGCTAATACAATGGGGCAGCTTATCTACCAGTTTTAAAACATATATAGGAATTTTTTGCAGCCTATATACTGGAGCGGCCTATATGTACGGTATTTGCCTCAAAGCAAAAATGCATGCTCTCTTGCTTTGGTAAAGTAACTTCATAAGGCAGCAATCTAAACGCTATAATTCATAATTTCTGTCATCAAGTTGAAACTACAGAAAATACATGATGTTGTGGTTTATTTACATTCTCAGGTAATGATGGAAGGTGGCCGTAGTAAAGGATTTGGGTTTGTATGTTTCTCCTCCCCTGAAGAAGCCACCAAAGCTGTCACAGAAATGAATGGTAGAATTGTGGCCACAAAGCCATTGTATGTAGCTCTAGCTCAACGCAAGGAGGAGCGTCAAGCCCATCTGACAAACCAGTATATGCAAAGAATGGCAAGTGTGAGAGCTGTACCCAACCCTGTTATCAACCCCTACCAACCAGCACCACCTTCCGGTTACTTCATGGCAGCTATCCCACAGGTATGACTTCATTTTTTTTCTTCTGTATTTGATTCCTCCCTCCTATAGTTTTAGTTGCATGTTTTTATATTACAAACATTGGTGTCATGATTTTTATACTATAAATATTGCATCCTTTTAAAATTGATCTTGAGTAAATATATTAGTTTAGAAAAAGTACTTACTAAAGTTAAGATTCAGATGGTTTAGAAAACATGGGTAGAAACTGAAAACAACTATTTTAAGTTGAAGATTTGGAGATCAATTTATTTCTTTCTATTTTCTTAAACAGACCCAGAACCGTGCAGCATACTATCCTACTGGCCAACTTGCTCAGCTCCGACCAAGTCCTCGCTGGACTGCTCAGGGTGCCAGACCTCATCGTAAGCAAGTTTCCTATATCATTCTGGGGTGCTGGATTTTGGTTTTAATCTTAATGAATTAATTTAGGTCTTATAAATTGTTCTGAACTAGTGCATTGAAAGAGAGTACCCAGCTGAGCCACAGAACAAATAGTGGATTGTGATAGATAAGGATTTCCTTCACTGTTGTTTCTAATGGGCATTAGTTCTGTCCTGGAGGAAGTAACTTTAGATGAAAGAATATCATATCCTCTGTCCATTCGGTCCTTGACTGAACTAAGACTGCCGACAAATTTAAAAGCATCTCTCAAAGGATGTTTTAATGATGTAGACCCTGATCGATTTTCAGAGGATTGTGCTTATGAGGAGCTAACTAAACTAAAGGTGAGCAAAGCGATAGTGCCAGATGTTGTACATCCAAGGGTACTGAAGGAACTTAGGGAAGTACTGGCAGCTCCGCTGGCTGACCTTTTCAATGATACCGGAGGACTAGAGAAGGGCAGATGTGGTCCCTCTCCATAAAAGTGGAAGTAAAGAAGTAGTTGGAAACTACAGGCCAGTAAGTCTGACTTCTATGGTAAGTAAGTTAATAGAAACGCTTTTAAAACAGTATAGTGACGTTTCTGGAAACTAGTGGATTAAAGGATTCGAGGCAACATGAATTCATGTGAGGCAGGTCTTAGACAAATCTGATCTATTTGTTTGACTGGATGACCAGACAATTGGATAGAGGGAGAATTCTAGATGTAGTGTATTAAGATGTTAGCAAAGCCTTTGACAGTGTTCCATAAAGACATTTAATAAATAAACCGAGTGCCCTCGGTATGGGCCCCAAAGTGACAGACTGGGTCAGTAATTGGTTGAGTGGAAAGCAACAGAGGGTAGTGATCAATGGAGATTAATCAGAGGAAAATGATGTTACCAGTGGTGTGCCTCAAGGTTTGGTTCTTGGGCCTGTTCTTTTTAACATTTTTGTAAGTAATATTGCTTAAGGGCTGTCGGGTAAGATTTGCCTCTTGGATTATACCTAAATTTACAATAGAGTAGACCCCCCCTGATGGTGTGAATAACGTGAGGAAGGACAAACTAGATGAAAGGAACGAAGTCTGGAATTGGCAGAGGAGGAGAAGGGTAACGTTAAGAGTGGCGTATCTGAGAAACGGAGTTCTCTGAGAGGTGTATAAGGAGAAATAAGCAAGGAGAGAGATTGAGGGGCAGCAGAATGAACACACTTATAGGTCAGCAATAAGATCTTGAACTGTATGCGATGGCAGATAGGGAGCCAGTGAAGTGATTTAAGGAGAGGGGCGACATGAGCATAGCGAGATTGGTAGAAGATGAGTCGCGCAGCAGAGTTTTGCATAGATTGCAAGGGGGAGAGGCGACACTGAGGGATACTAGTTAGGAGTAGATTGTAGTAATCTAAGCGTGAGGTTACGAGAGTTTGGACAAAGGTCCGGGCAGTGTTCTCAGAGAGGAAAGGGCAAATTTTGGTGATATTGAAGAGATAGAAGCGATAGGTCTTAGCAGCTTGTTGGATATACGTAGAAAATGAGAGGTCAGAATCGAAGATGACTCTAAGGTTGCGAGCAGAGGAGACTGGAACAATGACAGTATTATTTACAGAGATGGAGAAAGGAGGAGGAGAAGCAGAGGCTTTAAGAGGAAAGAGGAGCAGCTCAGTCTTGGACATATTTAGTTTCAGATGACGGCAGAACATCCAGGCATCAATGTCAGCCAAACAAGCAGAGACTTTTTCTTGGACTTTAGGTAAAATTTCAGGTGTAGAGAGGTAGAGTTGGGAGTCATCAGCATAAAGGTGATACTGGAAACCATGGAAGGAGATCAGGGCACCAAGGGAAGAGGTGTAGAGAAAGAAGAGGTCCTAAGACAGAACCCTGGGGTACATCAACTGCTAACGGAGTAGCAGCAGAAGAAGACCCACCAATGCATACACTAAATAATAATAATAATAACAGTTTATATATCGCAATACCGTTAAGTTCTATGCGGTTTACAATAGATTAAGCGAGGTACAAATTGATTGAATTTAAGAGGGGGGAAGAGGAGAGTTAATAGGACCAGAAATGCGTTGTTGAGGAAAAAGATTAATAGGACAGAGGAATCACTATGGAGGAGAAAGAAGATGAGTGGGTCAGTTATCTAGATACTTTAGGAACAGTTGAGTTTTTAGACGTTTTCTGAATTCCTCATAAGTAGTGGGCGAAAGCAGTTGATCTAGGTCTTTACCCCACAAAGCTGCTTGATGTGAAAGAAGGTGTTCATGGTGTTTTTTCAGTTTACAACCTCTAACTGGAGGGGAAGCGAAGTAGGAATGAGAGCTTCTCTTGTGTCTGTTGGCAGAGAAGGAGAAAAGATCAATTATGTATTTAGGGGCAAGTCCGTTTAGCACTTTAAAGAAGAAGAAGGTGAATTTAAACTTTATGCGTGCTTCCATCGGTAGCCAATGTATCTGCCGGTAGTAGGGTGATAAATGATCGAATTTCTTTAGTCCAAAGATTAATCTGACCGCTGCATTTTGCATTAGTTGTACACGTTGCATATTTTTTTGGGAAATGGCTAAGTAGGCGATGTTACAGTAGTCAAGTTGACTTAGTACGAGGGATTGGACCAGGTTTCTGAATGCCAACTTATCGAAATAAGCTTTAATGGATCTGAGTTTCCAGAGAGTGAAGAAACCCTTTCTGATTAAGGAGTCCACCTGGTCTTTCATGGTTAGGCATTGATCTAGAGTTACGCCTAGTATCTTTATGGTGGGCTGGATGGGGTGATTAAGTTCATTGATGCATAGAGGTGTTTTAGTGTCAAACGGATGTGGTGAAGCAATGAAGAATTTTGTTTTTTCTGAATTAAGTTTGAGCTTGAAGTTTGTCATCCATTGCTCCATCATGTTTATGGCTTCTGAAGCCTTGGGAATAGTTTCCGAGATAGAGTCAGCAAATGGGATTATAATCGTGAAGTCATCTGCATAACTGAATAGTTTTATCCCCAGCTGAGTTAATTGCAAGCTCAGTGAGGACATGTAGACGTTAAATAATAATGGAGACAATGGTGACCCTTGTGGCACACCGGATGGATTGCTCCAGGTATCGGAAAGCTCATAATTGAAGCATACCTGATAGGTGCGGGATGTAAGGAAGCCACAAAACCAGTTCAGCACCTCATCTTTGATACCAATGGCATCTAGGCATTGTAGCATTTTGACCAGTTTTGGACCTCAAGAGTCTCAATTAGTGTCTCTGCATCTCGCACCTTTGCATGGAGATGCTGCGGTTGGTCATTGCATCTGTGCAGAGGGAATTTCTCACCATTCTCAACCTCAAGGAGGCATACCTGCATATTCCCATTTGGCCTCCGTATCAGTAGTAACAGTGCTTTACAGTGCTGGGTCATTACATTTATCCCAGGACAAGCAGGCAGCATATTCTTGACTGATGGGTGACGGCACCGACGGAGCCCCGGTACGGACAATTTTAGAGTGATTGCACTCTAAGAACTTTAGAAAGTTCTAGCTCGGCCGCACCGCGCACGCGCGAGTGCCTTCCCGCCCGACAGAGGCGCGCGGTCCCTCAGTTTCTTAGTTTCTTAGTTTCCGCGGAGCTAAGAAGTCGCACGTTTCAACGGCTGTTGAAAACTTTTTCCATTTTTCGCCTTCCCGCTCGCGTAAACGTCTTTAGAAGGTTTATTTCCTTCATTTTATTTTACTTTCTTTCTTAAAAAAAAAAAAAAAAAAAACTGATTTAGTTTTCTTTCTTTTTTCGGTTTCGCCCCGGCGGGGCCTACTGCCACTATCGAAGCCTCGGCCTTCGATTTGGCTGAAGCCGTCTTCACATTCATGCCCCCTCAACCCGGGTTTAAAAAGTGCCAGCGGTGTGCACGGCCAATTTCACTGTCTGACCCACATAATTGGTGTCTACAGTGCCTTGGCCCGGACCATCAATCGTCTACCTGCACCCGCTGTGCGACTCTAAAGAAAAGAACTCTTAAAAATAGAGAGATTCAACAAAAACTTCTTTTCGGCACCGAGATGTCCGATACCACTCCGGCACCGACTTCGACTCCGGCTCAGTCGGCACCCACATCGTCGACACCACGCGATACCGCGTCGGTGTCGGCTCCTCCAGGTAAGCCGGCTAAGAAGCCTTCCCCGTTGGAGCGTCCTCCGGTCTCAATAGCAGCGAGCCCAATCCTGCAGACCTCGAGGCGCTCACGGAAGCGCTCCGCTCCAATAGAGGTGAGCCCCTCTACATCGGGTTCCTCATCCTCGGAGCGTAGAGCGGCACCGCAGGTACCGCAAAAGAAAAAGGCGGTACCGGTGCCTTCTCTCGAAGACCGTATTGCTGCTGTTCTAAAATTACAACTTAAAGAACAGTTAGAGCACATTCTGCCTTCACTCCTGGTACCGAGTCTTCCGGTACCAGTCCGGTCTGAGCCGCCGGTACCGACAGTGGATCGTCCTACTTTGTCAACTTCCACTTCGTCGGTACCGGTACAGTCTGTTTCCTCTGTCTCCATGCCGATTCTTGCACCGGAGCCGAGATCCCACCATCAAGCTGTTCAGACTTCGGCACCGGTGCATACAGTCACATCCCCCGGTACCGAGTCAGGCAGGTCAGGGAAATCTCATAGAAAATCCCATCACTTACAGTCTTCCACGCCGGATTCTCGGGACCGGAGCTTCCAAGTTCAAGACCCTGACTTGTGGGGCGACTCAGAAGACCCTCTCCTTTCTGAGGGAGAATGTTCTTCTGGTGAAGAGGACACCTCTGCCTTGGGGCCCTCCTCTAAACCAGAAGTATCTTCTTTTTCTTCCTTTTTAAAGGAAATGTGTGACTCTCTCTCTATTCCTTTGGAGGCTGAGTCACAGAAATCCAAAGCTTTTCTTGATGCTCTGGATTTTGATCAGCCTCCAAAGGAATACCTTAAGTTACCTCTCCATGATATCTTGAGAGAGACGTTCTATAAAAATTTGGAATCTCCCCTCACCATTCCTGGGGCTCCCCGAAAATTAGACTCTCTATACAGAGTCCTTCCTATCCCTGGGTTTGATAAACCCCAGTTACATCATGAGTCCCTTTTGGTCGAATCCACCCTCAAAAAGTCCAAGGGGGCTAGTGTGTATGCTTCTGTCCCTCCTGGCAGAGAGGGAAAGTCTATGGACAAGTTTGGGAAACGACTATACCAAAATGCAATGTTGGCGAATCGATCAGGGAATTATGCATTCCATTTCTCCTTCTACTTAAAGCAGCTTATTCAGAATATCTCTGCTTTTGAGAAATATCTCCCTGATCGGAAAAAGTCGGTTTTTCACCAAACTTGTTCTTCGCTTTTCCAGCTCCGGAAATTCATGGTTAGATCCATTTATGACACCTTCGAGCTGACCTCTAGGGCTACAGCCATCTCAGTGGCAATGAGACGGCTGGCCTGGCTTAGGGTTTCTGAACTCGATGTTAACCATCAGGATCGGCTAGCCAATGCACCTTGCCTAGGGGATGAGTTGTTTGGAGATTCCATGGACTCCACCACTCAAAAGTTATCGGCTCATGAGACTAGATGGGATACACTTCTTAAGTCTAAGAAGCCGCCAACAACCAGACCTTTTCGTCCACAATCCTCCTACCAGCGTAGATTTGTGGCTCGTCCTCTGCCTCAAGCTGCTCCCCAGCAACGACGCCAGAGACAACAAAGGCCGGCTGCTAGACAGCCTCAGCAACAACAACAGGTAAAACCTGCACCAGTGCAAAAGTCTACACAACCCTTTTGACTTAATTCTCCAGAACATAGCCAGTTTTGTTCCTTCTACCCAACTTCCACAACCTATAGGAGGACGCCTTACTTATTTCATAAGCCGTTGGGAACTTATCACGTCAGACCAGTGGGTCCTCAACATCATCCGCCACGGCTACTCTCTCAACTTTCAGTCACTACCTCCTCCAAGTCAACCAAAAGAGTCTGCTTCCAGTCCTCAATTAACCCTTCTTCTCCAAGAGGTTCAATCCCTCCTTCTTCTAAATGCCATAGAAGAAGTTCCCCTAGACCAGCAGGGGCAGGGGTTCTACTCCCGATATTTTTTAGTCCCCAAAAAAACAGGAGATCTCAGACCCATTCTAGATCTCCGCGATCTCAACAAATATTTGGTCAAAGAAAAGTTCAAGATGCTTTCTCTGGCCACTCTTTATCCTCTTCTCAATCAAGGCGACTGGCTATGTTCCCTCGATCTCAAAGAAGCGTACACTCACATACCAGTAAATCTGGCTTCCAGACAGTACCTACGCTTCATGATCAATCATTCTCATTACCAATACAAGGTGCTGCCCTTCGGCCTTGCCTCCTCTCCAAGGGTCTTCACCAAGTGTCTCATTGTGGTAGCGGCATTTCTACGCTCTCATCACTTCCAGGTCTTCCCTTACCTGGACGACTGGTTAATCAAGGCCACATCCGCTCAAGCAGTTCTTCTGGCCACCAACCAAACCATCTTGTTTCTACAAATTCTGGGGTTCGAGATCAATCTACCCAAATCTCATCTCATCCCTACTCAGAGACTTCAATTCATTGGAGCGATCCTGGACACACTCCTCATGAGAGCTTTCCTGCCATCCAATCGTCTTCAGACCCTTCAGTCTCTATGTCAACAGGTACTTTCACTGCCTTCCATCTCAGCCAGGCAAATGATGGTACTCTTGGGGCACATGGCGTCTACAGTTCATGTCACGCCCCTCGCACGTCTTCACCTACGCACTCCTCAATGGACTCTTGCTACTCAGTGGTCCCAAGCGACGGATCCTTGCTCACGACACATATCTGTGACATCATCTCTTCGTCAGTCTCTTCAATGGTGGTTGGTATCCTCAAATCTATCCAGAGGTCTTCTGTTCCATCAGCCCCCTCATCACCTGGTTATCACCACCGACGCCTCTCTTTATGCATGGGGAGCTCACTTGAACGAGTTCCAGACTCAAGGTCTTTGGACAGCCCAGGAAAAGAAGCATCAAATCAATTTCCTGGAACTCAGAGCGATGTTTTATGCCCTCAAGGCTTTCCAACATCTTCTCTTTCCTCAGGTCCTCTTGTTGTGCACAGACAATCAAGTTGCGATGTACTACATCAACAAACAGGGTGGGACAGGCTCTCGCCTTCTATGCCAAGAAGCCCAAAAGATCTGGAATTGGGCCATAGATCACCATCTCTTCCTGAAAGCTATCTACATTCAGGGAACACAGAATTCTTTAGCGGACAAACTCAGCAGAATTCTCCAGCCTCACGAGTGGACACTCGATCCTATAACTCTGCAGTCTATCTTCACTCAATGGGGCACTCCTCAGATAGACCTCTTTGCAGCTCCTCACAATCACCAGCTGCCCCTCTTCTGCTCCAGACTTTACTCTCCTCACCGTCTGACAGCGGATGCTTTTCTCCTCGACTGGTCGAATCTGTTCCTGTACGCCTTCCCTCCTCTGCCTCTAATGTTGAGAACCTTATTCAAGCTCAAGAGGGAACGAGCCACCATGATTCTGATTGCTCCGAGGTGGCCCAGGCAACATTGGTTCTCCCTTCTACTTCAACTCAGTTCCAGGGAACCTTTTCTTCTTCCTCTGTTTCCTTCTCTGCTTACGCAACAGCAGGAAACCCTCCTTCATCCCAACCTCCAGTCTCTACACCTGACAGCTTGGTATCTCTCGGGCTGACATCTCATGATACTCTCTTATCTCAGCCTGTTCGTTCCATTCTGGATGCCTCCAGGAAACCAACCACTCTGCAATGTTACCATCAGAAGTGGACGAGATTTTCCTCCTGGTGTCTTCTTCATCATCTTGATCCCACTTCCCTGGCAGTGGAGACGTTGTTGGACTATTTGCTCTCTTTGTCTGACTCTGGCCTTAAGTCTTCGTCCATCAGAGTCCACCTCAGTGCCATTTCAGCTTTTCATGAGCCAGTCCATGGAAAACTTCTCTCAGCTCATCCCCTGGTGTCCAGGTTCATGCGTGGGCTTTTCAACGTGAAACCACCTCTTAAAGCCCCTCCTGTTATCTGGGATCTCAATGTGGTTCTTTCTGCTTTAATGAAGCCTCCATTTGAACCCTTGGCTACCTCTCCTTTCAAGTTTCTTACTTGGAAGGTGCTTTTCCTTATTGCCCTTACCTCTGCCAGGAGGGTCAGTGAGCTTCATGCACTGGTCGCAGATCCTCCCTTTACGGTTTTTCACCATGACAAGGTGGTTCTGCGTACACATCCAAAGTTTCTCCCTAAGGTTGTATCTGAATTCCATCTCAACCAATCCATTGTTCTCCCTGTTTTCTTTCCAAAACCTCATTCTCATTCTGGAGAACAAGCTTTACACACTTTGGATTGTAAAAGGGCTCTGGCTTACTATCTAGAGCGTACGAAACCCCACAGATCAGTTCCTCAACTTTTTCTGTCCTTTGATCCAAATAAATTGGGACGTCCCGTTTCTAAACGTACGTTGTCTAATTGGCTGGCAGCGTGCATTTCATTCTGTTATGCTCAGACCGGACTGACACTGGAAGGTTCTGTCACGGCCCATAGAGTCAGAGCAATGGCAGCATCTGTAGCTTTCCTCCGCTCCACTTCTATTGAGGAAATCTGCAAGGCTGCTACTTGGTCCTCAGTTCACACTTTTACATCTCATTATTGTCTGGATGCTTTTTCCAGACGGGATGGACACTTCGGCCAATCTGTTTTGCAAAATTTGTTTTCCTAATGGCCAACCTTCCCTCCATCCCTCTTTTTGTTAGCTTGGAGGTCACCCATCAGTCAAGAATATGCTGCCTGCTTGTCCTGGGATAAAGCACAGTTACTTACCGTAACAGGTGTTATCCAGGGACAGCAGGCAGATATTCTTGCGTCCCACCCACCTCCCCGGGTTGGCTTCTTAGCTGGCTTATACTAACTGAGGGACCGCGCGCCTCTGTCGGGCGGGAAGGCACTCGCGCGTGCGCGGTGCGGCCGAGCTAGAACTTTCTAAAGTTCTTAGAGTGCAATCACTCTAAAATTGTCCGTACCGGGGCTCCGTCGGTGCCGTCACCCATCAGTCAAGAATATCTGCCTGCTGTCCCTGGATAACACCTGTTACGGTAAGTAACTGTGCTTTAGGGCTATGCCATTTGGGTTGGCCACGGCGTGAAGAATGTTTTTGAAGGGGTGGTAATGGCATTTCTTGGACACCAGGAGATCAGAGTTCATCCTTATCGGACAATTGGCTTTTTCGTGCTTCCTCGTATCAGGACAGTGTGTCAGTGTCATCCAAGATGGTTCAGCTCCTCCAGTCCTTGGGTGGGTGGTCAAGAGCAGCTTGATCCCATCACAGAAGCTGGAATATCTAGGGGTTCTTTTTGACACAAGGAAGGAGAGAGTTTTCCTCACATATCACAGGTGCTGAAACTGATGTAGTAGATTCACATGCTGTGCATGCAGTTCAGGCCTGGGGTCTGGGTCTATGTTTAATTTCTGTGCTCAATGATGACGGCCATGGAGGTGGTGCCCTGGGCTCGGGCGCATTCCGTCCACTGCAAGAGACCCTGTTAAGTCATTGGTTGTTGGTTTCCCAGAATTACAGTGTCCGACATCCTTAGACCAAAGCAGCTAGGCAGAGTCTTCAGTGATGGTACAAAGGAATCTTTCTATAGGAGTGCCATTTCCCATGACCTATTGGGAGGTGCTGACAATGGATGCCAGCCTAAGGCTGAGGGACCCATTACAATATCCATCTAGCACAGGGCACTTAGAGGCAGTGTATGCAAATCAAGTTTATGCATATTCATTGTGTATATCCTGAAAACCTGACTGGCAAGAGGGGTGTAATCCAGGGCAGAGTTGAGAAACACTACCCTAAAACTCCCTCAGGACTTGGGCCTGCTCTGGCAGGGGTAAGTGCCCATGGATGATCTCTCCCCTTTGGTCTTACAGCCTGGCCATTGAACGGGAAAGGCTGAGATGGAAGGGGGACTCTTGAGTTAGTTATTGCTATCTTACTGCAAGCACAGAAGCACTGTACCTCCACAGAATGTACTATGTGACATTTGAGGGCTGGTGTGTTGAGTGGGAAATCGTCCCTTTCTTGGTTAGGATCACTCACAGAAACATAGAAATATGATGGCAGATAAAGGTCAAATGGCCCATCCAGTCTGCCCATCCGCAGTAACCATTATCTCGTTCTCTCTATAATAGAAACATAGAAACATGATAGCAGGTAAAGGCCAAAATGCTGGCAATGTCAGGTTTAAATGTAGCACTTCAGCGTGACATGCGAGTATTCTGTAATGTACATGTGTAAGTGTTTAACACACCCCATGCTCTACCTCTATGCCTCTCCCTATTTCCCTGTTTACACCCTCTTGTGTTTATGTGCTATTTGACTTGCGCACTCATAGAACACCAGGGATTAAATAACACCACTAGAATGTAAAAGGTAAAAATACTTGTGGAATAGCAACGTTGAACTTGGCAGTCCATCTACTGTATTCAGTATTCAGCTCTTCATGAGAACTGGGAAGGACCCCAGGGATTAAAGAACGTGAGTGTGAGTCTGTCACTCCCGGTGCCTCTCTGCCCCCACACAAACTTTGTTTCATCTTCCTTGAGCTCGGGGCTATGTCTGGAGGGCCTCTGAGCAGTTTGATAGTTACATTAATGATTGGGTTAGAGATCTTCATTTTTTGACATGTAAACTAGATGGTACAGAAGAACAAGCACAAAAATATTGGCTACAGCAGGAATGAAAATTACAGCAAGTGGAGTATAGCGATTTCTGAAATGTACAGAGTACGAAAATAACCAGGCATATAATGGACATGAACTAAAATTCAGAATCATAGTACTTGTAAAGTTTATTTTGAAGTGTTGAACAAGTGAGAGGCAATATATATTTGTGCAGAGGAATCAGAATATGAGAGAGCATATCTTGTACCTTGTGATGTCCTTTGATATCTTAGTCCCCCAAACTCTCTTCTTTCCTCCTATCATCTTCCTTTCCTCGAAGTTCCTTTTTCATCTCAATTCCTGTAAACCGTGACGAGCTCTACGACTGTAGAGATGGTGCGGTATATAAACCTAAGGTTTAGTTTAGTTTAGTCCTATTGAAAAATATATTGCTATTTATAGTCATGTGAAAAAATTAGGAAATATTCAGTTTTTTCTTAAGAAATGTTCACATATCAATGTCAAATCTTTTTTAATTTATCTATAGAAAAGAAAGTGATGTAATTGCAGGTAAACAACAAAAATTTTCCTTGATTTACTCATGAAACAAAAGATATCCACAAAAATGTGTATTCTAACTGAGCAATAAATTAGGACATCCTAATAGCTAGTGTTGCCCCTTTTGGCTGAAATAACTGCAGTGAGACGCTTCTTGTAGCCAGTCTCTGATATCAGCCTGAGGAAAGTTTGGCCCATTCCTCAATGTGGAATTCTTTCAGCTGTGAGATGTTTAAGGGGTTTCTTGCATGTACAGCCTGTTTCAAATCACTCCACAGCATCTCAATGGGATTAAGATCAGGGCTTTTGACTCGGCCACTCCAGACTCTTCCATTTCTTAGGTTTTAGCCAGTCCTTGGTGGATTTACTGGTATGTTTTGCGTCATTGTCGTGTTTCAGGGTCCAGTTCCGCTTCAGTTTTAATTTTCTTACAGATAGTCTCACATGTTCCTCAAGCACCCTCTGATATACATGGTAGAATTCATGGTGGATTCTATGATGGTGAGCTGGCCAGGCCCTGCTGCAGCAAAGCATCCCCAAACCATGACACTTTCACCTCCACCTCCATGCTTCACAGTTGGTATGAGGTTCTTTTCTTGAAATGCTGTATTTGGTGTACGCCAAACATGTTCGCTTTTCTGGTGTACATATAATTCAATTTTAGACTCATCTGTCCATAGAACTCTATTCCAGAAGTCCTGGTGTTTGTCTACGTTCTCTCTGGCAAACTTCAGTCTGGCCTTGATGTTTCTGTTAGAGAGCAAAGGTTTCTTCCTTGCATACCTCCCATGCAAGTTAAATTTGTGCAGTCTCTTTCTGATTGTAAAGGCATGTACTTTCACATCAACAGTAGCAAGAGCCTGCTGTAGGTCCCGTGATGACATTTTAGGGTTTTTGGAGACTTCTTTTAGCATCTTGCGGTCTGCTCTGGGGATCAACTTGCTTGGATGGCCAGACCCGGGCATGTTGGCAGTCGTTTGGAAAGTCCTCAACTTGTACACTTTTTTCTGGGCCGTGGAATGGCTAAGGTCAAATTATTTCAAGATTTTTTAAAATCCATTACCAGACTTATAAGCTGCTACAATCTTCTTTCTTGAAGGCCTCAGACAGCTGCTTTGATCTTACCATGGTGTTCACTCTCACCGCAGCAGTCAAGAGCACTCCAAATTAAATATCTGAGGTTTAAGTAGGGCAAATCTTCAAAATGCTGAGTAACAATGTTCTAATCAAGTACACCTGATGTGATAACACCTGTGTGTGATTTGAGCCACTTTAAGTGGGAGGATATTTATGGGGTTGTCCTAATTTATTCCTCAGTTAGAATACACATTTTTGTGGATATCTTTTGTTTCATGAGTAAATCAAGGAAAATTTTTGTTGTTTACCTGGCAATTATATCACTTTATTTTCCAGAGATAAATTTTAAAAAAGATTTGACATCAATATGTGAACATTTCTTAAGAAAGAACTGAATATTTAATGGGGTGTCCTAAATTTTTCACATAACTGTATATAATACCTTGATCTAAGGTGCAATATAGACATATTTTTATTACTTTTACTTATTTCTCCTATAATCTTCTGATTGCAGCGTTCCAGAGCATGCCTGGTGCAATCCGTCCAGCAGCTCCCAGACCACCAACCTTTAGTACCATGAGACCAGCTTCTTCCCAGGTCCCACGAGTTATGTCCACACAACGTGTTGGTGAGTACCATTCTCTCTTCAAAAATTTGATTACTCCTGGACAAGCAGGCAGCATATTCTCACATGTGGGTGACATCATTCATGTGGGTGACTTCTTTTTCTTCTTCCCCTCTTGAAGTCAGTCAATTTGTACCTTTGCTTAATCTTTTGTAAACCGCATAGAACTTCACGGTATTGCGGTATATAAGCTGTTATTATTATTATTATTATTATTATCATCATTCACAGAGCCCTGGAATGGACAGCTTTAAAAATGCATTGCTACTTTAAGAACTTGAAAAAGTTAGCAAATTGCCTGCATCGCGCATGCGTGAATGCCTTCCCGCCTGACGCCTCCCGCAGTTCCTAGTTTTCCGCGGAGCTAAGAAGTCATGTTTTTTGAACATTGTTCAGTTTTTGCCTTTGCCTTCCTGCTCACATGTCTTATTTTTCTTCTGTTTGTTTTATTTGTTTTACTTTTTCCTCAGCCATTGGATTCAGTTTGAGCGAGGTGGTTTTTCCGTCGATGTCCCGACTGCTAACCGGTTTTAAAAATTGTTGCAGGTGCCAATGGCAGATTTCCATTACTGACCCACATAGTTGGTGCTTATAGTGCCTTGGCCTGGAATACTACGTTAAATCCTGTGCGCGCTGTTCTACCTTGCAAAAATGTGCCATTAAGAGTTGAAAGCTTCAACAAGAAAAGTTGTTTGGCATCAGTATGGACACCGAGAAGACATTGCAGCCTTCCTTGTCAAAAGCATCTACGTCGGCATCAAGGTACATCACTCCATCGGGTAAGCCAGCTAAAAAGCCGCCTTCCCAACAGGTCTCGCAGGTCAACATTGCATTGAGTACCTTGATGCCGATTAAGCAACAATCCCTCTTGTGTCTGGCCTCTCCTCCATCAAGGTGTGCATTCTCTTCACGGTCACCCTTTTCAAGGCCAGACAAAGCACCAATGCTACTGGCAGAATGCTCTTGTATCGTGAAAAGCTCAAAGCGCTTTTCCAAGTAAGTGACATGTTCAAATTCCTTACTCCGACACTGACTTCATTGGTACTGGCCCAGCCTGAACATAAGGCCACCAGGTCTTGCGGTACCAATACTGGATCTCCAGTGCAGCATCAGTGTTCCTCTTTGCAGAGCCCGGTTCTCCATCACAGTGTCGATCCAGTTCTTCAAGGCATTTGCGGTCTTCCTATTGTTTCGACGATCCAAGTCTGCTCAGCATCATTCATCCTCAGCTGCTTTGAAAAACAAGCATCACTTTTCTTCCTGCTCTACAAAGCGTAAAAGGAAGTCATATCATACATTGTCTTCATCGGATTGACACCGGGCTCGACGTCACCATTAATCCTGATGCACTCCTTCACCAAAAGTCTTTTATGACTCAGATTTACAGTCTAACTCAGCAGATGATGTCCCTGAGTCCACCACAGAGGCTTATGACACTTCTTCTGAAAAGTCTCCTCAGAAGTCTCCACAAAGAGCTGTCTCCTACTGAAAGACTTTCTTTTACAAAAAATTAGGCAGAGCTCTCAGTCAAATTAGAAGCTGATTCTGCCTACAGTGCTGAATATTTGGAGGCTTTAGACTATGATTAGCCTCCTAAAGAACTTCTTCACCTACCATTACATGGTATTCTCAAGGAGACTCTTCATAAGAACTGGGAGACACCCCCCCCCTTACAATAGTGGCTCCCAGAGCATTGAACTCTTTATAAAAAAAATTCTCTTCCTGGTTTTGACAAACCACAACACCAGCATCAGTTCCTGGTGGTAGTTGACTTTGAAAAAATCTACTCCATCCAGAGTCTATGCCTCTACCACCAGGGCATGAAGGGCGCACTATGGGCAAGTTCAGCCGTTGCCTGAACCAAATCTCCATGCTGGCTAACAAAGTCCTAAACTACAATTTCTATATTTCCTGCTATGTCAAGACTCTGGTTAAGAAATTGTCTTCTTTTGATAGGTATATCCCTTCTACATCAATTACATGATTTATCCCAGGACAAGCAGGCATGATATTCTCACATGTGGGTGACGTCATCTACGGAGCCCCGGCGCGGACAGCTTTTCAAGCAAACTTGATAGAAGTTTCAAGTTTGCACACTGCACCACGCATGTGCGTGCCTTCTCGCCCACTAGAGGGCGCATCCAACCTCGTGGTCCTCAGTTCAAATTTTTCCGCGGAGCAAGAAAGCCCTGTGGATCTGAGCTCCAGTGTTTTTGCCTTCTAGCTGCCGCGTTTAGTTTGTTTTTCCATCGAATTAGTTCGCGGTGCTGCCTTTTTTCTTTTCGGTTCTTTTCAAAAAAAAAAAAAAAAAAAGTATTTCGTTTTCGTCTGGCTCCGGGGGCTCCCGGAAGCCGCGGCCGGGGACGCCGGTACGTTCCCGGCCTTCTTCTTTTTCTTCGTGGATGTCCCGTCCTGTTACGGGATTCAAAAAGTGCAGCCGGTGCGAGAGGTTGCTTTCCATCACTGACCCTCACCGGTGGTGCATTGTCTGTCTGGGGCCCGAACATCCGACAGAGTCGTGTGATCGCTGCTCTACCTTCCAAAACAGGGCCCTACGTCGCCGCAAGGCCAGAATGGCGGATTTGTTCGCCGTCGACGCGCCGCCTAAGGCCTCGACGTCGGCCCCGGCTTCGGCCCCGGCCTTGACCTCGGCCTCGGCGTCCTCAGGGGCCTCGGCCTCGCCCCGACCCTCATCCTCGAAGGCGTCGTCAGTGAAGCAAGCTTCGGGTAAGTCCTCTGTTCCATCCCCTTCAGCAAAGAAGCCATCCTCGAGTCAGGCCAAAGCGGGTGGGTCGACCCCGGCCCCGCATCGGACCTCGACTCCGCACACCCCGAGGGAATACTCGAGACCGAGGTCGCCCTCCAGGGAGTGTGCCCCGGACTCGGAACTCCCCACCTTCGTGGGGATTCCGGCCTTCCAGGATCTCCTCCGAGCTCTGATCTCATCGGAGCTATCGGGAGCCCTGGAAGTGTTACAGCGTGCTGCGGTCCCGGCGGCCTCGACCTCGGCCGGAGCGCCTTCGGTCTCGGAGGCCCCGGCCTCGGCCCCCTCGACCGCGGGAGCCCCGGCCTCGGCGACCTCGGTCTCGGGTACAGTGACCCCGTTCACCTCGGTCTCGGCCCCGCCCCGGACCTCGACCTCGGGGGAACCCCCTGAGCGGAGTGTAAGGCCCAAAGAAAAGTTGCGCAGAGTGCGCCGTCTTTCCTCCTCTTCCTCCGGGTCTTCCAGACACGCCTCGCCCTCGACGCGACCTCGGACGGGGCGTCGATCGAGGAAGTCTAAGCGACCTCGAGGCTCGCCTCGGCGCGACCGTTCCTCGTCGTTCGGGGGCGAGGCGCTGCAGGTGTCGGAGTTGCGCCTCGACAATCCGAGGCTCCTCCGCTCACCTCGTGGGAAGTTTTCCCGGGCCGCCTCGCCGAGGAAACGGGAGAGTGTCCCACGAACCCCGGGGTCCTCACCCAAGGGTTCTGCGAGGAGGACAACTTCCCCTTCCCCCTCGAGGGCCCTCGAGAGGGGATCCTGGGATTCGGGATCGGTTAGGGATCCTCATTATTCCCATGAGGCCTCCCCCCTCTCCTCGGTGGGGCGGTCGAGAACCCCGTCTCCCCAGGCTAGGCCGTCCTCATTTTCATCCTTCGTTCAGGACATGGCCCAAGCCCTGGGGATTGACCAGATGGTATGTTCTCGGTATTCCAAAGAATTTTTGGAGGAACAGGACCTCCCCACTCCTCCTAGAGAGGTGCCTAGACTCCCTCTCAACAGCGTCCTTCTGCAGACCTGGCTGAAGAACTTGTCAAACCCTCTTACAGTCACGTCTGTACCTTCAAAAATGGAATCGAAGTATAGAACGATTCCCCCTAAAGGGTTCGATAAAGCGCAGCTCTCACACCAGTCCCTTCTGGTGGAGTCAGCTCTTAAAAAATCACAGCCCTCACGGGTTTCTGCGACGGTTCCACCAGGCAGGGAAGGGCGGACCCTGGACAAGTTTGGCCGTCGCCTCTATTCAAATTCCCTGATGGCCACCAGGGTTCTAAATTACGCCTTCACCTTTTCCTCCTATTTGCGGGGTATGGTGAAGGATCTTCCTCAATATCGAAACTCGTTACCGGACTCCCAAAGAGCAGGATTCGACAAGTTTATGTCCAACCTGTCTCAATTGCGATTGTACCTATTCCATGCAGTGTACGACGCCTTTGAGCTGGTTTCGAGGGTGTCGGCCCTCGCGGTGGCCATGCGCCGCTTGGCCTGGCTTCGCACCCTCGACATGGACCCAAACCTGCAGGAACGCCTGGCAGACTTGCCTTGTGTGGGGTCCGAGTTATTCGACGAGTCATTGGATGCGGCGACCAAACGCTTGTCGGAACAGGAGCGCTCTCTAGCATCCCTGGTCCGCCCCAAACCTAGGCCCCCGCCTCAGAAACCCTTTCGGCCTCCGCCGCGCCGATACCCTCAGAAGTCGACCCCGGCTTTCTCGAGACCGCCTCCGAGACGTCCGTCTCAGCGAGGCAGAGGGGGACAAACCCAAGCCCCGGCGCAGGGCCCTTCTAAGCCAGCGCCTTCCTTTTGACGGGCTGAGCGGACGGGGCGGGTTCCCCTCCGCACTTTCACAGGAATCCCTTCCTATCGGGGGCCGTCTCCGGTCCTTCCGGGAGGCATGGACCGGGATTACCTCAGACGCTTGGGTGCTCCGGATCGTCTCCGAGGGCTACTCGCTCAACTTTGTGTCCTCGCCGCCGGACAGTCCCCCGAGTTTAGTCCCCTGCAACCGTTCGCAGCTACCGACCCTTATAACCGAAGCCAAAGCCCTCTTGAAGCTTCGGGCGGTCGAGCCGGTCCCCAAGGACCAGTGGGGTACGGGGTTTTACTCCCGCTACTTTTTGGTCCCAAAAAAGACCGGGGACCTGCGCCCCATATTGGACCTCAGGAAGCTCAACAAATTCCTGGCCCGGGAGAAGTTTCGAATGCTATCTCTCCCGGTTCTGTATCCCCTCTTGGAGGAAGGGGACTGGATGTGCTCCCTCGACCTGAAGGAAGCATACACCCATGTTCCGGTGCACCCCGCCTGTCGAAGATTCTTACGATTCCAGGTGGGGGACCTCCACCTCCAGTACAGGGTACTGCCCTTCGGCCTGGCCGCGTCCCCACGAGTATTCACGAAGTGCATGGTGGTGGTTGCAGCAGCCCTCAGGTCACGGGGACTCCACGTGTTCCCTTACCTGGACGATTGGCTCATCAAAGCCCCGACCAGGGAGGGGGTTATCTCAGCGACCCGACAGTCTATTACCTTCCTGCAAACTCTCGGGTTCGAGATAAACTTCCCAAAGTCTCAGTTGAGGCCGTCGCAGTCTCTTCAATTCATAGGTGCGGTGCTGGACACGGTGCGCCTACGCTCCTACCTGCCGACCCAGCGGTTGGAAGCCTTGGTACGGATGAGTCGCCAGTTCTCTCAACTGTCGAAGGTGTCGGCCAAGCACATGATGATGCTGCTGGGCCATATGGCCTCGACGGTACATGTCACGCCGTTTGCGAGGCTACACCTGAGGATCCCCCAGTGGACCCTCGCATCCCAGTGGCGTCAGGAGTGCGACCCGGTGTCCCGCCTCATTTCGGTGACTCCGCTTTTGCGGAAATCGCTACGCTGGTGGACAGACTCTTCAAATCTGTCCAGGGGGCTATTGTTCCGCACTCCGCCTTTTCACAAGGTCCTGACCACGGACTCCTCGGAGTACGCGTGGGGAGCCCATCTCGACGGTCTTCGCACGCAGGGCCTGTGGTCGGCAGAAGACCGTCGGTGTCATATCAACGTGCTAGAGCTGCGGGCCATCTTCCTAGCACTTCGAGCCTTCGTTCACATGTTGCAGGACCAGGTGGTCCTCGTCCGCACGGACAATCAGGTGGCAATGTATTATGTGAACAAGCAGGGAGGAACGGGGTCATGGCCCCTCTGCTCCGAGGCTCTTCGCCTCTGGGAGTGGGCGGCCTCCCGGAACATCTTCCTCCGGGCGGTCTACATCCAAGGAGAACGGAATTGCCTGGCGGACAAACTGAGTCGACTTCTGCAACCGCACGAGTGGACTCTACACTCAGCAGTTCTACGCGAGGTTTTCGCTCGCTGGGGAACGCCACAGGTGGATCTGTTTGCCTCTCCGGAGACACACAAACTACCACTATATTGTTCTCGGATGTACTCGCAGGACCGTCTGGAAGCGGATGCCTTCCTACTCGACTGGGAAGGGAGGTTCCTGTATGCATTCCCTCCGTTCCCTCTGATCATGCGAACGTTGGTACACCTAAAATCGTCCACGGCCACGATGATTCTCATAGCACCTCGGTGGCCGCGTCAGCACTGGTTCTCCCTGCTGCTCCAACTCAGTGCCAGGGAGCCTCTTCCCCTGCCTGTCTCTCCTTCTCTGCTGTCTCAGAGTCAAGGATCCATGTTACATCCCAATCTGCAGTCATTGCACCTGACAGCCTGGTTTCTTGTTCCCTGACTCCTCCGGACCTGTCTCAATCGGTGAAGGAGGTGTTGGAAGCCTCCCGCAAGATCTCGACGAGGCTGTGCTATGCACAGAAATGGACCAGGTTTTCCACCTGGTGCTCGTCTTTTCACCTGGATCCGGTATCAGTTCCGGTATCCTCGGTTTTAGAATATTTGTTTCATTTGTCGCGCTCCGGCTTGAAAACCACTTCGGTGCGAGTTCATCTCAGTGCGATTTCTGCTTTCCACCAACCTCTGGAGGGACGCCCTCTGTCACTCCACCCCTTGGTGACACGCTTCATGAAAGGGTTACTCAGGGTTTGCCCCCCTCTTAAGCCTCCGCCCGTCGTGTGGAATTTGAATGTGGTTCTGGCTCAACTGATGAAACCCCCGTTTGAGCCACTCAACAAGTCCCTCTTGAAATTTCTGACTTGGAAGGCGGTGTTTCTAATTGCCCTCACCTCCGCCAGGCGGATTGGGGAGTTGCAAGCCTTGGTTGCGGACCCTCCTTTCACTGTCTTTCATCACGACAAGGTGGTCCTCCGCACCCATCCTAAGTTTCTACCTAAAGTTGTTTCTGACTTCCACCTCAATCAGTCCATTGTCCTTCCTGTGTTCTTCCCGAAGCCCCACTCCCATCCAGGCGAGACGGCGCTTCACACGCTTGACTGTAAGAGGGCGTTGGCATTTTATCTTCAACGCACCAGGCCTCATCGAAAGGTTCCTCAATTGTTTCTGTCCTTCGATCCCAATCGATTAGGGCACCCAGTTTCCAAGCGCACTCTGTCTAACTGGTTGGCCGCTTGCATTTCCTTTTGCTACGCTCAGGCTGGCCTTCCTCCCCCGGGTCGAGTCACGGGGCACAAGGTCCGAGCGATGGCAGCTTCAATAGCTTTCCTCCGATCCACCCCGATGGAGGACATATGCAAGGCTGCCACTTGGTCTTCGGTTCATACATTCACCTCTCATTACTGTCTGGACACCTTGTCCAGAAACGATGGCCGGTTTGGCCAGTCGGTATTACGTAACCTGTTTTCATAAATTGCCATCCTCCCACCTACCCTTTTTTGGTTGGCTTGGAGGTCACCCACATGTGAGAATATCATGCCTGCTTGTCCTGGGATAAAGCACAGTTACTTACCGTAACAGGTGTTATCCAGGGACAGCAGGCATATATTCTCACAACCCGCCCACCTCCCCGGGGATGGCTTCCTTGCTAGTTATGGAACTGAGGACCACGAGGTTGGATGCGCCCTCTAGTGGGCGAGAAGGCACGCACATGCGTGGTGCAGTGTGCAAACTTGAAACTTCTATCAAGTTTGCTTGAAAAGCTGTCCGCGCCGGGGCTCCGTAGATGACGTCACCCACATGTGAGAATATATGCCTGCTGTCCCTGGATAACACCTGTTACGGTAAGTAACTGTGCTTTTTGTCACATCTCTTACATCCTTGCCCTGGCTAGAAGGTACATGGCAAGATCAGCTTATGATGTCCTCGAGTTACTTTCCAGAGCTTCGGCTATTTCACTGGCAATGAAACGTCTGGCATGGCTGAGTCTCCAATATGGATGTCAACCTCCAGGATAGATTGGCTAACATTCCATGCTTGGGTGATGAGCTATTTGGTGATTTCTATTGAAAATGCTACCCAAAAGCTCACTAACCAAGAGAAACTTTGGGATGCCTTGGTCAAATCCAAGCCTAAGCCTTCAACTTCCAAGTCTTTTAAGCCTTTTTCTTCCTATCAGAGGCATTTTTCTTCCAAACCTGTGCTCCTCCTAGACCACAGCAAAAGAAACAGAAACAGCATCCTCAGAAAACTCAGACAGCAGTTCCCCAAAAGCCTGCTCAGACTTTTTGACGTGCTTCTCGAGAGCATAGCCGCTCCTCTATCCCAGCCTCTCCCTCAACCCATCGGAGGATGGCTTCAACTCTGTTATCCTCACTGGGAACTGATTACCACAGACCTCTGGGTACTAATAGTCATTTGAAAGGGATACTCACTTCACTTTATCAACATTCCTCCAGATCATCCTCCAAGAGAGTCTTCTTTCAACCCGCAGCAGACGTCCCTTCTCCTTCTCAATGCCATTGAAAGGGTTTCTCTTGGACAGAGAAACTGGGGGTTTTACTCCCGGTATTTTCTCATCCTGAAAAAGATGGGAGGTCTTCGTCCAATCTTGGACCTCAGGGGTCTCAAATTTCTAGTGAAGGAAGAGTTTCGGATATTATCCCTGGCAACTTTATATCCCCTCTTAGATCGCAATGACCGGCTATGCTCTTTGGATTTCAAAGAAGCCTACACTCACATTCCAGTGCATCCGGCCTCCAGGAAATTCCTACGATATCAATTGGCTCATCACCATTGTCAATACAAAGTACTACCCTTTGGCCTTGTATCCTCTCCCAGAGTAGTCACTAAGTGCCTGGTTGTGGCAGCAGCACTACGGTTGCAGGACCTCCAAGTCTTTCCTTACCTGGATGACAGGCTGATCAAGGATCCTACCTTGCAGAGGGTGACAGTAGCGACTTGCATGACAATTCTCTTCCTTCAACAGTTGGGTTTCAAAATAAATTTTCCCAAATCCTAACTTCAACCATCTCAGACTCTACAATTCATAGGAACTCTGCTCGACACCATTCATCTCGGGGCGTTTCTCCCTTAGCAAAGACAAGACAATTTGGTTCAGCTTTCCATTCAGACTTAACATCTGCCTTGCTGTGTAAAGTGCTGGAGAATCTTCTCCGTTCGCTGACCTCTCACACTGAGGACACCCCGTTTCACAAAATTTATGATTTAAGTTATAACACTATCACGTGGTTTCTCTCAAGTGCTGAAATATCAGGTTGTACCCTTCAGAGAACCTATTGACTTTTACTGCTTTTTTGTGTGTCTTTTGATCAATATCAGCCAGACGAATGATGGTACTTCTGGGTCACATGGCTTCCACAGTGCATATTACTCCGTTTGCGAGACTTCATCTCAGGGTACCTCAATGGACTCTCACCTCTCAGTGGTCTCAAGCTCTCTACCCACTCTCTCAACATATTACAGTCACTTCTTCACTTCAACAGTCACTGCAGTAGTGGATGAACTCTTCCTATCTGTCCAGAGGATTTTTGTTCCATACCCCTCCTCATCAGAAAGTTCTGACAACGGAGTAGTCAACTTACACTTGGGGAGCTCATCTGGACAGTCTTTACACTCAAGGTCACTAGTCTGCCCAGGACCGCCTTTGTCATATAAATCTGTTGGAACTCAGAGCGATCTACAATTCTCTCAAAGCTTTTCAGCACATTGTCACCAACACCAAAAGTCTCATTCGCACAGACAATCAGGTCACAATGTATTATTATATAAACAAACAAGGAAGCATGGGTTCTCTCCGTCTTTGTCTGGAGGCCCAGAAGATTTGGACCTGGGCTATTGCTCATAATATATTCCTGAAAGCAATTCACTTGCAGACAGATTCAGGTTTCTTCAACCACACGAGTGGACACTCAGTTCTGCAATTCTGCATCACATCTTCTCTCAGTGGGGGGCTCTTCAGATAGACCTGTTTATGTCCTCCCAAAAACCACAAGCTTCCCCAGTTTTGCTCCCAGCAGTACTCTCCTCACCATCTGGAAGAGGATGTTTTTCTGCTGGATTGGACTCACAAGTTTCTCTATGCTTTTCCTCCAATCCCCTTCATCCTCAAGATGCTTGTCAAGCTCAAGCAGGACTCAACTACCATGATTCTTATAGCGCCTCGATGGCCTAGACAACCCTGATTTTCCCTTCTTCTTCAACTCAGTATGAGGGAACCAATACCTTTTCAAATTTTCTCATCTCTTCTTGCACAGAATCACGGATCTCTTCTGCATCCCAACCTTCCAGCATTGCACCTGACAGCTTGCTACCTCTGTCTAAGATCGGATGACCTTCAGCTTTCTCAGCCTATTAGATTAATCTTGGAAGCATCGAGAAAACTGTCTATACAGCAGTGCTACCAGCAAAAAAGGGACACAGTTTTCCGCTTGGTGTGCTCTTCATCATCATAACGCTAAATACACCTCTGTATCTTCATTATTGGACTATCTTCTATATTTATCCAATTTAGATCTCAAAACCACTTCAATTAGAGTTCATCTCAGTGCTATCAATGCTTTTCACAGACCAGTTGATGGTAAACCTCTCACTGCTCATCCTCTTGTGTCCAGATTCATGAAAGGAAACTGATCTCCAAAAGTATTGTAGAGTTATATCAGCTTACTTATATATCTGGTGAAATTTACATACACTCAGAAATATGTAATCTGTCCAAGAACCAAAGCTCTTATAGCCAGACCCACCACCCAATTACTGTTTATGGAATGATATAATGACTTTACATATAAGTTCACTTATTCATTTGTGCGTTTATAACGTAGGGGAAAAAAAACTATCACTTAGCTTCTAGAAAGTCCCGACATGGACCATGTTTAAAAAAACTTTGTCAAGGAACCCAAAAAAGAGCTTCTAACTTTTCAAAATGCCAAGAATATCAGGCAGTGTGGTATCAAAACGTGTTATTCTAAAAAAAATAAAAGAAACAAAAGTTGAATTGTACCTATTGCAAACTTAATTGGACTAAAGTACATACAATGTGCTATTCTTAAAAACTATTTTAGGCATCAGAACAAGAAAGGTACCTGTCATATGAAGTTCTCAAAACCACTGCTTCTTAACTCACATTACTGCTTCATTAGTGTGGCGGTTGGAAAAAGACGCCACTAATTTTTAAACGACGTGTGGTGATGTCATCTCGTAAAAGGGAAGACGTGAAGAACAGCTGATCTCGACGTACTACCACAGTGGAGGAGCGGAGCTCATCAGTATCATGCTTTTTATCTGTCCAATGTTGGACCAGTAGAGCTTCCATCTTGCCGGTACGGATCTTGCTCAAGTGTTCAGCAATTCTGTTTAATACTGCGAGTAGTTTATCTGATGTATTGTAACAAACAAGGACATTGCATAATGTATATCACCCTTTGAGTAGTGCAGTTAGAGGACATAGATTCTGCTTTCTTTTTTATCCAATCAGGTACTTGCAATTGAGCTAATGGTACACTGTACTGACAATACTTGCAATTGCCACATGGAGTGTGGCCGCTATGACTGGCTGGTATCCCTAGGGGTAAATATTGAGATCTGACAAGACGCAGTTTGAGATTTTGAGCTTTAGAGAATGCAAATCTTGGTAAGTCTCTATATCATATCTAGTTTACTAATCTCCTATTTAGAGATTCATCCAAAGCTTCCCTACTTAATCCCCTTTTTTTGACTACGACTGCAGATTCTTGAAAGGACTTTTCAATGTCAAACCATCTCCAGTGGTTTGGGATCTTAATGTGATTCTTGCTGCACTGATGAAGCCTCCTTTTGAACTGATGTCTATGGCTCATCTCAAGTGTCTTACTTGGAAAGTGGTTTTTCTCATCTTACTTGAGTCAGTGAGCTTCAAGTACTGGTAACGGGTCTTCCTTTCACAGTATTCCGCCATAACAAAGTGGTACTTCACACCCATCCCAAGTTTCTTCCAAAGGTCGTCACGGAATTCCACCTTAATCAATCTATTATACTTCAATATTCTTTCCTAATCCTCATTCACACCCTGGGGAAATGGCTCTTCACACTCTGGACTGCAAACAAGCATTGGCTTACTATTTGAAGAAAACTCAACTGCACAGAACTACTACTACTACTATTATTTATTATTTCTATAGCACTGAAAAGGCGTACGCAGCGCTGAACATTTAACATATAATGGACAGTCCCTGCTCAGAAGAGCTTACAATCTAATTTAGACAGGACATTACAGGGTTGGGGAGATTATGGAAAAGGGAATGATACAGTGAGTATAGGTATCTGACAGCAGTGAGTGGGAGTTAAGAGTTGAAAGCGGTTTCAAAAAAGTGGGCCTCAACTTTTTATCTCCATTGATCCTAACAAGTTGGGACATCCATATCCAAGAGAATGATTTCCACATGGTTGGCCTCTTGTATCTCCTTCTGTTATGCTCAGGCTGGGCTACAGCTGGAGAGTCTGTCACAGCCCACAAAGTCAGAGCTATGGCAGCTTCAGTTGCTTTCCTTTGTTCAACTCCTATTGATGAAATCTGTAAAGCTGCTACTTGGTCCTCAGTTCATACATTCACTTCACACTGCTATCTGGAATATTATTCCAGATGGAATGGTCACTTTGGCAAAGCAGTTTTGCAAAATTTATTTTCCTAATGGCCAACTTTCCCTCCATCCCATTCTAGTAAGCTAGGGAGTCCCACATGTGAGAATATGCTGTCTGCTTGTCCTGGGATAAAGCACAGTTACTTACCGTAACAGGTATTATCCAGGGACAGGAGGCAGATATTCTCACAACCCACCCACCTCCCCTGGTTGGGTTCTTAGCTTGCTTATGGAACTGAAGAGCCGCATCAGGCAGGAAGGCACGCATACATATGCGCTGCGGACAGTTCACAAACTTTCTCAAGTTTGTAAAGTGGCGATGCATTTTTAAAGCTGTCCGTACCGGGGCTCCGTGGATGACGTCACCCACATGTAAGAATATCTGACTGCTGTCCCTGGATAACACCTGTTACGGTAAGTAACTGTGCTATATGTGCAGCAAACTAAAATACGGTGGAACCTTGATTTGCAAGCATAATTCGTTCCAGAAGCATGCTCATATATCAAAGCAACTTTCCCCATAGGAGTTAATGGAAACATGGGCTATTCGTTCCACATCCCCAAAGGACTCCCTCCCCCCCCCCCCCCCCCCCCCGAGGTCACTGGTGCACTTCCACCCCACCCCCAGGAACCGGCTTCGCCCCGTCCATCCGCCCAAACCCTTTCTGTGATCAGGCACCGGCATGCAGCACCAAACCACAGGATGTGCCGGTGCTGAAAGAGCCTGCTACTGATCTTTTGGGCCTTGAGCATCTCCGCATGCTCAAGACCTTCTGGCTCCTGCTCTCTCTGAGATTCTAATGAGATTCTCAGTTTCTCATTAGAATCTCGGAGAGAGCAGGAACTAGAAGGCCTTTAGCATGCGCAGATCCTCAAGGCCCAGCAAAGATCAGCGGCAGGCTCTTTCAGCACCGGCACATCCTGTGGGTTGGTGCTGCATGCCAGTGCCCAATCACGGTAAGGGTTTGGGCGGGTGGATGGGATGATGCTGGTTCTCGGGGATGGGGGCTCGCATATCGAGTCAATGCTCGATTTGCGAGAGTGTTTTGCAAAGCACTCGCAAACCGCATTACTTGCAAACCGAGGTTTGGCTGTACTTTGTTTTATCAACATCTTTTTTTATCTCAAGCTTTTGGTAAGTTAGTTGTTTTCCTTTCACAGCTAATACATCAACACAGACAATGGGGCCACGCCCAGCCACCGCTGCTGCAGCAGCATCTACACCAGCTGTAAGGACAGTTCCTCAGTATAAGTATGCTGCTGGTGTCCGTAATCCTCAGCAACACCTCAATGCACAGCCACAAGTTGCCATGCAGCAGGTACGTATATGTGAAGGGTTTTCTATCTGGGTTTAGTGTCGTGAAATCCTTAAAGCTCTATTAAATGCAAATTGTTAATGAAGGTGTGTTAGAACATAAGAATTGGATCAGACCAGTGGTCCATCGTGCCTAGCAGTCTGCTCATGCGGCGGCCTTTGGTCAAAGACCAGCGCCCTAACTGAAACTAGAATTACCTGCGTACATTCTGGTTCAGAAGGAACTTGTCTAACTTTGTCTTGAATCCCTGGAGGGTGTTTTCCCCTACGACAAACTCCGGAAGAGCATTCCAGTTTTCTACCACTCTCTGAGTGAAGGAGAATTTCCTTACGTTCGTACAGAATCTATCCCCTTTTAATTTTAGAAAGTGCCCTCTCATTCTCCCTACCTTGGAGAGGGTGAACAACATGTCCTTATCTACTAAATCTATTCCCTTGAATGTTTCAATCATGTTCCCTCTCAATCTCCTCTTGGATTTCTTATATTGTCAATAGTTGATGGAGAAGGATGATATATTTTGGGGGGTTTTAATTACAAGGGCAAGGCAGATAAAGTTCTTAAGTATAGACTACTTTTAAATTAGTGCTGTACAGGATAAATATTGGAAATAGATGTAAAGTTTTTAGTCTAGAAAGGTTTCTGCTGTATGAGCACTTCTCAGTAACGCCTTCATATCCAGAAACATGGCTACTCTGCCTAGGTAAAACACTTTTGGTGATAAGACAGCCGATCTCAAACTCAGACTATCCCAATGCCTATCCCAAACCAAATCTCAAATCCGAACTATCCCAATACCTCTGAAATGAGCGCTGACTTCCTGGCAACCCTAACTGATATTGGATTCCACCAAATAATTGCTTCTGTGACCCACACATCTGGAAACACCCTGGACCTAGTCTTCACTCACAGGGTTCTGATCACAGTGCCTCCCAAGCCAACCTACACCACCACACCGGT
The DNA here is from genome assembly GCF_902459505.1 of Geotrypetes seraphini. Lineage (NCBI taxonomy): Eukaryota > Metazoa > Chordata > Amphibia > Gymnophiona > Dermophiidae > Geotrypetes > Geotrypetes seraphini. Next base: position 66,762,459 of record NC_047085.1, read on the forward strand.
CCCATGGTTGGACAATCACCTTGTACAACTTCACCTCCTGCCCATGTCTACATCCAAACCATGGGGGCTTCACCTTAACTAAGCAAACCCAGAACCCAAACACAGTTTCTCAGACCACTGTTCAGGAGACGTCAGCAGCGGACCCAGACCTCGCTAGTCATTTATTGGAGGATCTGGATAGGGATACTGGATCCGTTGATCCCTTAGGGGCTCCGGATCCTGGAGAAGACCCGACTGTGGTGCGCTTGCGGTACTTTCTGACTTGATTGCTGAATCCTTACAGGAATTAGGCTTGGATGACAAGCCTCCTCCTTTCCTCTTCTTCTCCCTGGCTCTGCAGTATGCGCGCACAATCTGCCATTTTTCCCTGGCATCTGGATTTGAGTTTTTTAGTCACAGAACAGTTTGACTCTCCAGAAGCTTCCTTGCGGAATGCTTGGGTCATGTCTCGTTTGTATCCTCTGGTGCAGGAGTGTCAGCAGCTGCTGGGACAACCCAAGGTAGATTCCTTGGTGGCTCAGATGACCCGGCGCACTTCACTACTTAGTGACGGGAGCGTTGTGTTAAAAGATATACAGGATCGCTGGGATCCCACTACTATTAATTATTTCTATAGTGCGCACAGTGCTGTACAGAGTCACAAAGAGTAAGAAAATGGTCCCTTCTCAAAAGAGCTTACAATCTGAACAGGCAAGACAGACAAACAGGATGTCATGGATACAGTTAAGGGGAACGGTTAATCACCTGGCTGGGTTGGATGTGGTTAAGGATTGAAAGATATATCAAAAAGGGTTTTCAGCCTGCTTTTAAACAAGGGAAGGGAAGGGGCTTGACGGGCAAACTCGGGTAATTTATTCCAGGCAAAGGGGCAGTTAGATGAAAGGAACGAAGTCTGGAATTGGCAGTGGAGGAGAAGGGTAAAGTTGAGTGACGTATCTGAGGAACGGAGTTCTCTGAGATGTGTATAAGGAGAGAGAAGTGAGGAGAGATATTGAAAGGAAGCAGAATGAACACACTTATAGGTCAGCAATAAGATCTTTGAACTGTATACGTTGACAGTTAGGGAGTCAGTGAAGTGACGAGAGGGGTGACATGAGCTATATTGCACTGATGGGCTACATATTACTACAGCAGGAAAAAGAAACCTTGCAGAGAAATTTAGACTATTTTTCTAGGCATTTAAACTAGAAGGTGGGGGTGGTGTATATACGAAGGACAATTATAGAGACCATCCCCGGCAAAAGAAAAGATGTGATAGTAGTAAAGACTGCAACATAAGCAATATCAGCAACTCATTTCTTAGTATTGCGCTCTGCTCAGACAAATGGTGACGGAACCCACAAGGGAAAAAGCGATATTGGATCTGGTCCTCACAAATGGAGAGAGTATCTCTAATGTTCGAGTGGGTGCTCACCTGGGAAGTAGCGATCATCAAACGGTTTGGTTTGATATAATGGCTAAAGTGGAGAGCGGCTGCACGATACTTAAAGTCCTAGATTTCAAACGTAGGGACTTTAATGCAATGGGAAAGTACCTGAAGAGAGAGCTGTTAGGATGGGAGAACATAAGAGAAGTGGAAAGACAGTGGTCTAAGCTGAAAGGAGCGATAAAAATGGCTACGGACCTTTATGTGAAGAAAATCAATAAAAACAAGAGAAAAAGGAAGCCGATATGGTTCTCCAACCTAGTGGCTGAGAAAATAAAGGCGAAAGAGTTGGTGTTCATGAAATATAAAAAAAACCCAAGAAGAGGAGAGCAGAAAGGACTACAGGGTGAAACTGAAAGAAGCCAAGAGAGAGATACGTTTGGCGAAGGCACAGGCGGAAGAACAAATGGCTAAAAATGTAAAAAAAGGGAGATAAAAAATTTTTCAGATATATTAGTGAAAGGAGGAAGATAAAAAATGGAATTGCTAGGCTAAAAGATGCTGGGAACCAATATATGGAGAGTGATGAGGAGAAAGCAAATGTGCTAAACAAATACTTCTGTTCTGTGTTCACAGAAGAAAATCCTGGAGAAGGACCGAGATTGTCTGGCAAAGTTACATGAGAAAATGGAGTAGATTCTGTGCCGTTCACGGAGGAGGGCGTTTATGAGCAACTTGAAAAACTGAAGGTGGACAAAGCGATGGGACCAGACGGGATCCATCCCAGGATACTAAGGGAGCTCAGAGAGGTTCTGGCGAGTCCTATTAAAGACTTGTTCAACAAATCTCTGGAGACGGGAGTGATTCCTGGAGATTGGAGGAGAGCGGATGTGGTCCCTATTCATAAAAGTGGTCACAGGGATGAAGCAGGAAACTACAGGCTGGTGAGCCTCACTTCAGTTGTTGGAAAAATAATGGAAGTGTTGCTGAAAGAAAGGATAGTGTACTTCCTTGAATTTAATGAGTTACAGGATCCGAGGCAACATGGCTTTACAAAAGGTAAATCGTGCCAAACGAACCTGATTGAATTTTTTGATTGGGTGACCAGAGAGCTGGATCGAGGACATATGCTAGATGTAATTTACTTGGATTTCAGCAAAGCCTTTGATACAATTCCTCATAAGAGGCTGTTGAACAAACTTAAAGGGCTGTAGTTAGGACCCAAAGTGGTGAACTGGGTCAGAAACTGGCTGTCGGACAGACGCCAGAGGGTGGTGGTTAATGGAAGTCGCTCGAAGGAAGGAAAGGTGACTAGTGGAGTCCCTCAGGGTTCGGTGCTGTGACCAATCCTGTTCAATATGTTTGTGAGTGACATTGCTGAAGGATTAGAAGGAAAAGTGTGCCTTTTTGCAGATGAAACCAAGATTTGTAACAGAGTAGATACCGAAGAGGGAGTGGAAAATATGAAAAAGGATCTGCAAAAGTTAGAGGAATGGTCTAATGCCTGGCAACTAAAATTCAATGCAAAGAAATGCAGAGTAATGCATTTGGGGATTAATAATAGGAAGGAACCGTATATGCTGGGAGGAGAGAAGCTGATATGCACAGACGGGGAGAGGGACCTTAGGGTTATAGTGTCCGAAGATCTAAAGGCGAAAAAACAGTGTGACAAGGCAGTGGCTGCTGGAAAGAAGGATGCTGGGCTGTATAAAGAGAGGCGTAGTCAGTAGAAGGAAGAAGGTGTTGATGCCCCTGTACAGGTCATTGGTAAGGCCCCACTTGGAGTATTGTGTTCAGTTTTGGAGACCGTATCTGGCGAAAGATGTAAGAAGACTTGAGGCGGTCCAGAGGAGGGCGACAAAAATATTAGGAGGCTTGCGCCAGAAGACGTACGAGGAGTGACTGGAAGCCCTGAATATGTATACCCTAGAGGAAAGGAGAGACAGGGGAGATATGATTCAGATGTTCAAATACTTGAAGGGTATTAACGTAGAACAAAATCTTTTCCAGAGAAAGGAAAATGGTAAAACCAGAGGACATAATTTGAGGTTGAGGGGTGGTAGATTCAGGGGCAATGTTAGGAAATTCTACTTTACGGAGAGAGTAGTGGATGCCTGGAATGCGCTCCCGAGAGAGGTGGTGGAGAGTAAAACTGTGACTGAGTTCAAAGAAGCGTGGGATGAACACAGAAGATTTAGAATCAGAAAATAATATTAAATATTGAACTAGGCCAGTACTGGGCAGACTTGCACGGTCTGTGTCTGTGTATGGCCGTTTGGTGGAGGATGGACTGGGGAGGGCTTCAATGGCTGGGAGGGTATGGATGGGCTAGAGTAAGTCTTAACAGAGATTTCGGCAGTTGGAACCCAAGTACAGTACCGGGTAAAGCTTTGGATTCTTGCCCAGAAATAGCTAAGAAGAAAAAAAAATTTTTTTTTTTTTAAATTTAAATTGAATCAGGTTGGGCAGACTGGATGGACCATTCGGGTCTTTATCTGCCGTCATCTACTATGTTACTATGAGCATAGGGAGGTTGGTAGAAGATGAGTCGCACAGCAGAGTTTTGCACAGTTCCTCAGGAAAATTTTTGAGACAGCTAATTTAGGTGTCGAAGCTGCTGTGGCTATGTCATTTGTGGCCTGCGCCTGTATGGCTCGGCTGCATACACTCGAGACTGAGGTGGTAGATCCTCCTCCTCAGCTTTTTATGGCTGGGACGGACTACTTGGCAGATGCTTATATGACCTTGTGAGAGTAATTGCAAAGTTCTCAGCCTATTCAATATCATCCCGCCGAATGCTCTGGGATTCCACCTCCAAAGCAACCCTGGCTCATCTGCCTTTTAAGGGGCAGTTATTATTTTGCAAAGGGTTGGATAATCTCATGGATGTAATTTAATAATTTATTTTTTAATAATAATTTATTTTTTTTGTATACCGCCATACCCAGGGAGTTCTAGGCGGTTCACAACAAATAGATGAATTACATACAGTGCGATTGAACAAGGAGGAACATAGCAAGGCAATCGAAAGGTCAAAACTTGTTTACATTGACAATTTGGGTGGGGTTAAGGGCTAATACAGAGCATATACAGTAAGTACTGTAAGAGAATACAACTGGATTTAAGAGAAGGGGGAACAGCATAAGTCTAAGGGGCCTGGGCATTCTACTTTTTGTGGCGCCAGAAGAACCTTTTGGGACTTCAAACAGTTTTCTCCCTCCTCATCGCAGAGATCTTTACAGAGCGTCAGAGGGCAATATGCGGGCTACAGACGTTCCCAGCCTGCCTGACCTGTCAGCAAGACACAATTATGCCAGGAAGACGGGGATCCCCCCCTAAAGATAGGGGGGTCGGCTTTCAGGGTTTCTGCCTGTCTGGATGCGCATTACCAGATATCAGTGGGTCTTGGAAATTATTCAATTGGGCTACAAGCTGGAATTTGACCAACCCCTGTCTAATTTGTTCGTGATTCTCCTGCAGGGGTCAGGAAAATGCGCGCAGAGTCCAAGCTACAGTTTAGCGCTTGCTGGATATTCAAGCAATAGAGCTAGTGCTAAGCGATTTTTCGAGCTCAGGCAGATACTCTGTTTACTTTATCATGCCAAAGAAAGGTTCAGAAGATTGGAGACCTATTAGAGATCTGAATCATGTGAATGCGACCCTCAAGATTCCTCAGTTCCGGATGGAGACCTTGAAGTTGGTCATTGCGACGGTGTCTTCAGGGGAGTTTCTGGCCTCCTTGAATCTTATGGAGGCATACTTGCACATCCCTATTTTTCCAGCTCACTGTAAATTTCTAAGGTTTCATGTGCTGGGTCAGCATTATCAGTTTTCAGCTCTGCCTTTTGGCCTGGCAACGGCACCCCAGACGTTCACCAAAATGATGATGGTAGTATTGGCTCATCTGAGAAAGATGAGGTTGCAAGTTCACCCATATCTGGACGACTGGTTGTTCAGAGCTCCCTTGTTGGAAGAGGGGCGTTTTACAGTGGAAAGGGTGCTCCGGGTACTGGAATCCTTGGGCTGTATTGTCAGTTTCCAGAAGAGCCCCTGATGGCCAGGCGACCTGGGAATTCTATTCAATACGGCAGAGGGTCGCTTTTCCCTGCCTGAATCTCGCAGACAAAAGCTGTGTGTGCATATTTCAGCTCTGCTGAAGTCGGCTCCGTCAGCGTGGGATTACTTGCAGGTGTTGGGCTCCATTGTAGCTGTGCTGAATGTGGTACCCTGGGCGAGAGCGCACATGCGTCCTCTTCAACATGCCTTGCTTTCTCGGTGGGTGTCACATCTAGATGCCTTGGAGATGCTTCTGCCATGGACGTTGGAGGCCAGAGCAAGCATGGACTGGAGTCTTCGCCCATAATCGCTCTGCAAGGGCATCCCGTTGCAGATTGCCTCCTGGACTGTGGTAATCATGGATGCTAGTCTTCAGGGCTGGGGGGCTCGCTGCGATAGTCATCCATTTCAGGACTGTTGGACCCTGTCGCAGAGGAAGTGGTCCATCAACAGGCTCGAGCTAAGGGCCATTCGGCTAGCCCTGAGAGCATTGCAGACTCATCTGGAGGAGCAGGTTGTTCAAGTTTTTTACAACAATGCGACAGCAGTGGCCTATGTCAATCGACACGGAGGAACCAAGAGCACTCCTTTGGCTCAGGAGGCTTGGCTTCTGTTCCTTTGGGCGGAACATCATCTCCTGGCACTGACAGCGTTCCATGTGGCCGGAGTGAACAGTGTTAAATCGGACTTCCTCGTCGTCAGAGTCTGGATCCCGGTGAGTGGACCCTGTTGTCTCAGGCGTATCAGAAGATTGTGCGACATTGGGGTCATAGAAACATAGAAAGATGACGGCAGAAAAGGGCTATAGCCCATCAAGTCTGCCCATTCCACTGTCCCACCCCATTAAGTCAGAGTGCTGCTCGACCCACGTAGAGATCCCACGTGGATGTCCCATTTATTCTTAAAGTCGAGCACGCTAGTGGCCTTGATCACCTGCACCGGTAGTTTGTTCCAGTGATCCACCACCCTTTCTGTAAAGAAATACTTCCTGGTGTCACCACCAAATCTTCCTCCTCTGAGTTTGAGCGAGTGCCCCCTTGAGACTGAAGGTCCCTTAGGAAAGAATATGTCGTTTTCCACCTCGACATGACCTGTGACGTACTTAAATGTCTCAATAATGTCACCCCTCTCCCTCGATCTCATGGCGCAAAACAAGAAAGCGCCATGCTTCTTCAGCCAAAGATTCAAGCCCAGAAGCGCAGGAATTGAAGTCCTTGTACATCCACGAAGTCCCTGGTATGCAGATTTGATGCAGGTGTGAGTAGGATGCGGTCTGCGCCTGAGTGCCTTCATGGACCTTCTTACTCAAGGCCCAGTGGCCATGGAAGATCCGGGTCGCTTTACTCGCACGGCTTGGCTTTTGAACATGCGGTCTTATAACGTAAAGGCTATTCGTAGCTTGTGATTGCTACACTTCTCAAATCCAAGAAGTTTTCCACAGTGTCAGCCTATGCTAAGGCGTGGAGCACCTTCAAACATTGGTGTACCCAGGATCAAGTAGACCCTTTTGCGGCTCCTGTGTCATGGGTCTTTGCTTTTCTCCAGGCTGGTCTGGATAAGGACCTCTCTGTGGCATCCTTAAGAGTCCAGGTGGCCTGTCTATCTTGTTTCCAATCTCCGGATAGCCGTGCCTCATTGGCGTCACATCCAGATGTTGCTCGCTTTTTAAAAGGGGCTCTTTGGGTCCAGCTGCCCGTTAAGAATCCGTTCCCAGCCTGGGATCTTAATGTGGTTTTGTCGGGCCTTGCTAAAGCTCCGTTTGAGCCTCTTCGTGATGACTCGCATCTGGATCTTCCAATCCAGACAGTTTTTTTCTGGTCGCCATCACTTCTGCCCATAGGGTTTCCAAGCTGCAGGCTTGTCTTGTAGAGACTCTTTCCTCTGAATTTCGGAGACGGAAGTCTCACTTTGGATTATTCCTTCCTTTTTGCCTAAGGTGGTGTCAGCGTTCCATGTCAATCAGGAGGTGTGTTTACCTGTTTTTCAGCCGACAGGTTCCAAATATCAAGATCATCTACTGAAAAGGTTGGATGATTTTCACCTTTCTGACCATCTCTTTATGCTGACGCAATTGATTAAACGAGGTACTCCCACTTCCAAGGCCATGATCTCCCAATGGATCTGTAGGGCCATTTCCTTCACTTACATTTTGGTGGGAAAACAATCTCCTGTGTGGCTTCTTCATGGGCAGAAGCGCAATCTGTTTCTCCTGTGGAGATTTGCAGGGCGGCGACATGGTCATCTCTTAACACGTTTATCAAATTTTACAGAGTGGATGTTGCTGCCAGAGGGGACTCAGCTTTCAGGTCCTCAGTCTTGAAAGCCAGTGCAGCAAGCCCACCCTTGCTCTCTGAGGGACTGCTTTTGTGCATCCATATGGTCTAGAATGTCTCGCCTATTGCACTGGAAGAGGAGATTATGTACTTACCCTGATAAGATATTTTCCAGTAGATAGGTGAGACATTCTAGACTCCCCACCTTGTCCTTGCTGTGCCTGCTTTCAGTTTTCCTTGTCTCGTTTGTCTCCTTTGCTGTTACCAACTTGTTCGTGGATACCGATCAGCACTTAGGGGCTGGGAGGTAGTTACTTGTACATATGTTCAACCTGTTTTGGGAGTAGTTCCTGAGCTCTTTTGAAGCCTATGTTGGCGGTTAAGGGTGCTGTTTAGCTTGTCGTTACAGGTGCCTCTACTTCACAGATGTGAGTGTCCTTTCATGCATGGGTACTGACTGATGGGAGGAGCTAAGTTAACCTGTGAAGTACTCTAACGGTGGAGTGGAAAACTGGAATGGTTCTCTTCAGCAGTCCATGCGAATAAAGGAAAATACACTTCCCCCTCCGCATTCACAGTAATAGGAGAATGGCAAGGCAGCGAATAGAGAAAACCCACAAATAATCTGACCTGTTCCAGTGAAGAAAGTGCAGCTGGGAGGATTGATTTTTTTTTTCTGTGCATTGCTGGGAACAGTGATTTTGCAACGCCGGGAGTAGCAATTTCCTGTGATGTAAATTTGGGGGTGGGGCCTTTGATCGAAAAACCAGAAATAACCGAAACCGCGGATTGCAAATATGGAGGGGTAAGTGTAACCCTATGTTCTAGAATGTTTCACCTATCTACTGGAAAAGATTTTACCATGGTAAGTACATAATCTCCTTTTGCTTTGTACAGGGGATTTAAAGAATTTTTTAAAAGGATTGCTGCAGAGAATTGAATTTCTGCATAAAGGGGTGTGTTCAGTATGAACTAAGGTTTAAGGTCTATGTGGCCACTTCAAGACCACTTTTATGTTACACCAAAACTAAAGGTACGTAGGCCAAAGTGGATACGTATCTTTTCAGACATTGGTTATTCCTATCCTAAACAATTTAATAGCAATTTGAAGTCTGCTAAATGTAGAATACCTTTGACTGCTCTGTTAAATTGAAAGTTTCCTATATAAAACATAAACTACTGTGTTGCATATATATACTGTGTAGTTCCCTTACCTTATTTATAAACAGTACAGTAAGGAATGGTTGCCATTTTTTTTGGAAGTTCTACAATTTCTTTGTACTGTTCATTGATTGGTAGTAATTTTCAAATGTATAACTTGAAAAACTGAACTTAAGCTTTTTAAACTAATTAACTTATTTAAAATGTATTTCTTACTTGTAGCCGGCTGTCCATGTGCAAGGTCAAGAGCCCTTGACTGCTTCCATGTTAGCGTCCGCCCCTCCACAAGAGCAAAAGCAAATGTTGGGTATGTATGTTATCTAAAATAACATCACTAGAATATAAAGGGTAAAAATACTTATGGAATAGCAACATTGAATTTGGCAATCCACCTACTATATTCAGCTCTTCATGAGAACTGGGAAGGACCCCTGGAGACTATGAGAGCATCTGTAAACATTACTTATCAAGAGACTGCAGATGAGTCTAGGTTTTGCAGGAGCAGTTTACTAGTTAGAGTAGCAGACTAAGGACTAGAGAAGTAAAGGGGTTCAAATCTTATTTCTACCACCAATGCTGCTTGTGGCATTGAAGTCACATCCCCCCCCCTTCCATCCTCAGGTACAACTTAATTACAAATCCACATGGATTTGTGCATCTGATTTTTATGTCAAGCTCAGATTTAGAAAAGGCAAGTTAAGTACAAAACCAAAATCTTGCATGTATAAATAATCATTGTGGACAAAGTAAAAACTAGACATGCAAAGCACTTACAAGGCCAAAGTAATGCATCTGTTGTATGCTCCTTCTCTCAGCCTAATATGGAGTATTCAAAATTCTATGAGTATTTTCAATAATATCTATTACAAATACTAACTAACTCAGGAGTTGACAAATCTTAAATGCCATATCACCATGGTGACCAGAAGTTTCCCCTGTGTCTGTTCTGCAATTTATTTTAACTGCTGCTGTCGGTACAGGATCATCTTCCATTGTGTACTGCATAGTGATCTTCAAATTTGAATCATACAGTACTACAACTCCTGTGTTGGTCTTGGGGTTTCAAGTCTCATGAGCAGTATGAGAGCTCTGCAACACACAGGTCAAACTCGGAGCCGCAGGTGCAGAGAGGAGTTAATTCCTGTTCTAACAGTGTTAGCAAATACAAGATAAGTAGAGCTAGCCCAGTGGGGAATCTGGGGGAGTGGCTGGCAAACTGGCTAGGGACGGTGGCTGTGAGGAGTCACTAGGTGTGCTGGCTGGATGGAGGGGTAGCCAATTATGGGTAGGAGGGAGATGATGGATGGATAGAGGGAAGAGAACAAGACTGGGTGATAGGGAGAGAGGCTGGGTTGATGTCAAGATGTTGGGAGAGAGTGGGACTGGGTTGACAAGAGAGGAAGAAAAAAACGGGTTTGGGGGTCTGCTAGTGTGCATTTAAGGCCTGATTTACTAAACTTGCTTTTCCATTAGACATGGAAAAGGAAAACAACCTTAGAAAATCAGACTTTAAAGTTACTTTAGATACCTGTTCTACTTTTCAACCTCTATGGATACAACGGGAGTGGGAGGGAAGTAAAAGATTTTAACTGTTCACTCATATATTTTTGTGCTGGCTTCTAAACTGGAATAAAATTTGTTTTGTCAGAGCCTATGCTAACTAAAACTATTCCAGGAAACATCACTTTAAAATAGTTTATGGAGAAATACCATTAATATGTCATTAATCTCTGTGTGCTACATTCTTCCCTTCCCCAGCAGCCTTTTTGGCTTCAGACTGCTATCACCCCCATAGCCTTAAGTTTTTCCTCTGCTACTCTCAATTCATTCTCATCTAGTGGAATGGATTGACAGCCCTCCTCAGGTTCATTTTCTTTGTGCTTAAAAGTAGTGGTGTGGGATACTCCTTTCAGCCACTTGAAGAAACTGAGCAGGCCTTTGAGCTGCTTGGCTGTTGGTGCAATTTCCTAGCTGTTTGTTCTAAGGCTGATAGATTGATTAGATTTGGAAGCCAAATATATGAGCACCCAAAAGAGACAGCAAATATACAGTGAAGTCAATAGGTTCTAAGAGTGGTATCTTGGACAAAAGTGTGTGAACCGGGTAAAGCACCCTGAACTAATGTACACCAAACCCAAATAATAATATTATGAAACGGGATATCCTCAGTGTGAGGTAATAGCGAGGGGAGGAGAACCTCCAACGCTAAACACAAAGGCAGCGGAGGGAAGCCCTACCTGCACACCATCACTGGATATCTCCTTTGTGCTTAACACAATAGTGAGTAATAGTGCAGTGAGTAATAAATGAAATAATTAATATGTAAATCAATCACACACAAAAAGAGGGCCAAGATACCACTCTAAGAACCCCCCAGCCAACTCCAGAAAAAGTAAAACTTAGCTTGAATTGACGAATGGATGAAGTTCTTTCGGTAACAACATGTCCAAAAACAAATTCAATGACTTATTCATCAAGCTGAGTTCAACCAAGCCCGTTTTCGGTGATATGGTGCCCCTTCATCAGGAATCCATTAAAGTTGAAATACTGGAAACATCAAAAACGTGAAGGACAGCAATCCAAGCTGGCTGGAAGGAAGGCGCTTTTTGGAGTTTTTGCTGTGTGAAATATATGAGCACAACATAGATATCAGCTTACATATGATTCTGAATATTTGGTCTTTAGTTATCTGAGGATAGTACTAGATGCATTTTAAGTATGGCTGAAACATTAACGTGTTAATGTGATTAATGATGACAATTTTAACGGGATTAATGGGTCTGGCTGACAGCACTTCTAGTGTGCTCCAGAAGTGAAGTCAGGCTGAAGACAACGTCGAAGGAATGTTGAATTACTGCTTCTTCTCTGCCGTTGCCACTGCTACGCACCTCCGAAGAGCTGTCTTGCCGCCGTCACCACCTACCCCCAGAGAGCTGCTCTTGCCGCTGCTGCCCACCCCTAGAGAGCTGCTCTTGCCGTGCTGCCCACCCCTAGAGAGCTGCTCTTGCCGTGCTGCCCACCCCTAGAGAGCTGCTCTTGCCGTGCTGCCCACCCCTAGAGAGCTGCTCTTGCCGCTGCTGCCCACCCCCAGAGAGCTGCCACTGCTGCAAACTCCCAGAGAGCTGCCGTTGCTGCCCACCCCCGGAGAGCTGCTATTGCCTCTGCTACCCACCCCTGGAGAGCTGCCTTGATGCCGTTTCCGCCGCCGTCTATCCTCAGAGAGCTGCCTTGCTGCCACCGCCAGGGGTGAACAAGCTGCCGTGCCTACCATGGTTCACTATAGCTCCTTCCTCTCACTTTTTATAACCTGCCGGCAGTGCTAGTGATTAAAGCAGATCACTGCCAATAAGCTTGTTGGCTCCAGTCTCTCTCAATTTCCTCAGTGTCTGCTATACTTGAACAGGAAGCTACATCAGCTGTTCAGGTGTAAGCAGGGACTGAAGAGACTGTGGAGCTGGAGAGCTTGCTGGCAGTGCTCTGCTTTAAATGCTATCAATATAGTTTGGAGTTCTTATGCTTTCAGACGGACTTCCTGGGACACCAGGCCGCGCAGTGGTATAAATTGATATCTGGATTTATGAATAAAAACCCAAGAACTGGTCTCGAAGACATTTGGAGCATTGAGATTAAGGATCAAATTTCTGCGTCTCAATGGCCACGAATTTGGTCTTGGAGGATGAAATGTACAGTATCCGCATCTGTGAGACAAACTTGGTTCTTTTTTTTATATAGAGCATTATCCCAGGACAAGCAGGCAGGTATTCTCACTAATGGGTGATGTGATCCAACGGAGCCCCGATGCGGACGCTTCTTTGAAGAAAAACTCGAAGTTTCGAGTCGCCCGCACCGCGCATGCGTGAGTGCCTTGCCACCCAGACCAGGGTGCATCTCCTCATTTCTTACTTTTCCGCAGAGCCGAGAAGTTCGTCTTTGACTCTCTACGCAAAGTTTTCTTCACTTGTGCCTTCTAAGTCCGTGGTTTTGGTTTTATTCAATCTTAATCGCTGATTTTCGTCGTGTTTTATTGTTTTTTAAAAAAAAAATTTCATCGTTCCGTTCGACTGGGCAGGCCACGTGGCCGCAGCCCCGCGGCTTCGATCTTGCGGCAGAGCTTTTCCGGCCTATGTCCCGGCCTATCACCGGTTTTAAAAAGTGTGACAAGTGCCAGCGCACGATTTCGTTAATGGACCCTCTTCGACGCTGTATTAGGTGTCTCGGGCCTGAACATCTCTCGAAATCGTGCCAGCCTTGCTCTACACTTTCAAGCGCTGTTGCGTTTTGTGGGAATCGCTGTTCATGGAGTCCTTGACGGAGCCGTCGACATCATCTGCAACTCCAAGCCTACCACCTCTGCGGCGCCGAGTCTCATCAAGCCCGCCTCGTTCGTCCCTGCTGCGACGCCTTCCTCAACCTCCTCAGGTCAGGTAGCTCAGCAGCCCATTCCCCCAGTAGTGTTAAAAGTGCCTAAGGCCTCGAAGACCAAGCACTCACACACTGCCCCCAAGGGAGCGCGAGGTCCGCGCAGGTGGTCCCATTTCAGATGCGGATCCATCCTTGCCGGCCTCGTTCCAGACCATGCTACAGAAGCAATTCATCGAGCTCTTTACCACGATGGGGCCTCAACTTCTTTCCCAAATCCAGCCTGGGCACGTGGAGGCCTCCCGCGAGGTAGAGCCCCCTCCAGTGCCTCAGCGGGGAACACACTCTCAACAGGGAGCAGAGTCTCTGCGAGTGTCTGGTCTGGCAACTATGCATGCATCGCAAGGAGCAGAGTATTTGCCCATGCCTCCATTGGAACCGATTCACTCGATGCAAGGAGCAGAGTCTTTGCGAGTGCCTCCATTGGAACCGATCACCCCGACAGGGTTCAAACCTCTACAGCAACCACCCCTGCTTCAATCGACCGCTTCCAGCCCCATCCACTACCTGGGAGCCTCAGTGAAGACCTACTCGCCTCGCCCATCGAGGCCGACCTCTCGACACAGTCCGCATCACCGATCGAGGCACTCGTCCAGGCAGGCCTCGCCTCATCGGAAGCAAGCATACCTGGAGTATTCGCCACCGACTACTACTCCTCCACCGATGCCAAAGCTCGAGGACACGATGGGATCTCTCTCATCTTCTCGATCCCTGTCCCCAATGGATCCGGAGGCCTCGATCTCATCGAGCCCGTCCCGAGGCCCTGCAACAGCCGACCAATTGTCCTTCTCCTCGTTCCTTCGACAGATGGCTGATAACATGGACATCCCCCTGGATACGGGGTCCAAATTCTCGAAAGAATACCTCGAGACTATGCGCATCCCTCAACCACCTGCGGAGTCCCTCAAGCTTCCCTTACACAAGCTGCTGGACCAGACCTTCGCACGGTGCCTCGAGACACCTTATTCAATCCCCGCAGTGCCGAGTAAATTGGACACCAGATACCGCACTGTCCATTGTAAGGGATTCGATGGCTCGAAGCTCTTCCACCAATCCCTTTTGGGGGAGTCCTCACTGAAGCGATCCCATCCCTCCCAGGCCTACGCCTCCGTCCCACCTGGTAGAGAGGGAAAGACCATGGACCGGTTCGGCAGGAGAGTTTACCAGAATTCCATGATGGGCCTCAAGACTTCTGAATTACAACTTCTACTTCACAACATATTTGGAGTTTCTTTTGTCCGTACTCCAGAAGTTTATGCCCTACATGGACCCTAGGGCTCAGTTCGAGTACCAGGAGGCGCTGGCCTCGTTATCCCAACTCCGGGTACAGCTTATGCAGTCGTCCTACGATGCCTTCAAGCTTGCGGCTCGGACCGCAGCATGTTCGGTGGCTATACGCCGGCTGGCGTGGTTGTGGACCATCAACATGGACCCCAACCTCCAGGACAGGCTTGCCAATGTTCCATGCGCCGGCTCCGACCTCTTTGATGAGTCCATCGAGGTGGTAACCAAGAAGCTCTCGGACCACGAGAAGTCCTTCCAGTCCATCCTGCATCCGAAGCCCAGGCCTGCTCTTCCTCATCAATCACGCCCATCGTTGATCTACCAGCGACGTTACCCCCCGAAACAGGCTCCCCCCATCCGACAGCCTGTGAAGAGGCAGCACCCGCAGAAACATCAGCAAAAGCCTCAACCATCTGCTGTCCCTAAGGCTCCTCAGCCCTTTTGACTGTCTCAAAGAGGGCATAACCTCTGTCGTTCTGCCATTTTCAGTGATTCCACCTATCTGAGATCGTATCCATCATTTTTTCCATCGATGGACGACTATCACCACCGACCTCTGGGTCCTTTCCATCGTCAAGGAGGGATACTCACTTCAATTCCACCAGGTTCCTCCGGAACATCCTCCAAGAGAGTATCCTTCCAACTTGATACAGACCGCCGTTCTTCTTCAGGAAGGTTGCAGCTTGGGGCTGTCGAACCGGTCCCTCGGGACCAACAGAACAAGGGGTTTTACTCCCGGTACTGCCTTGTTCCGAAGAAGACGGGCGATCTGCGACCCATCTTTGACCTCAGGGTGCTCAACAAATTTCTGGTCAAAGAAAAGTTTTGCATGTTGACCCTGGCATCCCTGTACCCCCTCATCGAGCAGAACGATTGGTTATGCTCTCTGGATCTGAAGGAGGCCTACACTCACATCCCCATTCATCCGGCCTCCCGCCAATTTCTCAGATTCCGGGTGGGAAATCTTCATCTGCAATACCGAGTGCTTCCCTTCGGCCTGGCCTCATCCCCCAGAGTCTTCACCAAGTGCCTGGTAGTGGTAGCCGCTGCACTCAGGAACCACGGCCTCCAGGTGTTTCCTTACCTGGACAACTGGCTCATCAAGGATTCCATGTCTCAAGGAGTCGCCCTCCCGACTCAGAAGACAATTTGGTTACTACAACATCTGGGATTCAAGATAAACTTCCCAAAATCCCACTTACAGCCCTCCCAGTCTCTCCCCTTCATCGGGGCAATCCTGGATACTACCCAACTCCGAGCGTTCCTCCCTCTCCCACGCACGGAGGCTCTTCTTCACCTCTGCCATTCAATGTACTCTCGCCCTTCCATCTCGGCGAGACAGATGATGGTCCTGCTGGGCCACATGGCCTCTACAGTGCATGTGACGCCATTTGCCAGACTTCACCTCAGGACGCCTCAGTGGACCTTGGCATCTCAGTGGTCCCAGACGTCCGACCCTCTGACTCACCACATCCAGGTCACTCCTGCTCTACAACAGTCTTTTCGCTGGTGGATGCTTTCATCCAATCTCTCCAGATGCTTGTTCCACACCCCCCGCCATCAGAAAGTCCTCACGACCGACTCGACCTATGCTTGGGCTCATCTGGACGGCCTCCGCACCCAGGGTCACTGGACCAGCACAGACCGCCAGTGCCACATCAATCTCCTAGAACTCAGGGCGATCTTCATCGCTCTCCAGACCTTTCAACATCTCCTCCACGACCAGGTTGTCCTCATCAGCACAGACAACCAGGTCGCCATGTACTATGTGAACAAGCAGGGAGGCACGGGATCGGCCCCCCTCTGCCAGGAAGCTCTGAAGGTGTGGGATTGGGCAACTCACAACAACACCTTCCTAAGAGCGGTCTACATTCAGGGGGCGGACAATGCCTTAGCAGACAGCTTGAGCCGTCTTCTGCAACCTCACGAGTGGACTCTCAATTCCACGCCCCTTCATCACATCTTCTCTCTGTGGGGGACGCCTCAGATAGACTTCTTTGCAGCTCCCCACAACTTCAAACTGCCTCACTTCTGCTCCAGGATCTACACCCCTCAGTGCCTCGAGGCAGATGCATTCCTCCTGGACTGGACGAATCACTTTCTATATGTGTTTCCTCCATTTCCTCTCATTCAAAAGACTCTGGTCAAGCTGAAGTCAGACCATGCCACCATGATCCTGATTGCTCCACGGTGGCCCAGGCAACCTTGGTACTCCCTTCTACTCCAACTCAGCAGCAGGGAGCCATACCTTCCACCAGTTTTTCCATCTCTGCTTACACAGCATCAGGGATCTCTGCTTCACCCCAACCTGCAGTCTCTACACCTGACAGCTTGGTTCCTCTCAATGTAACCCCTCTACAGTTTTCCCAATCTGTGAGGGACGTCCTGGAAGCTTCACGGAAGCCCGCTACTAGACAATGCTACCACCAGAAATGGACTAGATTCTCTGTTTGGTGTGTCTCTCAGCGCCAGGAGCCTCAACACTCCTCCTTGTCCTCGGTTTTGGACTATCTTTTGCACCTGTCTCATTCTGGCCTCAAGTCTTCCTCGATACGAGTCCATCTCAATGCAATCGCTGCTTTCCATCAGCCTCTTCAATGGAAACCTCTATCTGCTCATCCTGTGGTTTCCAGACTGTTCCATGTCAATCTTTCCCTCAAACCGCCTCCAGTGGTTTGGGATCTCAATGTTGTTCTTTCACAACTTATGAAGCCCCCATTTGAACCTCTTCACAAGGCTCACCTAAAGTATCTCACTTGGAAAGTGGTGTTTCTCATTGGCCTCACTTGCCCGAAGAGTCAGTGAGCTACAAGCCTTGGTTGCGGACCCACCTTTTACAGTATTCCATCATGACAAGGTGGTTCTCCGCACGCAGCCAAAATTCCTTCCTAAAGTTGTCTCAGAATTTCATCTCAACCAATCCATTGTGCTTCCAGTGTTCTTTCCGAAGCCACATTCTCACCCTGAGGGAGAATCTGCCCTGCATATGCTGGACTGTAAGCGTGCTTTAGCCTTCTACCTAGAATGCACCAAGCCTCACAGAACTGCTCCTCAACTTTTCATCTCCTTTGATCCGAACAAGTTGGGATGCCCTGTTTCTAAGCGCACCATCTCTAACTGGATGGCGGCTTGCATCTCATTCTGCTATGCCCAGGCTGGATTGCCCCTTGACAAAAAAATCACAGCCTATAAGGTCAGAGCGATGGCAGCTTCTGTAGCTTTCCTCAGATCAACACCGATTGAGGAGATTTGTAAAGCTGCCACTTGGTCCTCGGTTCATACCTTCACTTCACACTACTGTCTGGATACTTTCTCCAGACGGGATGGACAGTTTGGCCAAACTGTATTGCAAAATTTATTCTCCTAAGTTGCCAACTCTCCCACCATTCCATTCTGGTTAGCTTGGAGGTCACCCATTAGTGAAAATATCTGCCTGCTTGTCCTGAGATAAAGCAATGTTACTTACTGTAACAGTTGTTATCCAGGGACAGCAGGCAGCTATTCTCACATCCCACCCACCTCCCCTGGGTTGGCTTCTCTGCTAGCTATCTGAACTGAGGAGACGCTCCCTGTTCTTGGCGGGAAGGCACTTGCGCATGCACTTGCGCGGGCGACTCGAAACTTCGAGTTTTTCTTCAAAGAAGCGTCCGCATCGGGGCTCCGTTGGGTCACATCACCCATTAGTGAGAATAGCTGCCTGCTGTCCCTGGATAACAACTGTTACGGTAAGTAACATTGCTTTTTGGACCCCAGTTCGTTTTCAAAAATTGGATAGCTCTTTTTTTTTTTTTTTTTTTTTTTTTAAATCTTTATTCATTTTACATCTTACAACAAGTGTATCAATAAATGACAGTTGAAATTAAATACATCACTTGAATTTCTATCATATTTAACATTTATACATAAAATTTAATCCCTTCCCTTCCACCCCTGCCATAACATATGCAATCAAATATAACCTATAAAATATTCTTTTCTACTGATAAAATTGGATAGCTCTAAGTCAAATAGATGCTGGCATTGTCATCTCGAGCCAGGGACTTTAGATCATTTACTGTTCTATTGTCCATTAATTTTGGCCTTTTGGAAATCAATATGGGGCCAAATAAATTGTTTATTGAAAAATCCTGTGGCATTATCGTACGACACGATTTTATTTGGAATGTCAATGAGAGCAAAGAGTCATATTTCATTTAAAAACAATAGACTTTTATTGATTATGACAGGGGTCGCCATACAACATATCACAAGTAACTGGAAGAATTGGAGTAAACTTAATTTTTATTATTTTTTTTTTAATTCTTTATTCATTTTACATCTTACAAGTGTATCATAAAATAACATTTAAACTTATACAATATCACTTGATTCTCTATCAATTTAACTTAAATCATAATATTTAAATCCTCCCTCCCAACCCTACTAATTCATATGTAGACTTAATTATAGTTTTTGGTGGAACTCACGTTGTCACATTTATAGAATGGAAAAAACAATAGCTATACAAAAATGAAATTATAATAAATTTAAGGAGATTTGGGGGCCATTGATAAATTATTGTAATGAATAGATACCTTTTTTTCAATATAAGAACATTGCAATACGGGGATGGGTTGGGGGTTCTGAATTTTATCAAATGTTTAGATCATTAGAAAATAATTTTTATAAAATATATTTGATTATATATATTATAGTAGGGGTGGGATGAAACTTTGTTTTAATGTTGAATATGATAGAAATTCAAGTGATGCATTCAGTTTCAATGTTGATTATTGTTACACTTGAAGTAAGATGTCAAAATGAATAAAGATTTAAACGCTAGCACTACTGGCTGGCTATAAAAGATTGGTTAGAGGGAGAGAAGGAGATCAACTGATCTGACCCTGTGGGGGAAAGGAAGGGAAGAGAGATAGAGACCCGACTACCGGGGGGGGGAGAAGGAAGGAGAGAGACATACCCAATCACAGAGCGGGGAAGAGACAGACATACCCAACCACAGAGCGGGGAAGAGACATTGAGGGAGGGAGATCCAACCATGGAGGAAAGGAGGGAGGAAGAGAAGAGGGAAAGAGACCCAACCATGGAGGGAGAAAGAGAAGAGGGAAAGAGACCCAACCATGGAGGATGGGAGGGAGGAAGAAAAGAGGGAAAGAGACCTAGCCATGGAGGGAGGGAGAAAGAAGAGGGAAAGAGAGAGACCCAACCATGGAGGAAGGAAGAGAAGAGGGAAAGAGAGAGACCCAACCATGGAAGGAGAGTGGGCAGAGAGGGTAGGATCACAGGAAGATTTGCTGAGAGAAAGAGTTACAGATGAGGAGATAGTGTGATGTTTAAGAGGGCTAGATTCTGGAAATAGGGATGGAAAAAACAAGAGAAATAGTGAGCACAGAGTTGGTGGGCAGAGGGGGTACCCACGGAAGGAGAGGGGAGGGAAGGGAGATGATTGTGCTCATGAATGGCAGGGAAGAGACAGAAACTAGACAGATTTGAAAAGGAGGAAGAAAAGCTGATCATGAATATAGGACAGAAAGTAAAGAAGAGGAAAAAAAAAAGTGAATAGACAGAGCACAGGGAAGCAGAACAAGATGTTTACAAAGATAAAATCACCAGACAACTAAGATAAATTATTTTGTTTTTAGTTTAGTAAGGGAGTTAATGAGATTTGATATATTACCTTTCTATGGGACAATTGAATTGAAATATGTCAGTTTTGAGAATAACAAAGAAAAAATAAATTATCTCCAGAACATCTGTATACACAGTTTTTGTTTTCATCAGTTTTGAGAATGACTGCTATGTATATATTGCACTATACAGGACAAAATGTGAGAGGGCACTTTATGTGATTAATCACGATTAATCATGTGATTAAAAATTTTAATTTGATGTACATTTCTAATTTTAAGTTTTCTTGTTCTATTTCTAGGTGAGCGACTCTTCCCTCTTATTCAAGCCATGCATCTAAGTTTAGCAGGTAAAATAACTGGCATGTTGCTGGAAATTGATAATTCAGAGCTTCTCCATATGCTTGAGTCTCCAGAGTCTCTTCGCTCCAAGGTGGGTAGATACTTTTCTCCTGGGTTTTTTGTTAAATAAATGCTCTCAAAAGATTTTGTATGAATAAAACTTGGAATGAGTCTTTGGGTGTCATTTATTAAGATTATTTTCCCTGCAGACAATGGGAGAGAAAGTCTTAATAAATTTGGCTCTTTGTGAAAGCTTTCCTGCTCTTCTTCTTGATGCCTGTGCAAATGTTTATGAACACCTCAGAGGAGTTTAAGCTTTTCATGAAGACTTAAGCCTAGTTTACAGTGAATGTGGTTCTTGTCTTGCTGTTGTATACCCTCTAGGTGACACAGGCTCAGAAAGTTCTCATAGAGCAGTGTTGTAGTTAAATATTTTATGTATTGCTTTATTAAAAGAGCAGTTACAGAATGAGCTTTACCTATAAAGCATCAAATTTTCTATAGATATAGGTGAGTGTGTTTGCTTAGTGGAAGAAGGTGTCTGTCACTAAATGGAGGGCTGGCTATATGCGAGTACCTTATTGCAGGAATGCTTCCTTTCCAGAAAAGACCAACAGGATGCCCAGCACCAGAAATCAGTGTGGGGGGGGGGGGCAGATTTGTTTGGCAACACACATGTGAACATTATAACAGACATCCTCTGCTTCTGGGACATAGCTAAGCTCTCATCTGCAGAGGTTGACTTGATGTGGATGTGCTCATCAGCGAACTCCACTAGGTACATCTCTGCTTGTGCACACAGCTCTAGTGTTATAGTGTATATAATGTTCCCCAGTCAAATTTCAGTGGGTGTCAACTAGTTTGGATTATTTATTTACAAATTTATAGACACTGGTTTCCAAAATTAACAACTAAAATAAAACAACGTAGTTGCAACAAAAGAAATAATACAAACAAATAATCAACAGTCATAAAAGTCTATTTCATAGTGATAAAATAAACAAGTACCAATCATAAAAATCTATTTCATAAACAGCAATCATAGTGAATCAAAGCTAAACTGATTATCAGCAAAAGCCTGAGTAAACAAGTACATTTCTTTAGCACTCTCCAGACCAGTAGAGGTTAACTTTACGAATGGGTATATATCTAATCATGACCAGCAGGTGGAGACTGAAAACAAAACTTTGGGACAGTATATCCTAGCCCCTCCTCTCTATTTCCCTCAGTCTTCTTTCAGTCTCCAGCAGGTGTTGAGTGATCTGTACCCATCTCTCTTGGTAGGGCTGTTGGAATTTGTTTAGGGGGTTTATTGTCCCTGTTTTTAGCCGGACGGAGCTTGGGCGGACTCTGTTTGGGGGTTCGTCCGACCTCGGGGGTGTCAAACCCGGCGGGTCACGAGCGGGGTCCCTCCCCCCACTTCCTCCACCTCCCCACATTTTTTTAGAGGAGCCTCAGCAGTATCCCTTGCCCCCTAAATCAAGCAAGGCATATTGCTTCGAGAGCCTGTGGAGTCTGTTCTGTAAAAAAAAAAAAAAAAAAAATCCTGAGGTAGTGCTGGTCTGAAGGGTTGTTTCCCTTTAAGAAAACTGTATTTTACTGTATTTTTTCATGTAACCAGCACTTTTTTATAGCTAGGTCGCGTATGGAGCAATTGTGCCCTTCTCCGGGGGAGTAGGCCACAATTTTAGTCCAGCCGCGAGGCACTCGCGGCCGGCCTGAACTCGGCGGTTTGGGTCGGTGAGGTGGTGGAGCTCCGTCGGCAGCGGCTGCAGGCGCCCAGAGCTCCCCGCCGATGGTGCCTCGCGAGTCGGCTTGGAGCAGTGGGGAAGCCCGGTCTTCCACAACCGCCCACGGAGGGATTCCCCGAAGGATTCCCTCTCAGCTGATTTTTTGACAGCTGATGCCGGCTTGCCTGCTTTAGCGGCTGAGACTATTCAGGTTTCTCAGCCGCTTCAGGCTATGGAGGGAGCTTTTTTGGCGGGAAAACCGCCATCTTCTCTGTCTGGCCCCTCCATTTTGTCTTCCACCTCAGGTGACCTTCCCCCTGTTTTGACTATGCAGGGGCAAGGTTCTGCTGGGTCCCCTGCTGTGGCAGGGGGTCCCTTGGGACCCTCGGGGGGTTTTTCTCCTGAATTTTTCTTTTCTTTATGCAGAGCCTATTTTCAGGCGGCTGGGGGTCCCGGTTGCGCCCAGGGGGTTTCGGGGGGTGGGTTTTCCTCCGCGCTCCCTGCGGCTTTGCCTCTTTCGTCTGGCGTGACGTCCCCTCCGCCGCCTCCCTTGTCCAAGCGTCCGCGGGTGTCGTGGGACGAGAATTTGTGGTCGGAGGAACGGGTCGGTCTGGAGGAGGACCTGGACCCTTCTGAGGAGTTCCAGGACTCTCTGGAGGGGACGGAAGCTGGCGGCGGGTTGTCGGATTTCCCGTTCTCCAGTGACGAGGCGTCCGTGGTGCGCCTTTTTCAGAAAGATGAGCTGCCTGACCTTATTCAACAGGTTTCTACGGTTTTGCGTTTTGAGGACGCGCCGCAGGAGACTCCGCGTGTGGGGGACCCCCTGTTACGGGGGATCCGTTCCGTTTCCCGCTCTTTTCCTATGCATCAGGATATTCGGGATATTATTTTGGAGCAGTGGAAAACGCCGGAGGCGCCGTTTCGGCTGGCGCGCAGCATGGCTCGCCTGTATCCCATTCCTGAAGGGGATCGGGCTACGTTAGCTTCGCCAGTCGTGGATGCGGTGGTCTCGGCAATTTCCAAGCGGCATACCGTGCCTGTTGAGGGCGGTTCTGCCTTGCGAGACCCTGAGGAGCGCAAATTGGAGAACATCCTTAAGCAAAATTTTCAGGTCTCTGCCTTTGGGGTCCAGGCAGCTATTTGTGGGGGACTGGTCGCTCGCGCCGTGTTTCGGTGGGCGGAGCGGGTCTTGGATCGAGAGTCTGACGACTGGTCTCTGGTGGATCAGGAGGTTGCGAAGATTGAGATGGCGGCCTCATTCCTCTCAGATGCTCTATATGACTTGGTGCGGATATCGGCTAAGTCTATGGCTTTTGGCGTGGCCGCAAGGCGTGTGTTGTGGCTGCGCGCTTGGGCGGCGGATGCTGCGTCCAAAGCTAAGCTTACTAAATTTCCCTTTCGAGGGTCGTTTTTGTTTGGAGAGGACTTGGATAAGTTGATTCAGACTCTGTCGGACTCGAAAGTTCCCCGTCTGCCGGAGGACCGTGCCCGCCCGGCGTCTCGGGGGGGTGCGGCCCGGGGGCGTTTGCGGGATTTTCGCAAGTATCGCCCTGGGCGTGGGGCTGCTTCTTTCCAGTCTCCGGGATTTTCCCGGGGTCGGTTCTTCCAGCGCATGCAGCCCTTTTGGGGGGCCCGTCGGGGGGCAGGGAATCCCTCCGCCGGTTCCCCCGCTTCCCGTCCTGCACAATGACGCCTTGCCGGCGCCCCCTTTGGTTCCGGTGGGGGCTCGGCTGCGCGAATTTTTCCCCAAATGGGCCGAGATCACGTCCGATCAGTGGGTCCTGGAGGTGGTGCGGGACGGTTATGCCCTGGAGTTCGCCCGCTCTCTGCCGGATTTTTTCCTCGCTTCTCCGTGTCAGACTCCGGGGAAGACGCAGGCTTTTCGCCAGACCCTTCAGCGCTTGCTAGATCTCAGGGCAGTTGTTCCGGTGCCCCCTCCGGAGTGGGGCACGGGCAGGTACTCCATTTACTTTGTGGTGCCCAAAAAGGAGGGGACTTTTCGGCCCATCCTCGATTTAAAAGGGGTCAACAGGGCTCTCAAGATTCCCTCTTTCCGTATGGAAACTCTGCGGTCGGTCATTCTGGCGGTTCAGCCGGGGGAGTTTCTCACTTCTCTCGATCTGACGGAGGCCTACTTGCATGTTCCCATTCGGGCCTCTCATCAGCGTTTCCTGCGCTTTGCGATCTTGGGTCGGCACTTTCAGTTCTGTGCGCTTCCCTTTGGGCTGGCCACGGCTCCTCGGACGTTCACCAAGGTGATGGTGGTCGTCGCGGCAGCCTTGCGGTCGGAGGGTATCCTGGTACACCCCTACCTGGACGACTGGTTAATTCGGGCAAAGTCGTTGCAGGAAAGCTCCCGGGTTACTGCTCGGGTGGTGGAGTTTCTCCGGTCGCTGGGCTGGGTGGTCAACCTTTCCAAGAGTCGGTTGGTCCCGGCTCAGCGTCTGGAGTACCTAGGGGTGCTGTTCGACACCTCCTTGGGGAAGGTCTTCCTCCCAGAGGGCCGGGTGAGCAAATTGCAATCTCAGATTCGCCTGCTTTTGGCGTCCCGGTGTCCTCGGGCGCGAGATTTCCTCCAGGTCTTGGGGTCGATGGCGGCGTCCCTGGACGTGGTGAGGTGGGCGCGGGCCCACATGCGTCCTCTCCAGTATGCTCTGCTCCGGAGGTGGTCTCCCCAGAGGCACGGGATGGATGTTCCGGTTCCCCTGCGAGGCTTGGCGCGCTGCAGTCTGCGTTGGTGGCTCCAGACCCCTCACCTAGTTCAGGGGGTGGGTCTGGATCTCCCGCAGTGGACGGTGCTCCTGACGGATGCGAATCTCCTGGGTTGGGGGGCTCAGTGTTTGGGTCACTCAGCTCAGGGCACCTGGTCCGCGGAGGAGGCCGCCTGGTCGATCAACGTGTTGGAGACCAGAGCGGTCCGTCTGGCGCTGTTGGCTTTCCACTCCCTGTTGCTGGGCAAGTCGGTCAGAGTGCTGTCGGACAATGCCACGGCGGTGGCTTATGTCAATCGTCAGGGGGGCACCAAGAGCACTCAGGTGGCGCAGGAGGCGGCTCTGCTCATGGTTTGGGCGGAATCCCATCTGCTGGACCTCTCGGCCTCTCATATAGCCGGGGTAGAACATGTTCAGGCAGACTTCCTCAGTCGTCACTTCCTAGATCCAGGAGAGTGGTGTCTCGGCGCCGAGGCGTTTCAGTTGATAGTGCAGGCTTGGGGGCAGCCCCTGATGGACCTGATGGCCACGGGTGGCAACGCCAAAGTGCCCCGCTTCTTCAGTCGTCGCAGGGACGGTCTGGCCGAGGGTCTGGATGCTCTGGTCCAGCAGTGGCCAATGGAGGGGCTGTTGTATGTGTTCCCTCCTTGGCCGCTGGTGGGCAGGGTGCTTCTTCGCATTGTTCACCATCCGGGTTTGGTGGTGCTGGTGGCGCCGGATTGGCCTCGCCGTCCGTGGTATGCGGATCTGGTGAGGCACCTGGTAGCGGATCCTCTTCCTCTGCCTCTCTCGGACGACCTTCTGATGCAGGGTCCCATTCCCATGTTCGACCCGTCTCCCTTCTGTCTTACGGCGTGGCTCTTGAAAGGGGTCGCCTTAGCAAGAAGGGATATTCAGACAAGGTGATCTCTACACTGTTGGGGTCCCGGAGGCTTTCTACCTCTCGGGCTTATGTGCGGGTTTGGCGTCTCTTTGAGGAATGGTGTCGGGCGCGGGGAGTGACCTCTTTTCGCGCTTCTCTGCCTAACATTCTGGAGTTCTTGCAGGATGGCCTGGATAGAGGCCTGGCTTGGTCTTCTCTCCGGGTTCATCTTGCGGCCCTGTCGGCTTTTCGAGGGTTGGTGTCAGGTCAGCGTTTATCGGCTCTTCCTGATGTGATTCGGTTTTTGCGGGCGGCCAAGTTGCTTAGGCCTCCCCTACGGCCCTCGGTTCCCTCTTGGGATCTTAATCTGGTTCTCTCTGTTTTGGTGCGTCCGCCTTTCGAGCCCTTGGACGACTGTTCTTTGAAGGACCTTACTTTGAAGGCGGTCTTTTTGGTGGCCATTACTTCTGCTAGGCGTGTTTCTGAGCTGCAGGCTTTCTCTTGTAGGGCTCCCTTCTTGGAGTTTTCTAGGGAGCGGTTCCTTCCTTTCTGCCGAAGGTTGTTTCTCCTTTTCATGTCAATCAATCGGTGGTTCTCCCGGTCTTGGGTGGTCGGGAGGGCTCTTCTGAGCAACGGCAGCTGCGCAAGTTGGATGTCGGTCGGGTCCTTCGCTCTTATGGGCAGCGGACCCAGGAATTCCGGAAGTCCGATCATCTCTTTGTCCTCCTGGCGGGTCCTCGTCGGGGAGCTGGCGCTTCTAAGGCTACTATTGCGCGCTGGATCAAGGAGACGATTGCTTCCGCTTATCTTCTGAAACAGCAGCCTGTTCCGGAGTTTCTCAAGGCTCATTCCACTCGGGGTCAGGCGGCTTCTTGGGCTGAGTCGTCGCTCGTGCCTCCAGTGGATATTTGTAAGGCTGCGGTTTGGTCCTCCTTGCATTCCTTTGTTCGTCATTATCGGGTTGATGTGCAGGCGCGTCGGGACGCGGTGTTCGGTGAGCGTGTACTGGTATCGGCCCTTCGGGGGTCCCGCCCGTGAGAGGGACTGCTTTGGTACGTCCCATTCGTAAAGTTAACCTCTACTGGTCTGGAGAGTGCTAAAGAAGGAAAAATTAGGTTCTTACCTGCTAATTTACTTTCTTTTAGCTTCTCCAGACCAGTAGAGGTCCCCACCCTGTCTGTTGTTGTTGTTGTTGGGGCTGTTGCGCGGGCAGTTTTTGGTTTTTGCTGCGGGTTCTAGTATTTTTCTAGGGCCGGGGAGAAGTGAAGAACAGCGGCTGTGGCTCGGCTGGCTTAGCTGGCGAGCTGTGGGGACATTCTTCCTTCGGGAATTTCTCCTCTGCATTTTCCAACAGCATTTTGGGTATGTTATTTGTTACTCCTTTCGGAGTATTGTTTTTTTCTCTCTGTTGTTTTCCAGTTCTTGGTTCTGCTTGGCTATTCGGCAGACTGAGGGAAATAGAGAGGAGGGGCTAGGATATACTGTCCCAAAGTTTTGTTTTCAGTCTCCACCTGCTGGTCATGATTAGATATATACCCATTCGTAAAGTTAACCTCTACTGGTCTGGAGAAGCTAAAAGAAAGTAAATTAGCAGGTAAGAACCTAATTTCTCCTTTGCGCTGTTCTCTAAATTGCACTAACGAGTTACTTTTGCAAGTCTTTATGAAAAGTATTCCAGAGGACAGCCTCCTCATAAGAGATGGATGACTGTTTAGATTATGTATTTAGAGGAGTCTTGTTTTTGTGTGGACTTTTTTATTTTTTAGGCCACAGAGGTTACTTTGAGATAGCTCAGCTTTTATTTCTTTTTTTTTTTGTAAATCTTTATTCATTTTCAAAAAATTTCAACAAGTGAACAATAAATATTCATAAAATACATTAATTAATCACTTGACAATCTTATTTGTATTACTTTAAATAACTAAATATAAAAGTCCCACCCAAATTCTTTAATAAATTTCCATTCTCAGAAACTCCAAGTGTATAATAATTATTCAAAAATATATTAATTAATTACTTGACCTACTTATTTGTTTTACTCTAAATAAATAATTATAAAAGCCACACCCCTCCCACCCATCCTGTAAAACGTAACATTATCAATTTTTATCAATCATAATCCCTCCCCCCTTTATCTTATCTAATACTCCGGTGTTTAAAATGTCTGATCACTAGAATAAATCATCAATGGCTCCCAAATCTTTTTAAACTTATTATAAGTACCTTGTTGCATAGCAAATACTCTTCTAATGTATTCCTGAATTCCCATGAGATACCAGTCTTAGCAAGTGAGGTTTCCATCTATTGTATGTACATTTTTTTAAATTTAATATAATTTATTCATTTTTAAAACTTCAGTTGTGCACAAAAGATGATGCATTTACATAAATTATTATTATTACAGCATAATATACTTAATAGAATAAAGACAAGTCTTATTTTCTCCCACCCACTTTCCAATTTACAAACACCTCATAAAAATACTTACAATCAACCCTTCTATATTTCTTAACAAATGCCAAAACATATCCCCCTCCCCCCTCCCCCGATGTGAATGTTTTACCCAATTTATACAAATAAATCAATCTTTACAATATTACATGTCCTCTAGTCACCAGCTCCCTTGTCTTCTGCCTCTGTTGTTCTTGTCCTTCTTCCAACCACCCATCCCTTTATTTCCTCTGCTCTTACTTCAGTTGCCATTAACTTCCTCTAAGCCAATTGTGAGTCCTCCACCTACAGTCCTGCCAGTGGGAAATACTGTTTCACTATCACATTTTCAATAGTGAGAGGGACAGAAAAGCTCTGCAGGATTCTAAGGAGCCTGCCTGTCCCTAGCAATTGAAATTACAATATTGACGCACCCCCCCCCCCCCTAGCAGCAGTGCAGTTGGAGGACTCCCACTCAGCTTAGGAAACATTGCCCCCTCCTCCTTTTAGAAGTATCAATAGATTATTTCTAGACATGGTTCTCAGACTTCCCCTCCTAAGTATCAATATTTTGTCTTTCACAGCAGTGCTTTCAAAGTTTTCTGGCCAGAATATCATTAAAGTTGTTACATCTATAGCTTGTTCTCCTTAAAAAAGCTCAAACCAAAGCAATTCACAACAATAAGTGCATAATTTTTTTAATCATATAATACATTAATAAAAATATTGTATTCTGTAAAATGCATGAGGATCACAAAGTGGAGCTACTTTTCCTCTGTCTCCCTCCCTCCCTTCCTCCTTCCCCCACTTCCACACACACATGTGCTCAGCCCCAGTCTGTGGGGGGTTTTTCTTTGCCTGCTGCCTCTGAGATCACGAGAGTATTGTTAATTGGAACTTGCTGTACTGCGTTAACTGACATACAGATCAAAAAGTTTTGCATAATAACTAAAAAGATAAGGAAAATAGTTCCAGTTTAATGACAGAACATACAACTATACAGTACTGTAAGCGAACAAAGATGGTGATAGATAATATCCAAAATGATATACGGGGAGTGGAATCATTCTAGAGGTGGTGCTAAAAAGGAAAAATATGCTGCATTTAAAGTGAACTCTAAATTATGAGCACAAGTAGGCACAAAAAGAACAAATGGTACTCACTGAGTGATCTGGAATGTAAGGAATGGTCAGGGCTTCTAGATAGTGAGATACCATCATACAGGGCTTTGTAAGTGAGAGTCAAGATCTTGAATTTAATTCTAAATGAAATAGGAAGCCTGTGCTTGTGAAATAAGAGATGAAAGTATACTTACAAGCTCAACATAATAGCCAAACTGCCATATTCTGAAGAGATTGGAGTCTATCAGATTGGTTGAAATGTTCCTGTGTATACTACCTTACTATAATCAAGACAGGAAATAAAAAAGGGCACGGAGCAAGGTACGTAAAGAGGAATCATTCAGTGATTTGCAAATGGAGCACCACTGCAGTATTAAACCTGTGGAAAAAATGAAAGTTGATGTTGGTTACAACCCTTAAATATCTGAAAGGAAACTTAAACAAAATAGGAACCAGTGAAAGGTAAGCAGATCAGCCTGTGAGATCCAGTAAGCAGTTGTCTTGTTTAAATTGGCTATGAACTCATTGACTTGCTTAATCAGCCTCTGCAGGCAGACAACATTGTAAGGGATAGAGAATCAGGGTTTCTGTATCGCCTGGTAGACCAGTATAGTTCCTTTACGGATGGGTATTATACCTCACTGCTACCAGAAGGTGGAAACTGAGATCAAACTTGTATATCAGTATAGCTTCCCCTCTACTAATCCGGTCTTCCTCAGTCTCCGGTAGCAGGTGGTAAGGCTAATTTCGGCTCCACTCTTAGCACTGTTGGAACTTTGTTTTTGGACTCCTGGTTCCCCTTTTGTGCCAGATAGAGCTTGGATGGGTCCTGTTTGGGGATCCATCCGATCTCGGGGGTGTTAATCTTGCAGCAGGGAAGCTATACAACGTCTGAATCATTTGTATAAATCCTGAACCTATACCAAACCAATCTAATGCTTGATACATGAAAGTCCACTCAACCCGATCAAAGGCTTTCTCCACATCCAAAGAGACAGAGAAAGCCGGATCTTTTATGGCTTTTGTTAAATTTAACATATGAAAAGCCAGTCTGGTATTATTAGAGGAATGTCTCTTAGCAACAAATCCCGTTTGGTGCATATCAATAATAAAAGGGAGAGCCTTAGCTAAGCGTAAAGCCAATGTCTTAGCTAAAAGTTTTCCATCAACATTGATCCAAAGTATTTTTAATGCCAGTGAAAGAAGTCTAGGGAAGAAAAGCATGGGCTCTTTCAAAAATTTACTTTTAGCTACTGCCTTAAACACTCTCTAAAAAATTTTCCTGTTACTTTTACAATAATTAACTGGTTGTACTCTTTCCTCTTGCTATGGCACTGAAGATTTCAATCACCTCACTCACACTGCTACTTGCAGTTTTAGTGAAACTAGACTTTCTAGAACTTTGGATAAGTTTATGCATGCGGCTGTCTCTCTTTATAGGGGGGGTGTATATGTGTGTGTATGTATATATGTGTATATATATATATATATATATATATATATATATACACACACACACATATATATATATATATATATATATATATATATATACACCGTGTTTCCCTGAAAATAAGACATTGCCCAAAAAAGGCACTAGGTCTTATTTTCAGATAGGTCTTATTTTTTTTTCATGTACAATAATCATCTCTCCCTTCCTCTCCTCCACCCCAATTCTTCTTATTTCCTTTCTTTCCCCCACATGTGCAACATCTTTCCTCCCCTCTCACCCAACCCCTTGTACAGTATCTTTCTATCCATCCCTCCCATCCCCATGTGCAGCAGAACCCTTGAAGCTTCTAGCCCTCCCTTACTCCCATCCCCATGTGTAGCATCTTTCTATCCCTCCCAACCACATTGCCACACTGCACCCCCCCCCCTGCTGACCCTTCCATCTCTCCCTCCCATGCAAACCCCGACTGCGAGCCAAAATATCTGGAAACAAATGGCAGTGTCGGCAGCACAGACTGGATTGCGGCCTGCCCTTCTCATGTCCGGGCGTTCCTCTGTCGCATCATTGATGATATCAGCAACGTGGAATGGCCAAGTGTGAGAAGGGCAGGCTGTGATCCGGCCTATTTTGCCGACACTGCCATTTGTTTCCAGGTATTTCGGCTTGCGGTTGGGGTTTGCATGGGAAAGAGAGATGGAAGGATCCGCAGCGGTGTACAGGGGGAAGTGCTGCTGCTGGCGGCTAGGGCTTATTTTCGGGGAAATACAGTATATATGCAGTATATATAATACCAAGCCTCAATTTTTAGAGGGTCGGTTATAAGTGTATTTTAGCAAGATGCTAGTTAGATTTTAAATTTGTCTGTGAACTGTTCATTCTATCAGGTTGATGAAGCTGTTGCTGTATTACAAGCCCACCAAGCTAAAGAAGCTGCCCAAAAAGCAGTTAGCAATGCCACTGGTGTTCCAACTGTTTAAAGTTCAAGTAAGTGTCCATTGTAAAGCATTTATCTGTTTAAACAAACCAGTT
Organism: Geotrypetes seraphini; assembly: GCF_902459505.1. Taxonomy (NCBI): domain Eukaryota; kingdom Metazoa; phylum Chordata; class Amphibia; order Gymnophiona; family Dermophiidae; genus Geotrypetes; species Geotrypetes seraphini. The sequence continues at coordinate 66,794,320 of NC_047085.1, forward strand.
TAAAAGTGAACAGTAATATGTCCTTAATACATTGTGAAGTAGATACTGTTTAGACCATTTGACTGTGGAGGATTTTTATCAATTTTTTGGTTTTGACCAAGTGATCTCAACTGGCCTACTCTACTAGTTGTTTTAGAATCTCTTCCTAAAAGCAAACTCACCTTGAGCTTGGATTTGGTAAAGGTGAGTAATTAAATCTCATCCTTTTATGATTACAGTAACAGTGGTTATTTTAGATAAGGGGTGCTCAAAAGGTTGATCGCGATCTACCAGTAGATCACAAAGGCAACGCGAGTCAATCGCAGAGCCCATTCAGGGCTCCGTGATAGACTCGCGTTGCCTTTGCATTCTACCTGTTTCGCTGACGCAGCAACAGGCCAGGCGCGTGCAGCCACTGCACAACCGCCAGGCCCACAAGCCTTCTCCTCCCCCCCCCCCACACCCCGGTCAATTCTGACGTATGAGAGGAAGTTCCGGGCCAGCTAATTGCTGTCTGGCTGGCCCGAAACTTCCTCTCCGATGTCAGAATTGACATCTGAGGGGGGAAAGGAAGAATTGTGGGCTCAGTGCTTGTGTAGTCACTACACACGCCTGGGGGTGGTTAATGGAATTCGCTTGGAGGAAGGAAAGGTGAGTGGAGTCCCTCAAGGATCGGTTCTGGGACCGATCCTGTTCAATGTGTTTGTGAGTGACATTGCTGAAGGGTTAGAAGGAAAAGTTTGCCTTTTTGCAGATGATAACCAAGATTTGTAACAGTAGACACTAAGGAGGGAGTGGAAAACATCAAAAAAGATCTGCAAAAGTTAGAGGAATGGACTAGCATCTAGCAACTAAAATTCAATGTGAAGAAATGCAACGTGATGCATTTGGGGGGTAGATATCTGAAGAACCATATGTGCTGGAAGGTGAGAGGCTGAAAAGCACAGATGGCGAGAGGGATTTTGGGGCTATTGTCTGAGGATGTAAAGGCATCTAAACAGTGTGATAAGGCAGCGGCTGTAGCCAGAAGGATGCTAGGCTGTATAGAAAGAGGAGTAACCAGCAGAAGAAGGAAGGTGCTGATGCCTCTGTATAGGTCACTGGTGAGGCCGCACTTGGAGTATTGTGTTCAGTTTTGGAGGCCATAGCTGGCGAAGGATATAAAAAGACTTGAAGCAGTACAGAAGAAGGTGACGAAAATGGTAAGCTATTTGAACAAAAGAGTATTAGAAGAAACTGGAAGACCTAAATATGTATATTCTGGAGGAGAGGAGGGACAGGGGAGAAATGATACAGATGTTTAAATATTTGAAAGATATTAATATAGAACCAACTCTTTTCCAGAAAAGAAAAAATGGTAAAACTAGAGGGCATAATTTGAGGTTACAGGGAGGAAGACTTAGGAGCAATGTTAGACTTAGGAGAAATTCTTCTTCACAGAGAGGATGGTAGATGCCTGGAATGCCCTCCCGAGGGAAGTGATAGAGAGGAAAACAGTGATGGAATTAAAAAAAGCTTGGGATGTAAATTAAAGAACTAAGGCCGGTATTAGACAGACCTGCATGGTCTGTGTCCCATATAGCACAGTTACTTACCGTAACAGGTGTTATCCAGGGACAGCAGGCAGCTATTCTCACATATGGGTGACATCATCAACGGAGCCCGGATGTGGATGCCTCGCAAGCAGACTTGCTTGAAGAAACTCGAAGTTTTGAGTTGCCCGCACCGCACATGCGCGAGTGCCTTCCTGCCCAGCGCAGGGAACGACTCCTCAGTTCAGATAGCTAGCAGAGAAGCCAACCAGGGGAGGTGGGTGGGTTATGAGCATAGCTGCCTGCTGTCCCTGGATAACACCTGTTATGGTAAGTTACTGTGCTTTATCCCAGGACAAGCAGGCAGGTATTCTCACATATGGATGACCTCCAAGCTAACCAGAATGAGATGGTGGGAGTGTTGGCAATTTAGGAGAATAAATTTTGTAAGACTGTTTGGCCAAACTGTCCATCCCGTCTGGAAAAAGTATCCAGACAAATTCAGCTTAGCTTGGAAAGTGGAAGCTCAGATTGGAACTAATGCTTTTTACTGTGTTTCCAAGACCTGTCTTTGCTGGTTTATGCCATCAATGACATTTTAGAGTAAATGATTGGTCAGTTTGTAGCTGTTGTATATAATATACAATTTTACACATCAATGCAATGTTATGTGGTGGTGGTGAAAACATTAAAGCCACAAGTTGAAGTGGTAATCTGAATTTATTTTCCTTTTACAGAAAGAAAGAAAACTGCAATATCGAATTTCGCTTCACCGAAGAAAAATATCTAAACATGGAAAAATTTAAATTGCAAAAAAACATTGCAAAACATAAAACACACAAAAAAAGGAAAGGAACCGTTGATGCTTACGTACAGAGCAAATGCCAGGTCTAGCAACAGAACCGCTAGTCCTAGATAACATTAATAAAAAAAACTTTAAAAAAAATAGAAAAATAGAAAAACAAAATTAATGTTTTTAGACCCGGGGAAAGGCATTTTCAGCACAGTACGAAAAGTTAAAGCATTCCTTTCTTTCATTTTGTAATTTACTGTGGAAAAACTCAGACTTATCACCACTGTTTTAATTGACAGAATTGATAGCTGAGCAAAGAAACAATTTGGATTATAACATTCTTCCTTTAATAAAAATTACTTAAACACTGAAGTAGCTTGTTGTAATGCTTATTCTCATATTTTGGTGCTCTAGTATTCTTGAAATGTGTGGGGTGATGATTACTGTACTTCCAAGTCACATCTGTTCAGTTTGCTAATTATATAAAAAAAATTTTTTTTACATGTACAGTGATATGAAAGTCTCCCACTTCTTACTGCATATGTCATACTGTTTTTTGATCTTTAAACAAAATTAGATGACAGGACTCTGAGTAAACAGAAGACAGTTGTTATTTCATTTTGTTTAGGGAATAAAGTTCCAATGCTCATATCACCCATGTGAAAAAGTAACTGCCCCTCAACTTAATAAAAGGTGGCATCACCTTTATCAACAATAATTGCAACAAAACACTTCCTATAATTTTATCTAAATCATCTTTAGCGTCCCTCCAGACTGACACAGAAATGGATGAGTTTACGCTCCTCTGCCAGCAGGTGGAGACTGAGACACTAACTTTTGTCTACACAACAAGTGGACTGTGCAGTCCCTCTTACAATCAGTCTTTTCTCAGTCTCCAGCAGGTGGGGTGGTAAGATTGTACAATCTGTGCTGAGGTTTGTTTGGGCCTGTTGGATCTAGTTAGGGAATTTTTCTGGTCCCTTTGGCTATCTGGTTAGAGCTTGGGGGACCCTCTTGGGGGTCCTACTGACCTCAGGAGTGCCACACTCAAAAGGGCCAAGTCCTTTTCCCCACCTCCCCAGGTTTTCTGTGTTAAAGGAGCCGATACCAGCAATGACTACAGTTTAGAGTGCCATGTGGGGTCTGCTCTAACTTGATACAGTTGGTGAGCTGTGAGAAGGTTAAAAAGATACAAGAAATAGAGCATAAAGTGGTCCTGAGGCAGCCGTTTTTATACGGATTTCTTGTACTTGGGGTTTTGGTACATTCGGTGTGAGCACTTTTGAGAAGCAGCACAAGTACATTTTATGTAGACGCCGAGCGGTGGATGTGGCTGGCAGGTGCATGAAATGTTCCGGCAGCCAAGTGTCAGCATGTCCGACTCCCCTTTGCGTGCACACCACTCATCGGCAGGAGGCGCTGATGATGCCTGGGCCTCATTGGGTTTCCTCAGCTGCCAGCAGTCTGGTAGATTTGGGCTTGCGGACCACTGGAGAGGCTGGGGATTCCCTTGTTACTACGGCTAGGGCTGCTAGCAGTGTTTCTGAAATGGTGGGGTCGAGTTTGGCTTTGATGCCATGTTTGTTTTCAGGTTCCAGTTTATCGACGGTGGTTCCCTCAATTTTGACAGGAAACACATCTATTTTGCCCACTACCTCAGGCGACGTTCCTCCTGTCTTAAAGAGTCAGGAACAGGTCTTAAATGTATTGCTCATTAGCATTTGGAGCAACATTTCTTTTGGCATATCCATGCAAATGTTCAATTAAATTCTTAGGTTTTAAATATACCTTTTTTATCCCGGAACATCATAGATCATTCCTGGATTTGAAGAAAATGTCAACCGGGACAGTTTCATATGATAGTCATGATTATGGAAATATGAGGACCGTATACTGTTTAAAAACAATTTTCTTTTTCTTTATATTCCTCTGATCTGATATTGTGGTCTACGAAAGATTTAATATTTGTTTCTTTTCTTTAAAATTTTTAAGTTTATATGATGGTTTCATTTCTGATTTGCTTGTACAAGAGATCTCTTGTGAAATTATATTAAAAACTAGTATTTTAACCCGTTACATTAACGGGTGCTAGAATATGTCTGTGTGTCTTTATTTCTGTCTTTCTCTCCCTCCCGCTGTCTGTCTGTCTCCCTGGCCCCCTTTGTCTGTCTGTCTTTCTGTGTCTCTCCCTGCCCCTGTGTCTTTCTTCTTTTCTTTCTATCTATCTGTCTCTCTGCCTCCTATGCAGCAGCATTTCTCTCCCACCACTTCCCTGTGCAGCAGCCACAGCAGCATTCCCCCCCCCCCCTCACATCACTTCCCTGTGCAGCAGCAGCGTTTCCCCAACCCCCCTTTCCTTTCCCGCGGTCTGCTCGGCTCCCTTAGTCCCTTACCGCCCCCCCCCCTCCCCCCTTCCCTTTCTGCAGTCCCGACAAACCTTCTGATTCCAGCAGCGTCTGCAGCACTCTACACGGGTGCTAGAGTAGATGTCTGTCAGTATGGGTTTTTTTTTTCTTTGTCTCTCTCTCCTTAAACGCTGCCTGTCTGTCATTTTTTCTGTCTGTGTCTCTCCCTATGTCCTTAGTGCCCTCAGAGCCTCCTTCCTATGTCCTTAGTGTCCCTAGTGCCTCCTTCCCATGTCCTTACTACCTCTTCCTATGTCCTTAGTGCCCCATTACCTCCTTCCTGTGTCCATAATACCCCCAGTGCCTTCTTCCCATGTCCTTAGTGCCCCCATTGCCTCTGTTCTGTGTCCTAAGTGCCCCAGTGCCTGCGTACTGTGTCCTTAGTGCCCCAGTGCCAGCGTACTGTGTCCTTAATGCCCCCAGTCCCTCCTTCCTATGTCCTTAGTGCACTCAGTGCCTCTGTCCTGCTTAGTGCCCTCAGTGCATCCTATGTCCTTAGTGCCCTCAGTTCCCATTTCTATGTCCTTATCATTATCTTCCAGTGCCTCCTTATGTCCTCATCATTATCTTCCAGACTTTGTCCCACCCCCACCCCCGATGCCAGCCTGCCTGCCTCCTATCTCCCTTCCATTGAACCCCCTGAGCAGCATGTTTCCATGGAACCCCCCCACCCGATGACAGCCTGCCTGCCTTCCATTGAAACCCCCCCACCCTCCCTCCGATGCCAGCCTGCCTCCCATCCCCCTGAGCAGCGGTGTCTAAGGAGCTCTACAGGTTCTGTCTTTTCACATGGCAACCCTGAAATCAGTAATTCTGGCCATCCAATCTGGGGATTTTCTGACTTCTCTTGATCTGACAGAGGCCTAGCTACATGTTCCCATTCGGGCCTCTCATCAACGCTTCCTATGCTTTACAATTTTGGGAGAGCATTATCAGTTTGTGCGCTTCCCTTTGGTCTAGCTATGGTGCCGCACACCTTTGCAAAGATTATGGTTGTGGTGGCAGCTGCCTTGCACAAGGAAGGCATTCTGGTGCACCCCTATCTGGACTATTGGTTGCTTCTAACGAAGTTGTTGCAGAAGAGTTCCTGGGTCAGGGCTCTGGTTGTGGAGTTCCCCAGTTCCTGGGCTGGATGGTCAACCTGTCCAAAAGCCAGTTGACTATCTTGGCATTCTTTTTGACTCCAGCTTGGGGAGTTATCCTTCCGGAGGCTCAGGCTCACCTGCATCCTCTTTAGTATGCACTGCTTCGGCGGTGGTCGCCAGAGATGCAAGATCTCCACTTCGGGAGTTCAGTGCAGCCTTCGCTGGTGACATCATCTTCCAGTTTGGTTCAAGGAGTGAGTCTTGTTCAGCCCCAGTGTACAGTGTTTCTCACGGACGCCAGTCTCCTCGGTTGGGGAGCTCAATGTTTCGGTCGCTCGGCTCAGGGCTACTGGTCGATCAGTGTTCTGGAGACCAGAGCTATTCGGCTGGAGGGCAAATCGTTTCGAGCTCTCTCAGACAATAACACAGCGGTGGCCTGTCGGTCGTCAGGGGGGCAATAGGAGTCATCTGGTGGTGCTGGAGACTTCTCTGCTCATGGAATGAGCGGAGGATCATCTTCAGGACATCTCGGTGTCCCACATTGCTAATATGGACAATGTCTGGGTGAATTTTCGCAGTTGTCAAGCACTGGATCCCAGCAAGTGGTGTCTCAGGCTGGAAGCCTTCGAGTTGATTGTTCAGTCCTGGAGTTCGCCGATCATGGATCTCATAGTCATGAGTGTCGACACCAAAGGGCCACGGTTCTTCATTCACCACAAAGATTGCCAGGCCAAGGGGCCGGATGCTTTGGTGCAGGCTTGGCCAACAGAAGACCTGCTGTATGTCTTTCCTTCCATGGCCTTTGGTGAGCAGAGTAGTTCTTCAGATTGCTTAGTACGCAGGCCGCGTGATTTTTTTGTGGCTCCGGACTGGCCCAGGCGCCCATGGTACGCAGATCTGATCAATTTCTTTGACTGGGTGACCAGAGAATTGGATAGAGGGTGTGCACTAGATATGATGTATTTAGATTTTAGCAAAGCCTTTGACAGTGTTCCACACAGACGTCTGATAAATAAATTGAGTGATCTTGGGATGGGTCCCAAAGTGATGGGCTGGGTCTAGAAGTGGTTGAGTGGAAGGCAACAGAGGGTAGTGATCAATGGAGAACGCTCTGAGGAAAGGGCAGGTTACCAGGTTATGTTCTTGGGCCCGTTCTTTTTAACATTTTTCTAAATGATATTGCTGAAGGGTTGTCGGGTAAGATTTGCCTCTTTGCGGATGATACGAAAATCTGCAATAGAGTAGACATGTCGGATGGTGTGAATAACATGAAGAAAGACCTGGCGAAGCTTGAAGAATGGTCTAAAATTTGGCAGCTAAAATTTAATGCTAAGAAGTACAAAGTCATGCATTTTGGGCTGCAAAAACCCAAGAGAACGGTACAGTTTGGGGGTGAAGACCTTATATGCACGACGGAAAAGCGGGACTTGGGTGTGATTGTATGTGATGATCATAAGGTGGCCAAAACGTTGAAAAGGTGACGGCGAAAGCTAGAAGGATGCTAGGTTGCATGGGTAGAGGTATGGCCAGTAGGAAAAAAGAGGTATTGATGCCTCTGTTGAGACCTCATTTAGAATATTGTACAATTCTGGAGGCTGCACCTTCAAAAAGTTATAAAAGGGATGGAGTCGGTCCAGAGGAAGGCTACTAAAATGGTGTGTGGTCTTCATGATAAGGCGTATGGGGAAAGACGTTTAAATACCTACGTTAATATAAATGTTCATGAGTCGAGTCTCTTTCATTTGAAAGGGAACTCTTACAATAAGAGGACATAGGATGAAGTTAAGAGGTGATAGGCTCCGGAGTAATCTAAGGAAATACTTTTTTTTCGGAAAGGGTGGTAGATGCGTGGAACAGTCTCCTGGAAGAGGTGGTAGAAACAGAGACTGTGTCTGAATTTAAGAGGCACATGGGATAGGCACGTGGGATCTCTCGGAGAGAGAAAGAGATAATGATTACTGTGGATGGACATACTAGATGGGCCATTTGGCCTTTATCTGCCATCATGTTTTTATGTCTGGTAGTGGCAGATCCTCTCCTGGCGACCCTCTTGCCTGTTCTTCGGTCTCGGGGTCCTATTCCACTGTTCATTCAGTGTCCCTTTTGTCTTAACAGCTTGGCTCTTGAAAGGGCTTACCTAGGGAAAAGGATATTCAGATAAGGTGCTCTCCACTCTCTTAGGGTCTCGGAGAATTTCCACCTCTCGGGCTTATATCCATATTTTTGAAGAGTGGTGTTCCATGCGTGGCATGGTTCCCCTTCAAACTGTTTTACCTCACATCCTGGAGTTTCTGCAGGATGGCCTGGAGTGAGGCCTTGCCTGGTCTTCCCATCGGATGCAGATTACCACTTTGTCATCCTTTTGTGATCTCTTGCATGGTAAGCATTTGGTTCCTTCTCCAGCTGGGATATGTTTCTTGAGAGCTTCAAAATTGCCCCGGCCACCAGTTCAGTCATCGGTTCCTGCCTGGGATCTTCATCTAGTTCTCTCCGTGATCGTGCATCCTGTGTTTGAGCCTCTCGACGCCAGTACATTGAAGGACCTTACTTTTAAAGTGGTATTCTTAGTAGCCATTATCCCAGGACAAGCAGGCATGATATTCTCACATGTGGGTGACGTCATCTACGGAGCCCCAGCGCGGACAGCTTTTCAAGCAAACTTGATTGAAGTTTCAAGTTTGCACACTGCACCACGCATGTGCATGCCTTCTCGCCCACTAGAGGGCGCATCTCACCTCGTGGTCCTCAGTTCAATTTTTTCCGCAGAGCCAGAAAGCCCTGTGGATTTGAGCTCCAATTTTGCTGCCTTTCTGCCGCCGCGTTTGAGTATTTTTTCGAATCGCGGTGCTCTTTAGTTTTGTCTTAGTGTTATTTTCCTTCGTTTAAAAAAAATATATATATATATTTTTCTTTTCGTTGGGCTCCGGGGGCTCCCGGCAGCCATGGCCACGGGACGTCGGTCGTTCCCGGCCTGTTTTTCCGTACATGTCCCGTCCTGTGACGGGTTTTAAGAAATGCAGCCGGTGTGAGAGGTTGCTTTCTATCACCGACCCCCACCGGTGGTGCATTGTTTGTCTGGGCTCGGATCATCCGACAGCTTCTTGTGACCGTTGTGCTACTCTTCAGCCCAGAGCTCTCCGCCGCCGACGGGCCAGAATGGCGGAGTTATTTGCCGTCGACGCGCCGGTGAAGGCCTCGACGTCGGCCTCGGCTTCGGCCCCGGCCTTGACCTCGGCCTCGACATCGAAGGCGTCCTCGGGAAAACCTGCGTCGGGTAAGTCCTCTGTTCCATCCCCGACAGCTAAGAAGCCATCCTCTGCCCCGGCTAAGGCGAGTGGGTCGGCCTCGGCCCCGCCTAGGACCCCGGCATCGCACACCCCGAGGGAATACTCGAGACCGAGGTCGCCTTCCAGGGAGTGTGCTCCGGACACGGAACTCCCGACCTTCGTCGGGATTCCGGCCTTTCAGGACCTCCTCCGAGCTCTTATTTCATCGGAGCTGTCGGGGGCCCTGGATGTGCTGCAACGGGCTTCGGTCGCGGCTGCCTCGACCTCGGAAGCCCCGACCTCGGCGGCCTCGGCCTCGGGTATTGAGGCTCCAGTAACCTCGGCCCCGGTCTTGCCCTCGACCTCGGCCTCGGGGGTGCCACCTGAGCAGAGCGTGCGACCCAAGGACAAGATGCGCAGGGTGCGCCGCATTTCCTCCTCCTCCTCCTCGGGGTCCTCCCGGGGCGCCTCGCCCTCGACGCGACCTCGGACGGGGCGCCGCTCGAGGAAGCCGAAGCGCCCGCGGGGCTCTCCTCGGCGGCACGATCGTTCCTCGCCGCTCGAGGGCAAGGCTTTGCAGGTATCGGAGTTGCGCCTCGATAACCCGAGGCTTCTCCGATCTCCTCCTAGAAGGACTTCCCGTGCCGCCTCGCCGAGGAAGGGGGAGAGGACCCCCCGGACCCCGGGGTCCTCGCCCAAGGGTTCTTCGAGGCGGAGAGTTTCTCCTTCCCCCTCGGGGCCTTTGGAGCGGGGATCCTGGGGCTCGGGGTCGGCGAGGGATCCTCATTATTCCCACGAGGCCTCTCCCCTCTCCTCGGTGGGGAGGTCGAGAACCCCTTCTCCACCCGCCAGGCCGTCCTCATTTTCCACCTTTGTTCAGGACATGGCCCAAGCTCTAGGGTTGGACCTCATGGTGGGTTCTTAATATTCCAAAGAATTTTTGGAGGAGCAAGACCTTCCCACCCCACCTAGGGAGGTGCCTCGGCTTCCCTTGAATAGAATCCTCCTGCAGACCTGGCTGAAGAATTTGGCTAACCCTCTTACAGTCACGTCTGTCCCATCCAAGATGGAAGCGAAGTATAGGACGGTGCCCCCTAAGGGGTTTGAGAAGGCGCAACTCTCCCACCAGTCTCTACTGGTGGAGTCTGCCCTTAAGAAAACACAGCCCTCCCGGGTTTCTGCGGCGGTTCCACCCGGCAGGGAGGGGCGGACCCTGGACAAGTTTGGCCGTCGCCTCTATACTAATTCCCTGATGGCCACCAGGGTGCTAAATTATGCCTTCACCTTCTCCAGAATATACAAAATCACTTCTTAGTCACAAGTAGAAAATGCAATTATTTAAGTATATATTATACCACGCCTCAGAGACCGAGTATAATGGCAAAATTTGCAATATACTTAGTTCGGTTCAAATCTCAATCATTGGCAAGTGGTATGGAGTATTATTTTACTTTCACTGTATATATACTTATTGCTTTTGCTTATTTTTCAAAAGAGATGTAAAAACATCTTAAACACCAAATGCTATGAGAAAATGCAAGATAGTGCAAAATTTGAAAGGGAAGCACTTATCTTGAAGTTGTTCACACTGTGTCTAATCCCAACGGGGCCACCGTTTCACCTTAGGTGGCTTCTTCAGGGGAATTTAATAACCAGTGTGGAGCCGATATTCGCTTCAACAGAAATTTCTCAAGAAATGGCGGTGGAACCGGTCCCCAAAAATCAGCTGGGGAAGGGCTTTTACTCCCGCTACTTTTTAGTCCCAAAAAAGACCGGGGACTTACGCCCCATTCTGGATCTCAGGAAGCTCAACAAATTCCTGGTCCGGGAGAAGTTTCGAATGCTGTCCCTCCCGATCTTGTATCCTCTTTTGGAGGAAGGGGACTGGATGTGCTCCCTCGACCTGAAGGAAGCGTACACCCATGTTCCGGTGCACCCCGCCTACCGGAGATTTTTACGGTTCCAGGTGGGAGATCTGCACCTGCAGTACAGGGTCCTGCCCTTCGGCCTGGCCTCGTCCCCTCGAGTCTTCACGAAGTGCATGGTTGTGGTCGCGGTCTCTTCAATTTATAGGCGCAGTGCTGGACACTGTGCGCCTGCGCTCGTACCTTCCGCCTCTGCGGTTGGAAGCCTTGGTACGGATGGGCCGTCTGATCTCTCAACAATCGGTGGTCTCGGCCCAGCGCATGATGATGCTGCTGGGCCACATGGCATCGACGGTCCACGTCACTCCGTTCGCCAGGCTGCACATGAGGATTGCTCAGTGGACCCTAGCGTCTCAGTGGCATCAGGATCGCGATCCGGTGTCTCGGCTCATTGCGGTGACTCCTCCTTTGCGATGATCGCTGCGTTGGTGGACCAACTCTTCCAATCTGACAGGGGGTTTACTGTTTCTCACCCCTCCCTTTCGCAAGGTTCTGACCACAGACTCCTCCGAGTACGCGTGGGGAGCCCACCTCGACGGTCTTCGAACGCAGGGCCTATGGTCGGCCGAGGACCGTCGCTGTCACATCAACGTGCTGGAACTTCGTGCCATCTTTCTGGCGGTTCGAGCATTCGACCACATACTGCAAGATCGGGTGGTCCTCGTTCGGACGGACAACCAAGTAGCGATGTACTATGTGAACAAGCAAGGTGGGACGGGGTCTTGGCCCCTCTGTTCGGAGGCGCTTCGTCTTTGGGAATGGGCGGTCTCCCGGAACATCTTCCTTCGGGCGGTCTACATCCAGGGAGAACAGAACTGTCTGGCGGACAAACTCAGTCGGCTTCTGCAGCCGCACGAGTGGTCCCTAAACGCCGGAGTCCTGCGCGAGGTTTTCGATCGCTGGGGAACGCCGCAGGTGGATCTGTTTGCCTCTCGGGAAAACCGCAAACTGCCCCTGTATTGTTCCCGGATGTACTCCCGGGACCGTCTGGAAGCAGATGCTTTCCTTCTCGATTGGGAAGGGAGGTTCCTGTATGCGTTTCCTCCCTTTCCGCTGATCATGAGAACGTTAGTGCGTCTCAAATCGTCCGCGGCCACTATGATTCTCATTGCGCCTCGGTGGCCGCGTCAGCATTGGTTCTCCCTGCTGCTGCAGCTCAGTACCAGGGATCCTCTACTTCTGCCTGTGTTTCCTTCTCTGCTGTCTCAGAGTCAAGGGTCAATGTTACATCCCAATCTTCAGTCATTACACCTGACAGCTTGGTTTCTTGCTCCTTAACTTCGCCTGGTCTGTCCCAATCTGTGAAGGAGGTATTGGAAGCCTCCCGCAAGATTTCTACCAGGCTTTGTTATTCACAGAAATGGACCAGGTTTTCCACTTGGTGTTCTTCTTTTCACCTGGATCCTGTTTCGGTTCCGGTGTCCTCGGTCCTGGAATACTTATGGCACCTGTCGCACTCTGGTCTGAAAACCACCTCTGTGCGTGTTCATCTTAGTGCCATTTCGGCTTTCCATCATCACCTGGATGGACGTGCTCTTTCACTCCATCCTTTGGTGACACGTTTCATGAAAGGGCTACTCAGGGTTTGTCCCCCTCTTAAGCCTCCTCCTGTCGTGGGATTTGAATGTGGTTTTGGCTCAATTGATGAAACCTCCTTTTGAGCCACTCGACAGGTCTCTGTTGAAATTTCTGACTTGGAAGGTGATTTTTCTGATTGCTCTCACATCCGCTAGACGGATTGGGGAGTTGCAAGCTTTGGTTGCGGACCCTCCCTTTACGGTATTCCATCATGATAAGGTGGTTCTCCGCACACATCCGAAATTTTTGCCTAAGGTGGTGTCTGATTTTCATCTCAATCAGTCCATTGTCCTTCCTGTGTTCTTTCCGAAACCCCACTCCCATCCTGGCGAGACGGCGCTTCACACACTTGACTGTAAGAGGGCGTTAGCATATTACCTTCAACGCACCAGGTCTCATAGGAAAGTTCCTCAATTGTTTTTGTCCTTTGATCCTAATCGATTAGGGCACTCTGTCTAACTGGTTGGCTGCTTGTATTTCCTTTTGCTATGCTCAGGCTGGTCTTCCGCCCCCAGGTCGAGTCACGGGGCATAAGGTCAGAGCGATGGCGGCCTCGGTAGCCTTCCTCCGGTCTACACCTGTGGAGGACATATGCAAGGCGGCCACTTGGTCTTCAGTTCATACATTCACTTCCCACTACTGTCTGGACACATTGTCCAGAAGCGATGGCCGGTTTGGCCAGTCGGTATTGCGTAATCTGTTTTCCTAATTTGCCATCCTCCCACCTGCCCTTTTTTGGTTAGCTTGGAGGTCACCCACATGTGAGAATATCATGCCTGCTTGTCCTGGGATAAAGCACAGTTACTTACCGTAACAGGTGTTATCCAGGGACAGCAGGCATATATTCTCACAATCCGCCCGCCTCCCCGGGGATGGCTTCTTTGCTAGTTATGGAACTGAGGACCACGAGGTGAGATGCGCCCTCTAGTGGGCGAGAAGGCATGCACATGCGTGGTGCAGTGTGCAAACTTGAAACTTCAATCAAGTTTGCTTGAAAAGCTGTCCGCGCTGGGGCTCCGTAGATGACGTCACCCACATGTGAGAATATATGCCTGCTGTCCCTGGATAACACCTGTTACGGTAAGTAACTGTGCTTTACGTTGGCAAGATTCTTGGCAGCCATTACTTTTGCAAGATGTGTTTCAGAACTGCAGGTTTTTTCATGTAGGCCTCCCTTCCTGGAGTTCTCAAGAAAGCGGATAGTACTGCAGCTGGTTCCCTCCTTTCTTCCGAAGGTGGTCTTGCCATTTTCATGTCAACCAGTCCATGGTCCTCCTGGTCCTGGGTAGTCAGGATGGCTCATTGGAGCAGAGGTAGTTGCGCAAGTTGGATGTCCGTAGGGTCCTTCACTCTTATGTTCAGCGGACCCAGGAGTTCTGTAAGTCGGATCATCTTTTTGTCCTCTTAGCGGGTCCTTGTAAGGGGGACGGTGCTTCCAAGGCTACCATTGCGCGCTTGATCAAGGAGGAACATAAGAATTGCCGCTACTGGGTCAGACTAGTGGTCAATCGTGCCCAGCAGTCCGCTCCCATGATGGCCCTTAGGTAAAGGACCAGAGCCCTAACTGAGTCTAGCCTTACCTGCGTATGTTCTGGTCTAGCAGGAACTTATCTAACTTTGGCTTGAATCCCTGGAGGGTGTTTCCACCTATGACAGCCTCCGGAAGAGCATTCCAGTTTTCCACCACTCTCTGGGTGAAAAAGAACTTCCTTACGTTTGTACGTAATCTATCCCCTTTTAACTTTAGAGAGTGCCCTCTTGTTTTCCCTACCTTGGAGAGGGAGAACAACCTGTCTTTATCTATTAAGTCTATTCCCTTCATTATCTTGAATGTTTCGATCATGTCCCCTCTAAGTCTCCTCTTTTAAAGGGAGAAGAGGCTGTTTCTCTAATCTCTCACTGTTTGGCAACTCCTCCAGCCCCTTAACCATTTTAGTCACTCTTCTCTGGATCCTTTCGAGTAGTACCGTGTCCTTCTTCAAGTACGGTGACCAGTGTTGGACACAGTATTCCAGGTGGGGTCGCACCATGGCCTGGTACAGCAGCATGATAACCTTCTCCAATCTGTTCATGATCCCCTTCTTAATCATTCCAAGCATTCTGTTCGCCCTTTTCGCCACCACTGCACATTGCAATGACGGCTTCATTGACTTGTTGACCAGTACTCTCAAGTCTCTTTCCTGGGGGGTCTCTCCGAGTACTGCACCAGACATCTTGTATTTGTGTACAAGATTTTTGTTACCAACATGCATCACTTTACACTTATCCATGTTAAATTTCATTTGCCATGTCGTGGCCCATTTCTCGAGCATGTTTATTACATTACATTACATTACATTAGTGATTTTTATTCCGCTTGTACCTTGCGGTTCAAAGCGGATTACATAAGAAGAGAACTGGACATTTCCAGGATGGTACATGACAATAGAGAATACAGTTTGAGGATAGAGACTTAATAACAGAATGATAGTAAAGACTTAATAACATCGGAAGATGTTTTGGACGGCAGTGTTTTGGTTTCTTGGGGGATGGGGTGAGGGAGGTTAGGTAGATTGTATATGCTTTTTGAACAGCAGTGTTTTGATTTCTTTACGGAATGTCCTGTTTATGTCCTGTTACAGGTCGTCACAATCCTCCTGCGTCTTCACTACTCTGAATAACTTCGTATCGTCTGCAAATTTAATCACCACGCTCGTCGTTCCAATTTCCAGGTCGTTTATAAATATGTTGAAGAGCACGGACCCAAGCACCGAACCCTGCACTCCACTGGTGACGCTTTTCCAGTCCGAGTATTGTCCATTTACCCCACTCTCTGTTTACTATCCACCAACCAGTTTTTAATCCACGTATTTCACCCTCAATCCCATGGCTCGCAATTTTTCAAAGTATTCGTTTATGCGGGACCTTGTCAAACGCCTTCTGAAAATCCAGATATACAATGTCGACCGGGTCAGCGTTGTCTATCTGCCTGTTAACTCCCTCAAAGAAGTGCAGCAAGTTCATCAAGCAAGATCTTCCTTTGCTGAAGCCGTGCTGGCTGGTCCTCATCAGATTGTGTCCGTCAAGGTGTTCAACGATGCGGTCCTTTATTAGTTCCTCTACCATCTTTCCTGGTAACGAGGTCAGACTCGCTGGCCTGTAGTTTCCCGGATTTCCCCTCGAACCTTTATTGAAGATCGGCATAACATTTGCCACTTTCCAGTCTTCCGGAATTCTTCCCGATTTGATCAACAGATTGGTTATTAGTTGAAGCAGTTCAACTATAGTCCCTTACAGTTCCTTGATTACCCTCGGATGGATGCCATCTGGTCCAGGGGATTTATCGTTTTTAAGCCTGTCAATCTGCCTGCATACCTCTTCTACACTGACCATCAACCCAGTCAGTTTCCCATCTTCATTTCATAGGTATAGTTTGTCAGCTTCTGGTATGTTGCGTATATCCTCTTTTGTAAACACAGACACAAAAAATGTGTTTAGTTAGTCGGCAATGGCTTTGTCCTCTTTCAGCACTCCCTTTATTCCATGGTTGTCCTTCGTGGGTCGTTTCCCCTTAATGTATCGAAAGAACGGCTTGAAGTTTTTTGCCTTCTTGGCAATTTTTTCCTCATAGTCTTTTTTAGCTCCTCTTACCGCCTTATGGCACCTGCTTTGATATTGCTTGTGCTTTTTCCTGTTTTTGGCTGTTTTTGATCTTTTACATTCTTTAAATGAAGCCTTCTTGTTTCTGATTGCTTCTTTCACCGCTACAGTGAGCCACACCAGTTCCTTGTTATTTTTCCTCTTGGATCCCTTGTTGATACGCGGCATATATAGATTTTGCGCCTCGGTGACTGTGTCCTTAAAAAGGGACCATGCTTTCTCTATCGTTTTTACAGCACCTATCCTCTTCTTAATCTTCTTCCCCACCATGAGTCTCATCCCTTCGTAATTCCCTTTTAGTAAATTCAGCACCATGGACGTCGTTCTGGATCATTGTTTCGCCCCCGTGACCAGGTTGAAGCAGATCATATTGTGATCACTGCTTCCCAGCGTCCCTTCTATTTCTGCACCTGGTCCTCGTAGTCCATTTAGAATTAAGTCCAGAATTGTATTCCCTCTCATGTTTTCTTTGACAAGTTGTTCCAGGAAGCAATCACCCACTGCATATCTTCTCCAAAAGAAACCTGACCCGGGCTTTCTCAGAGCTCATTCCACTTGGGGGCAAGCAGCTTCTTGGACTGAATCTTCTCTTATACCTCTGGTGGATATTTGTGAAGCTGTGGTTTGGTTTTCTCTCCATTCCTTTGTTTGACACTACTGTGTGACCATTCAGGCATGTCGGGATGTGGTTTTCGGTGAGCGTGTTCTTGTGGCGGCCCTTCAGGGGTCCCACCCATGATGGGTACTGCTTTGGTACATCCCATCCATTTCTGTGCCAGTCTACAGGGATGCTAAAGAAGGAGAATTAGGTCCTTACCTGCTAATTTTCTTTTTTAGTCCCTCCAGACCAGCACAGACCCCTCCCAGTCATTTTGTTCAGTATTTTCGTGAAGAGTAAACTAAACCTTAAGCTTATATACCGCATCTACTATAAAAATATAGAGCTTGGCACGGTTTACAACAAATGTAAAGGAAAAAGAAAATTTAATAAAAATTAGTAATTATATGGAAAGCAGCAAGATTTACATTTTTGAAAATAGCCACATTTTCAGATGTTTTTTTTTGTTGTTTTTTTTAAACGTATGTTTATTAGCTGTGAAAAATACACCACCCAACAGGGCGCAACAACAGACAACAATAAGGCAAAAGTTGTCCAGTACAAGCAAAAATACAGTAGCAGAGGCAAAGCCTCCCCAAAGGATCCCCCACACAGATACAATAAGTAATAAGTAAAAAGAAACAGCGAGGGCAACGGAAACAAAAGCGGTGAGGGACAACAGAAATAGATAGATCCGCCCATCAGGGCCAGTGATCTTCCACCTTTTTATTTAATGTACAAATAACCCATGAAAACCTCAAAAGACTCGCAACACCACTCACATACTACACCATCCATACCACTCGAGCCAGACACACATTCCCCCAAGCACCTCCCTCCCCCCCCCCACCCTCCCCCCCATCCCCAGGGCACCATAGTTTGATAGAGAGAAGAATCAATAGAGCATATCAGGGGATGCACAAAAGAAACACAGAAGAAAACTAAACAGGCGCTAGTCCCCCGTCCTGTTCATGTGATGGCACCAAGTCCCGCAGTCTCTTCCACAGGCCAACGTAATGTCGTTTAAGCACGCTCGGTGACCTAGCATAAGACCGAATTTCAAACTGAGCCACTTCCCGGAGTCTACTCCTCCAGTGGGGTATCGGAGGTGATTCCACCGACATCCAATAAGTCAAAATCAATTTCTTCACTACAAGTATCACATTATAGAAGAATCTACATTGGGGAGAGGTGAAACCCTGATCCTGGAGGGAGGTCTGCAGACCCAGAAGAAGAAATCCATAGTCCCAGTCAACAGTACGCTGCACAGCGCGCTCCAGTAGGGAGAGAGCCTCCTGCCAGATACTCAGTTGGGGGCATTCCAGAAAAGAATGAAGGTACGTGCCTACTTGGTTCTTACATTTAACACACAAATCACTATCCCAAAGCCCCAGGTGTGCCCCCCGCTGAGCAGTGAAATAGGCACGGTGGAGAATCTTATACTGGAGTTCTTGGAAGTCAGCAGACTTAGTGTATGAATATAAAGTACTAAAACAGGCCAAAAATTGAGGTTCAGCTATATCCTGTCCCAAATCCCGTTCCCAGGAAGAGCGCACAGGGGTAAGCACCGATAGAGGGACGATTTAAGGACTCGATACCAGTGAGCAAGGGAATTAGCTATGGGCGGGGTAGCCGAGAAAAGGGTATCCAGAGGACCTTTAACCCAAACCCCATCCCCTCCTCTACGTTCAACATCCCAATAGTGACGTACTTGAAAGTAAGAAAATAAATAACAAGAGGGAAGGCTCCACGCGTCCCTTGTTTGCTGGAAGGATGGGAATCCGGCGGGGGATAGATCAAGTAAGTCCTCCATCATCACACAGCCCTGAACTGCCCATTGCTGAAATACTGATTTACCCCAACCCGGCTGAAACCTGGAGTTGCCCTCCAGACACACAAATGGAGACACTTCTGTCGACAGCTGCTGTCTGTGCCGCCACCAGCGCCAGGCCAATCTGAACGGGCGTAAAAAGCGAAAGCAAGCTAGATATCTCCTCCCAGGATCGTCCTGACGATGTAATGTATTCATAAAGTGAAAAGGGGAACTCCAGCCCGCTAGCCATCCCCGGAGAGAGTAGCGAGAACACCCTGTGTAACCCTCATGGATCCAGCGAACTAGAGACGCTACATTATAAAGCCGAATATCCGGGACATTAAGTCCCCCCAGGCATTTGTCCAATGTAAGTTTGGACATAGCTATCCGAGGGGCTCGGGACCTCCAAATGAAACGAGAGATAGTGGATTTAAAAGCAAGTTCATCCCGCCTGCTAAGCCAAAGAGGCATAGTCTGCAAGGGATACAGGAGTTTCGGTACCAAAACCATCTTCACCAAAGCTACCCGTCCCAAGACGCCCAACGGTAGCTCCTGCCAGGCCTGGCACAGCTTTCCAATAGCCTCAAATGGTCGGCGAATATTGGCATTGTAGAGAGTAGGCAGATCAGTGCTAAGGTATATTCCCAAATAGCGCATCGGTCCATTCGTGGATGCAATAGGCCAGTGGTTCCCAACCCTGTCCTGGAGGAAAACCAGGCCAATTGGGTTTTCAGGCTAGCCCTAATGAATATGCATGAAGCAAATTTGCATGCCTATCACTTCCATCATATGCAAATCTCTCATGCATATTCATTAGGGCTAGCCTGAAAACCCGATTGGCCTGGTGTTCCTCCAGGACAGGGTTGGGAATCACTGCAATAGGCAACACCGCATGCCAAGGCTCCGCCGAACCCCCGGACAGCAATAAGAGTTCCGACTTGCTACAATTAACTTGTAAACCAGACAATGCACCAAAGGCGCGAACTACCTCCAAGGCTATGGGCAGGTGCAGGGGAACCTGGTCCATATAAAGTAGGTTGTCGTCAGCGAATAAACTGATTTTGCATTCCTGCCCCCTCACCACAATGCCCTGAATAGTCTCATCCTGTCGGATTTTAGCTGCTAGGGGCTCGATAGCCAAAAGAAAAAGAAGGGGGAAAGAGGGCAGCCCTGTCTCGTACCCCTCTGCAGACCAAAATCTTCAGTTAAACCCCCATTAATCAGTAAGCGCACCCTGGGATTATGATATAAAGCCGTCACCCAGGCCAAAAACTCACCCTGAAAACCATCCCTACGAAAGACCCAAAAAAGGTAGTCCCATGAGATGCTGTCGAACGCCTTTTCCATATCCAGTCCTGCCACCGCCTCTTGGCCACCCCGTCCCACCCTATCGTGAATCGCGCCCAAGACCTTCAGCAAATTCATAGAGGCGTAGCGGCCTGGTACAAACCCCACCTGGTCTGGGTGAATGAGGTCAGGAAGAAATCGATTCAAACGCCGCGCCAGAGTCATGGCCAGCAGTTTAATGTCCTGATTTAGAAGGGAAATTGGACGAAACGACCCCACCAGGTCCGGGTCCTTACCCGGCTTAGGGAACAGAACTATGTGGGCCATATTATCCGGGAAGAGGCCTCCCGTCTCCGCCACTGCGTTATACATTGCACTCAGAGGCTGCACCACCAGGTCCTCGAGAATCCGATAATATTCAGGTCCGAACCCGTCTGGGCCGGGCGCTTTCGCCAGTTTGAGAGACCGAATGGAAACACGGAGTTCAGCCTCGGTTATAGGTAGACTCAGTGATGCAGCCTGATCCTCCTCCAGGTGTGGTAGAGATAGGCCCCGGAAGAATTCCACAAGGGCAGTCTCATCCAACTGGCGTTTACCATATAAGGTCTCGTAGTACCTGACAAACTGTTCTGCAATTTGGCTCTCCCCCTCATGCCGAGTTCCCATAGTGTCGCGGATGGCAGTGATGAGTTGGCGTTTTTTATACGGTCGCACTAGATTTGCCAGAAGTTTCCCCGTCTTGCCCCCCCACCTATGCATATTATACCGTTGAAACGCAAGTGTCTGTTCCGCTCGCTAATGAAGTAAAGTCTCAATGCGTTCTCGTATTTTCTTATAGTCCATTCTATCAGAGTCCGACAGAGAGGAGATATGAGCCCTGCGGAATTGGTGTAGTTGACGCGTATGCGATAGAAGCTCTGCTCCCCGAGCCCGGCGTTTGGCAGCCGTATATGCAATCACGTGCCCCCTCAGGACTGCCTTGGAGGCGTACCAAAAAGATACCGGCCCTATTTCAGGAGTATCGTTAGTGGCCTGATAATCTACCCAACGCGCCCGCAGGTAGGTCCGGAATTCCTGATCATGGTACAGGTACAGTGCCATTTTCCAGGAAGAAGCCTTGCTACCAGCCGCAAGAGTCAAAGTAAGGTCCACGGTGGCATGGTCAGAA
Source organism: Geotrypetes seraphini (assembly GCF_902459505.1). Lineage (NCBI taxonomy): Eukaryota > Metazoa > Chordata > Amphibia > Gymnophiona > Dermophiidae > Geotrypetes > Geotrypetes seraphini. The sequence goes on from NC_047085.1 coordinate 66,815,388, forward strand.
ACCGTGGATTCCACAATTTCCGACCTAGTAGCCCTGGAGAACAGCCGTTGATCAAGTAAGATGTAATCCAGTCGGGCGTACACTTTGTGGACATGAGAATAAAAGGTAAAGTCCGAATCATACGGGTGTAATGCCCGCCAGACGTCCACCAGGCCTAAGTGCTGTGCCAGGAATCCCACCCCCTTGTTGTCATGATCCCTCAAGCTGCCCCTATGAGGTTTGCAATCCACCCCTGGGTCTGCAGTGATATTCATGTCTCCCCCCAGGATGACCTGGTAATCCGGGTGAGCCGATACCATAGAGAGGACTGTGGAGAAAAATTTATGACAGTAGACGTTCGGGGCATATAAGTTACAGAGCAGTAGCTTTAGACCCCAGACCTTCCCCAGGACAATAACATATCTCCCCTCCCGGTCCGTCAATTGTTTATGCAGGACAAAGGGCAGCCGTTTATGGAGTAGAATTGCCACCCCCCGCTGTCGGCCCCCAGAAGTGGAGGAATAAACATCCCCGACCCAATTTCTCCGCAATTTGGAGTGTTCAATTTGAGTTAGGTGGGTCTCCTGTAGAAAGGCCACATCCGCTTTCAAATTACGCAAGTTAGTGAGTATGCGAGATCTTTTAACTGGGGACCTGATGCCATCAACATTAAAGGTGACAATCCTTAGATCAGCCATAGCAGAGAGAGGAAAACATTATACATCGCAAAAACCCAGAGGGAAACATCCCTCCAAGAACGTAAAGATTCATCCATTCTCCACCAGCCATACATGAACTGAACCTGTGCGGGAATAACAGATAGGCGCAGACGAAGCCTCCCAGCTAAGCTTCGCCGCCCTCGCTATCCAGGTGCCCCATACCCCAGCAACCAAGACCCCCACACAACCCCCCCTCACACACATCCCCGACTCAGACACACACCCCCACGCACACCCCACCCGACATCCCCCCATCAACCCACCTCCCCATCCCCCCATGCTGCGCCCTCCCTGCCAGCATACATACCCATATGTACCCCCCAGCCTGCCCGGAGACCCCCACCCACCCTCAGGAAACTCCCCTTCTGCATCCCAAAAGACCACACAGCCCAAAAGTAAAATAGAACGTAAACATAATGCATAAGTCATAAGGTATCTCCAACAAGTCCAGGACAAATTCTACATAGGAACCACACTGTGCCTAAAAGATGTCCGAGCTGGCCATGATGTCCACCGCCAAGTAGATTCCAAAGGTCCCTCAAAATGGAGTGTGGCCGGGAGGTAGATAAGGATCCTTGCAAGCTCAAAGAGACAAGAGCCCTGCTCAGTTATGCACAGTCCACCCGAACGATTCCTCCGAAGCAGGCTCTAAACTGGAAGAAATGTTCCCTCCACAGTAGCCGGGATCCCGCATCCGCAAGGTGTGTGTTAAAATGTTCAGGCAGGTGTCAGCTCCGCGGTCCTGGCTCATAGGGACCCCAGCTCAACGCGGTGTAAAAGGCAAGAGTTAGATGACAAGTAAGCTCGGTTCAGCTACATCAGGCAAGTAATTTTCATCAGGCAGGTAATTTTGCCAGGAACGCCTTAGCTTCATCTCCAGAATTGAAAGTCAGGGTCTTACCATCATGCCAGACCCGAAGCTTCGCCGGGTAAACCAGCGCGAACTTGATTCCTCTGTTGTGGAGATCCGTGCAGGAAGGCGCCATGGTCTTGCGTTGGGCCGCCACCCGCACGGAGTAATCGTTAAACAGAAGGACCCGAGAGCCCTTATAATCCTGCGGTAGGCCCGAAGAAGCATTTCCTTTTCCCGCCAGTTGGTATAACAGGCTATTGCAGTCCTCACTTTCCCCCCCCTCCGCTGGCCGGGCTCCGATGCGGTGCGCTCGTTCACATGCAAAACTCTCGGCGCCTCCGGCCAAATTCAATTGTTCGGGCAGCCACGTGCTAAAGACAGCATAGAGATCCTGCTCGCTTACCGTCTCCGGGAGCCCGACCAGCCTTAGGTTGTTTCGGCGGCTTCTGTTCTCCTGCTCTTCCAGGGCGGCCAGTAACTCCCGGGAAGATTTCTGCAGTTCTTCCACCTGGGTAGTTAGGCCCGCGCACGTGTCCTCTTGATCGGACACCCGCTGCTCTATGTCCGTCAAGCGTCGGCTGTGGGAATCAAATTTCTCGTACATCTCATCCACAGCCGACTGGATCTTGTTAAGTCTGTCTGCCAGCGCCGCCGAGACCGAGCGCGTGATGTCGGTAATCCAGTCTCCGGTGTGTATGGTAAAAGTGGCCTGTTCCGCCGCCATTTTGGAGGGGGTGAGAGAGGGCTTGTCCCGGGTACCTTTCGCCGATTTAACGGGCATACCCTGCTCCGATGTGAACGCTCTGGAGGACTACTAGGAAGCGGATAATATTTCCCAATCCTATGGCCTCGCAACTCCAGTAAGGATGCAGAAAAGCCGGTTTTAACGCTGATAATGTGTCCGTGGGGCAGGAGCTCTCCGTCCGCGCGTCTGCTTAGACAGGCTGCATCACGTGACCCCCTTTCAGATGTTTTTTAAATAATTGTAAAGAACCCAAATTACGCAGCTGGACAGGAAAATTATTCCAAAGCTCAGTAATTTTAAAGTAAAGATATTTCCCTAATTTTCTGATATAGATAACGCCTTTTAACGAGGGGAAAGATAATTTAAGCTTTTGGATAGATCTGGTAATGTCAGGTCTTGCAGAATTCCAAGATAGAGGAAATAAAGGAGGAAGCATGCCATGCAAGATCTTAAATGTTAGGCAGGCACATTTAAAGTAAACCTTAGAAATTATTGGGAGCCAGTGAAGTTTTAACAGAAGCGAGAAAACATGATGAAATTTGCTTTTTGAAAAGATCAATCTAACCGCAGTATTCTGGATCTGCTGAAGTCTTTGAAGAGTTTTCTTGATTAGACATATAATAATCCAGCCTCAAAAGAATGATTGATTGTACAAGAACAGCAAAATGTTGTTGGTGGAAACAGGATCTCACACAACATATGGAGACTAAAACATTTTTTTTACTAGAGAATTAAGATGGTCATTAAATGAAAGTGTTGAGTCTATAATGACACCTAAAACTTTACTTGAGAATTCAATCTGTAGTGAAGATCCAGAAGGTAATGAAATAAACGAAGGTAGTTGATCTAATTTTGGGCCAAGCCATACTAGTTTTGTTTTAGACTCATTCAACTTCATTTGTATAGTAAGGGCCCGAGATTGAAGTTTCATTATACATTCTATTATATTCTCAGCGTTTAGTAAGATTCGAATCTATCTCAAGAAGGACAAGGATGTCATCTGCATCCTATATAATAAAACGCTAGCCGTGCATGACCCATCTTTACAGAAAATAGACCTGATAGTAAGGCAGAATTTATAAGTCTGGTAAGAGATGAAATAGCCTGAGTGGGAATTTTCTCATATAGGTATGAAGGAAACGGATCCAATACACATTTACAAGATCTTAATTTGTGACACAATTTTGAAACCTGAGCCTCAGATACATACTCAAAGACTATTCAGGTTCTCTCTATTGGAATAGAATTAGTGTCGCTAGACACCAGAGAATTATAAGAAACTAATGATGTAAAAGAGTTTCTTTTAGCAGCAACCTTTTCATTAAAAATTTTGCTAGATCATCCGCTACTGGAGAGGAAGGATGTATAGATGAATCATTGTTAGAAGTTAAAGAGCGCCAAATGTGTACTGCTTTGATTTTTGGATCTGATAATTTTATCACTGTAAAAATTTTTCCTAGCTTTTTTTAATACTATATTATAGAACCTAATACTGTGCCTCCAAGACTGTATCCACTGGAACATAAGCAGTGCCTCCGCCGGGTCAGACCATAGGTCCATCCTGCCCAGCAGTCCGCTCCCGCGGCGGCCCAAACAGGTCACGACGTGTCTGAATCACCAGAAGGGGCTCCCTTGCCACCTTGGTTTCTCATTGAAGTCCTATCTTCCCATCGAAGTCCTAACCCTCCGGTCTTGCACATGCACGACCTGGTTGGGTTTCTATACTTATTACCTGGTTAGCTTTCTATACTTGTGTAACATCCCAGCTCCTCCCTCATTTTTCCCTAGATTTTTCCATTTACTCATCAATACTTGGCATTTCTGCTTCAGTTCTCTATGATAAGGAAGATACCAAGGGGCCTTACGAGAGTAGGAAACAGTCTTAGTAGATAGAGGAGCAAGAGAGCAATAAGTAGTGTCAGAAAGGTTTATCCAATTATGCCAGTTGACTTGGCATCAGGCTTAGGGCAGAAAGCAAACTGATTAAGAAATTGGGTCCAGAACTGTTCATTCGCAATTTTCTTGTGGAAGGTAATAGATTTTGAGGCACAGGATTGAACCCCAAGATGAGGCATGAAAACAGGAAGACAAAAGCACCTAAAAAGTGATTGGGCCAAGGGACTTGTTCCCAATGAACATCTTCAACTAAAGTTTTATAATCGGAAAGGTCGAGAAAACTAATGATATCAAGAGAGTGCCCCTTTTCATGGATTGAAGAGGTCTTAAGAGAGGGAAAGCCCAGAGAAGAAAGAAAACTGCTGAATTCAATCACATCCTTACTAGTGTTATCATCTAGATGGAGATTAATATCACCAATAATCAGTAATCTTTGAAATTTTAGGAAAGCGCTTGTTATGATCTCAAAAACAAGTTCAGAGGATTTATACCACGCAATTGGAGGATGATATAATAACAAAATACCCAATGGGTGACGATGCATCTCATCATTGACGATAGCTAGCATATATTATCCCAGGACAAGCAGGCAGCATATTCTTAACACATGGGTGACGTCGCCGATGGAGCCCTCGGTACGGACCTTTTTAACTAGAAGTTTCTAGTTGGCCGCACCGCGCGTGCGCGAGTGCCTTCCCGCCCGACGGAGGAGTGCGTGGTCCCCAGTTTCTTCGTTTCCGCGGAGCGAAGAAGACGCGTGTGTTTTTTCAACGGCCGTTGAAACCACTTTTTTGCCTTCCCGCTCGCGCTTTTTTCCTTATTTTTTCTTTCTTTACCTTCGGGTTTATTTATCTTTGATTTGCAAAAAAAAAAAAAAAAAAAACTTTGCTTTTTCCCTTTTTTCTTTCGTTTTTGCCCCGGCGGGGCCTGTTGCCAGTATACAGGCCTCGGGCTTCGATTTTGCGGAGGCTATCTTCCCCTTCATGCCCCCGCAGGTCGGTTTTAAGAAGTGCCAGCGGTGTGCACGCCCGATATCCATAACTGACCCACACAATTGGTGCTTGCAGTGTCTGGGTCCAGAGCATCGGGCGGACTCCTGCACCCGCTGTGCTACTCTTCAAAAAAGAACCCTTAAAAACCGAAGAATTCAGCAAACTCTCCTCTTCGGCACCGAGTCGGCGATGGACTCCTCACCTTCAACAGCGGTACCTCAAAAATCGGCACCGTCGTCCTCGACACCGACCGACCCCGCATCGGCGTCACTGGCGCCAGGTAAGCCGGCTAAGAAGCCTTCCTCTTCCCTCGAGCGCCCTCCAGCTACGGTGGCGACACCGTCCCTACCGGCATCGCACCGGTCCCGCAAACGCTCCGCCCCGATCTCGGTGAGTGCCTCGTCATCGGCCTCCTCATCGCCGGGGCGTGGAGCGGCATCTAAGGAACCGAAGAAAAAGAAAGCGGTTCCGATGCCACCTCTAGATGACCGTATCTCGGCCATCTTAAAGGCTCAACTCCAAGAACAGTTGAAGAAACAACTTGAACAACTGTTGCCCACTATCCTGGCACCGCTCCTTCCGGTACCAGACCGGCCCGAGCCCCGTACCGAGCCTCCGGTGTCCACCCCTTCGGTACCGGTGAACACATCCATGCCGATCCTTTCGGCCCAACAACTTCAGGGCGATCCGGTGGTTCATTCTCAGGCCACATTGGATCCTCCTCGGCACCAGGCGGCACGGCATTCTTCTCGGGACCGAGATAGACGCCGGTCGTCCTCCCCTGGTACCGTTTCGGTGCGCTCTGGAAAATCCTTGTCCAAAACTCGCCATACCGCGCCCTCCACCCCGGTGTCTCGACATGCACCAGAAGTCAGGGACCCTGACTTATGGGAGGAAACTCCTCTCGGTACCGAGGAGGATCCCTCCTCATCTGATGAGGAACCATCGGCACCCGATGCCACCTCTAAACCAGAGCAGTCCTCATTTTCTAAATTTCTGAGAGAAATGTCTGCTGCCCTGTCCCTTCCCCTGGAATCGGACTCAAAAAAGTCTCAAGCCTTTCTAGAGGCTCTAGACTTTGAGCAACCTCCTAAGGAGTTCCTCAAGCTTCCCGTGCATGACATTCTACGGGAAACTTTCTACAAAAACTTAGAAAATCCCCTCACGGTACCGGGAGCCCCCCGTAAACTGGACAACCTTTACCGTGTCATTCCCATTCCTGGATTCGACAAATCTCAATTGCCCCATGAGTCCCTTCTGGTGGAATCCACCTTAAAAAAGACTCAGGGCTCCAGTGTCTATGCCTCTACCCCTCCTGGCAGAGAAGGTAAAACCATGGACAAGTTTGGCAAGAGGCTTTACCAGAATGCCATGCTTGCAAACAGGGCAAACAACTATTCCTTCCATTTTTCCTTCTATCTCAAACATTTGGTCCAACAACTGTCTGCCCTCCAAAAGTACCTTCCTGAGCGCAAGGTCCCGCTATTCAAACAGCACATCTCTGGCCTTCTCCAAATGCGCAAGTATATGGTCCGCTCGATATACGACTCCTTCGAGCTCACCTCTCGGGCCTCTGCCATGGCCGTAGCCATGCGTCGCTTGGCCTGGCTCAGAGTCTCCGACCTGGACATCAACCACCAGGATCGTCTGGCCAACGCCCCCTGTCTCGGGGATGAACTTTTTGGAGAGTCACTGGATTCCACCACCCAGAAACTCTCTGCCCATGAGACCAGGTGGGACACCCTGATCAAGCCGAAAAAGAAGGCACCGCCTGCCCGACCTTATCGGCCACAAACATCTTATCAACGGAGGTTCTCAGCCAGACCACTCAACCCGCCTCCCCAGCAATCTCGGCGACCCCGTCAACAGCAACATCATGCTCAGGCTCGATCTCAGGCCACTCAACCCTCTAAGCCTTCTCAGCCTGCTAAACAATCTCAGCCCTTTTGACTCTTCTCTCCAGGGCATAGCCAGTCATCCACCCTTGCTACCTCTTCCACAACCCATCGGAGGTCGTCTCACCATTTTCTCCAGCCGTTGGGAAGTCATCACGTCAGACCAGTGGGTCCTCAACATCATCCGCCACGGCTACTCTCTCAACTTCCAGACTCTACCTCCGGACAACCTTCCCGTAGAGTCTGCTTCACACTCATCTCAAGCCCCCCTCCTCCTGAGGGAGGTTCAATCCCTCCTCCTTCTCAATGCCATCGAAGAAGTACCTCCAGATCAAAGGGGTCAGGGATTCTACTCCCGCTACTTCCTGGTCCCCAAAAAGACGGGAGACCTCCGTCCCATTCTCGATCTAAGGGCCCTCAACAAGTGTCTAGTCAAGGAGAAGTTCAGAATGCTCTCCCTTGCCACGCTTTACCCTCTTCTTTCTCAACACGACTGGCTATGTTCCCTGGACCTCAAAGAGGCCTACACTCACATCTCCATCAATCAGAATTCTCGCCGCTACCTCCGGTTCCAGGTACTGCAACACCACTATCAGTACAAGGTGCTACCGTTCGGCCTAGCTTCCTCACCCAGGGTCTTCACCAAGTGCCTTATAGTGGTAGCGGCCTTCCTCAGGTCTCACAACCTCCAGGTGTTCCCCTACTTGGACGATTGGTTGGTGAAAGCACCTTCATCTCAACTCGTGCTACAAGCCACTCATCACACCATCTCTCTCCTCCACCTCCTGGGGTTCGAGATCAACTACCCCAAGTCGCACTTGCTTCCCACCCAGCGACTTCAATTCATTGGAGCAGTTCTGGACACCACGCTAATGAGGGCCTTTCTCCCCTCCGATCGCCAGCGGACCCTGCTCCATCTCTGCCGTCAGGTACTCATGCACCCCTCCATCCCTGCCCGACAGATGATGGTCCTACTGGGTCACATGGCCTCGACGGTGCATGTCCTTCCTCTGGCACGTCTCCACCTTCGTAAGCCTCAGTGGACTCTCGCCAACCAATGGTCACAGACTACAGATCTTCTTTCTCATCCCATCTCTGTGACATCATCTCTTCAACAATCTCTCCAATGGTGGTTGAACTCCTCAAATCTTTCCAGGGGTCTACTTTTTCATCTGCCCCCCCACTCTATGATCATCACCACCGATGCGTCCCCCTACGCGTGGGGAGCTCACCTAGGAGATCTACGCACCCAGGGACTTTGGACCCCACAGGAGCGTCGTCATCACATAAATTTCCTGGAACTCAGAGCAATGTTCTACGCCCTCAAGGCTTTCCAACATCTTCTCTGCCCTCAAGTCCTCCTCCTGTGCACAGACAATCAAGTCGCCATGTACTACATAAACAAACAAGGCGGCACCGGATCTCGCCCCCTTTGTTTGGAGGCTCTGCGCATCTGGACCTGGGCCACGGACCGCAATCTCTTTCTCAGGGCGGTCTATATCCAGGGCGAACAGAACTCTCTGGCCGACAATCTCAGTCGCATCCTTCAACCCCACGAGTGGACGTTGGACCCTCCGACTCTGCTCTCCATCTTTGCTCGATGGGGCACTCCGCAGGTGGACCTCTTTGCAGCACCTCACAATCATCAGCTGCCCCAATTCTGCTCCAGACTCTTCTCTCCTCACCGTCTGGCCCCGGATGCATTCCTGCTCGATTGGAGGGATCGGTTCCTGTATGCCTTCCCTCCACTTCCTCTGATGTTGCGGACCTTGTCCAAACTCCGCAAAGACCACGCCACCATGATTCTTATCGCACCTCGGTGGCCTCGCCAACACTGGTTCTCACTCCTGCTCCAGCTCAGCTCCAGGGAACCCATTCTACTTCCTGTATTTCCTACTCTACTTACGCAACAGCATCAGTCTCTGCTACATCCCAATCTGTCTTCGCTCCACCTGACAGCTTGGTTTCTCTCGGGCTGACCTCTCCGGAGAATCTATCTCAACCGGTCCGCCTCATTGTGGACGCTTCCAGGAAACCGGCCACTCTCCAATGTTACCATCAGAAGTGGACCAGATTTTCCTCCTGGTGTCTCCGGCATCATCAAGAACCCACCTCCTTAGCGGTGGAAACTGTCTTGGAATATTTGCTCTCACTGTCCAACGCTGGCCTCAAAACTACCTCCATCAGAGTCCACCTCAGTGCCATCACTGCGTTTCATGAGCCTATTCTCGGAAAACCCCTCACGGCTCATCCTCTGGTTTCCAGATTCATGAGAGGACTCTTCAACATCAAACCACCTCTCAAACCTCCTCCTGTCGTCTGGGACCTGAATGTGGTTCTCTCAGCTCTCATGAAACCTCCGTTTGAGCCTCTTGCCACAACTTCTCTCAGGCTTCTTACCTGGAAGGTGCTTTTCCTAATTGCCATCACCTCTGCCAGGAGGGTTAGCGAACTGCATGCACTGGTTGCCGACCCACCTTTCACTGTTTTTCACCATGACAAGGTTGTTCTGCGTACCCACCCTAAATTCCTTCCCAAGGTGGTCTCCGCTTTTCACCTCAACCAGTCCATTGTGCTGCCCGTCTTCTTCCCTAAGCCTCACTCGCATCCTGGGGAACAGGCGTTGCACACGCTGGATTGTAAGCGTGCCCTTGCTTACTATCTTGATCGTACCAGAGCTCACCGAACTGCCCCTCAGCTCTTTTTGTCTTTCGACCCCAACCGTTTGGGTCATCCTGTCTCCAAACGGACACTTTCAAATTGGCTTGCTGCCTGTATTGCTTTCTGCTACGCTCGGGCCGGTCTCTCACTGGAAGGAACTGTCACGGCCCACAGAGTCCGAGCTATGGCTGCTTCTGTGGCTTTCCTCCGCTCCACGCCCATCGAGGAAATCTGCAAGGCGGCCACTTGGTCCTCAGTTCACACGTTCACTACTCACTACTGTCTGGATGCGTTCTCCAGACGGGATGGACACTTCGGCCAATCTGTGTTACAAAATTTATTTTCCTAATGGCCAACCATCCCACCTCCCTCTTTGTTAGCTTGGAGGTCACCCATGTGTTAAGAATATGCTGCCTGCTTGTCCTGGGATAAAGCACAGTTACTTACCGTAACAGGTGTTATCCAGGGACAGCAGGCAGATATTCTTACGTCCCACCCACCTCCCCGGGTTGGCTTCTTAGCTGGCTTATCCTAACTGGGGACCACGCACTCCTCCGTCGGGCGGGAAGGCACTCGCGCACGCGCGGTGCGGCCAACTAGAAACTTCTAGTTAAAAAGGTCCGTACCGAGGGCTCCGTCGGCGACGTCACCCATGTGTTAAGAATATCTGCCTGCTGTCCCTGGATAACACCTGTTACGGTAAGTAACTGTGCTTTCTAATGATGTACATCAAAAAATGATTTATAGAGAAGTGCCAAGCCTCCTCCTTTCCAGCAATTTCTGGAAGAGAAAAGGCCTTGATAACCATGGGAACAAAGCTAATTTTGTGTAAATGTCATCTTTTGCAATCCAAGATTCAGTCATGCACTAGAATCCAGGATCAAAATCCCCTAGTAAATCATTTAATATTTGAATCTTGTTGCATGCTGATCTAGCATTGCAATATAATATCAGGACTGGAGTGAGAGAGTAAGAGGCAAGACTGGGCAAGTTGGTAATTGGTACAGGCTTTAGAGAAGCATAATTAATATCCTGAGGAGATTTATTTTTAAAGAATAATTTCTGGTGTGCACCAGTACAGGGATTCTTGAGACCAGGGCAGATCTCACTATCACTAATAAAACCAAGTACATTGGGGGAAAGAGATTTCATACAATGAGTAGTATTGAAAGATGAACAGAGTAAGAGAAAAAGGAGCCAAAATGGAGGCTTCATGATGAAAATTGACCTAGAAACCACAAGAACTAGTCTAAAACTTCTAGATGAAAAAAAAATTATATTAACTGAACTAACGTGTTCTAGAGACACAGTAAAACAGCAATACAAGTAAAAAGCAGGATAAAAGGCACCAGCAAAGGTTAGATAGCGCACCAAACAGCTAGCGCTGTTAGGCGCAGGCTTTTTTAAAAAGCTTGACGCAGCACTCAAGAGACAGGGAGGAGCAGGCTCCCACACCGAAGTGAGATGTAAATGTCAGCTACTGTGGAGTCAGCTGGAGAGCTTGGCACTAAGCTTTTAAAAAAGCTTGATGCTGTATGCAAGAGACAAGGCGGAGAAGGCTCCCACGCCAAAGTGAGATGTAAAAGGAATGGAAGGCAGGCTGAGGTGAAAAACGGCTCTGAGGGAGTGGGGCTTCCCACCAAAGATAATCCTGCCTTCCGGTGCAGTGAAGAGGGACGACCCGATCTCCTTTCCCCTTCACTGTGCTGGATCTGGAGGTGGCCTGGTCCGCTGAGCCCTTAAGAGGGCTAGAAGGTGGGCCAAGGTGAAAAATGGCTCTGAGGGGGTGGCACTTCCCACCGAAGATGATCCTGCCCTCTGGTGCAGTGAAGGGGGTTGTTGCTGGTTGTTTTGGGGAGTTGAAAGAGCAGCGGCATTTGGTTCGGCTGGAACTTGTCATCATGACATGTTCTCAGTAATGGTCCCGCAAATATGGAATACCTTACCTCAGTATATAAGAGAAGAAAATGACGTAAGTTGTTTTAAAGGCAATCTGAAGAGTTTTCTTTTTAAAGATGCTTTTAATCTTTAGCTATGCTCAAAGTTTATTTTAGTCCTTCCTTATTTTCTACTTTTACCCCCTATTGTTCTTTCCATTCATGTCTTCTCCTATATTCTAATATAAACAATTGTAGTTCTGCCCTTCTTACCTTATGTATCTGTTAGTCTGTAAGTCTGTCAGTTAAACCCATTATATTTAATGACCAAATTGGTATATGCTTATACCTTTTTTAAATTTGTAAATCACTTAGTAAAGTAAATGAGCGATTCATCAAGTCAAAATAAAAACTTGAAAAAAAAATTGTTTAGCTGGCAAACTGTGGGGCGTTCTGAAAGGTTCTTGTTTTAATCAGTATCCAACAATGTCCCCTGATCCGATTTGGGACTGTTCCTTGGTCTTTTCCATGTGAAGGTGGCATTGTATGTTCTGGTTCAGCCTAGTTGATTTCTGCTTGGCTATTCGTAAAAGACTGATTGTAAGAGGGACTGCACAGCCCATTTGTACTGTAGACAAAAGTTAGTGTCATTCTCCACCTGCTGGCAGAAGAGCATAAACCCATCTGTTTCTGTGCCGGTCTGGAGGGACTAAAAGGAAGAAAATTTGGCAGGTAAGGACCTCTTTTTACATCTTTGTTGAGGAAACTTAGTATACTCTTTTTTTAATATATATAAACTTTATTGCTTTTCAAAAACTTATACAAAGTGCAACAAATATATAAACAACAAGTAACAGCACTTATATTTGTGCAATCAACTGGATCACATTAACCCAACCCATCTTCCCCCCTTTCCCTCCCTCCCTACCTGGAAGTGCATAGAAATCTAAAATTAATGATTCGATTTTCTAATGCCGTACAAATGCCTCTAATGGACTCCAAATCTTTTTAAACTTTTTCCCATTTCCAGATATTTCTGCAATCATTCTCATTTATCTGCAGTTTTCCTTGTTTTATCTGCAATCATTCTCTCATATCTGTAATACAGACAAAGGGCTCCTTTTATCAAGCCGCGCTTAATAGCACGTGCTAAACCGTGGGATGTGCTAACCGCTACCGCCTCCTCTTGAGCAGGTGGTAGTTTTTGGCCAGCACAGGGGTTAACGCATGATGAAAAGTTGTGCGCGTTAACCCCACTAGCGTGACTTGATAAAAGGAGCCCAAAGTGTTTCCCACCAAAAAGAAAAATTAATCTGTCCCAGTTCTTCCAATTTCTGGTTATTAACTGCATGGCTACCCCCATCATAATAAGAAGTCTGTTTTTATGTATATCAATTGGACTCTTCAGTGTCAACAAAATCCCAAATAAGACCTTGTCATATGACAATGGAACGAGACTCCATGTTGATTTTGCCCCAAATTGATTTCCAAAAATTGAGTATCAACGGACAACAGAGTAGAAGATGGTCCAATGTCCCTATGGCAAGATGACAGTGCCAGCTTCTATTAGACTTAGAACTATCTAACTTTTGTAAACGAACCGGGGTCCAAAAAATTCTATATAACCAAAAAACAGGTTTGTCTCGTAGATGCTGACGCTGTATATCTCATTCTCCAAGTCCAAATCCTTGACTATTGTGTAGCAGAAATATGCTATTTAGTTTCTATACTCCAAATATCTTTTAAGCTAGTTTTAGTTTTTTTATTCAAATGTTCAGATATTAATTTATACCATTTGGAGGCCTGATGTCCTTGAAAATCAGTCTGGAAACAGACCTGGCAAGCTATACTGATTTTTAAAATTGCGCTAGTCAGGGAACCCCTTCTGAATGGCCTGTTTTAATTGTAAGACACAATAAAACAATCACAGCTCTTATAAAAGCTTTTATAAGAGCTGTGATTGTTTCATTGTGTCTTGTGATTCTTCATTACAGATTCAAACTAGTTATCTCCCTATTCTGTTGTTGCTGTTTTAATTGTAACCATTTATAACCTTGAGACTTAGCTATATCAAATGATTGTTGTAATTAAAGCAAATTTGCCATTTTCCCATTCAGAATTACATCATTTAAAGTACGAATGCCTACCTGTAACCAGTGTTTACAGAGGATTTTATACTCACCAATTTATATCTTGGAGTTTAACCATAGGGATTGACATGCTGTATCGGAATAGGAGTTAACGTATCAATATATCTTAATGTAATCCAAGTGGAATGGAAAATAACATTGTCCTTATACAATCTAGGAAGCTTGATACTCAATATATGGCTAAGCTGAAGTGGATAAATACTTTATTATATCACAGCTCTCATTCACAATTTACAAAACATTGCATTAAAAACAAAATTATCCTTGCATATTCTGATTCAGTGTTCGTAACACGCTGGAAACACTGAAGTGAAGTGGAGACATTGGACTCCTTTTATTAAGGTGCGCTAGCATTTTTAGTACGCGCTAACCCTGCGCTACATGCCAAAAACTAACGCCAGCTTAAAGGCGCTAAAACCGCTAGCGCAGCTTGGTAAAGGAGCCCATAAGATGACTTTCCAGAAGCAACCAATCCGGTAGATTATCCATAAGTTCAGGAAGGATCCAATATATACCCTGGCATAAAATAAAAGCTTGATGATATCTGTAAAAGTTTGAGAAATTTACCCCTCCCTCCGATTGAGATTTTTGCAAAGATACTAAGGCAATTCTAGAAGTTTTACTCAGCCAAATAAATTTTGTAAGAATCCCATTTAGTTTTTTATAAAAATAAACTGGTAACTGGTTTGGACTCTCCCCCACCAAGAAAGATGTAGTGGATTCCAATGCTCACACATTTCTTTAACTTATCAATAAAGATTTTTCATTTACTGTCATTGTATCTTCCAATGTTTTTTGAATCATTATACCCAAATATTTTATTCCCTCTTCCTTCCAAAGGAATGGGAATGGATCAAATAAACCTTTTACACAATGTGCATTCAGTGGAAGAATCTCTGATTTACTCCAATTTATCTTGTAACCAGAAAATTTACCAAAACGATAAGTCAATTCCAGTAAATGAGGGATGGTTGATTCAGGATTCTTCAAATGAAGCAAAATATCATCTGCATAAGCCGAGACTTTATAATCTCGACCTGCATATGGAATTCCCTGTATCTCCCTTGCCTGCTGAACAGCCAACAAGAGTTCCAAAACAATATCAAAAAGCAAATAAGACAAGGGATAGACATCCTTGTCTAACTCCCCTCCTTAAACTGAAACGTTCAGAAAATGTGGTGTTAATGTATAATCTGGTTGAGGGGGAACTATACAAGGTTTGAATGCAATTTCTTCATTTTTCATATACACAATCCAATCATTAACAATACATAATGGTAACCACAAAATTAAACTACACAAAGCAAACTATGCAAAGAAAATTGTAATTGTCATTTATAGGTATATTCGGGGGGGGGGGGTTCAAAGAGGTCAAGGCAGATGACTAAGATACGCAATGTCATCTCAGTAACAGCTATAGAAAAATAGACATATAAATTCTCAAAATTTACACATTTCAGCCACTAAATTGAAAATAAAATCATTTACCATACCTTTCTTTGCTTCCCTCTGTCTGTGCTCTTAACTGTATTTTCAGGACTGTCTTAACCATTGCCTGTTTTTCTCTTCACTTTCTGCCCTATATCCATCTTTGGCATTAACTTAACATTCAACTTTTTTCCATTTTTCTGCTTTCTTCTCAAAAATCTACTTTTCCATGTCTTCCCTTCCTATCTCTCTCCTCTCCTATGCTCTGGCATATCTCTCCCCCTTACTGTGATTTGACATCTCTTTCCTTTCCCACAGTCTGGCATCTCTCTCCTCTCCCCCCCCCAATCTTCCATTCCTTAATCTGGCATCTCTCCCTCCTTTCATCACCCTTCTATGGATCTGACATCTTTCTCTTAAGTCATTTCTCCCCCCCCCCAGTGTAATATTTCTCCTTCCTTTCTACCCCTGCTGTCCAACATCTCCCCTCCTTTCTGGCCTTCCCCCCCCCTCCCAGTCCAACATTTCTCCCTCCACTAGTCCAACATTTCTTTCTCTCTGCCTCCTGCATGCTTCCTCTCCTCTGAACTTCATTCCCTCCCCCAACCAACATATCTCCCTCAATGAAACCAACGTTTCACTTTCCGCCTTCTTCCCCTGAGTGTGACATTTCTTCCCTCCCCATCAATTTTTCCCTCTCTCCATGAGGCCAACACTTTCTGCCTCCTGCACACTTTCTCCTTGTTCCTTCCCTCGAGTGTGACCTCCCTCCTTCCCACCCACCCATCCCAGTCCATTGCTTCCCAATCCCACGCACAACTAACAGGCTCTCTCCCCATGTCCATTTCTCCCTCTTTCATCACTTCTGCAACAATTTTCCTACCCTCCCCTATCCAATTCACAACTAGCAGGTTCTCTCCCCGTGTACTATTTCTCCCTCTCACCACTTATCCCTCCCAACATTTTTCCTTCCCTCCACCCAACCCAAGTGCCCCAACCACAACTAACCTGTTCCCTTTTGCTTCAACAGGTTAGTGCAGCAACTCCTACACACTGCCTGCCACTAACCCAGAAGCCTCTCTGTTGTGTCCCGCCCAGGCAGAAATAGGAAGTTCTGACAGGGCAGAACCCAGCAAAGGAGAAGCTTATGGGTTATTGGCAGTCAGTGTGTAGGAAATGCTGCCACTAACCCATTAAAGCAACAGTAGTGCAAGAGAAGCAGGGACCAAGGCTGCAAAATGAATTGCTGGGGCGGCAGAGGCAGCGACTGAGTGGTTCCACCAGCAGGTTGAAGAGGAAGGATGGTTGGAGACCCATGCAGTGCTACGTACTCCCCACCAGCTGTTCACATATATGTAGGGGTATGCGTACTGCAAGTTGAGAACCTCTGCACTAGAGCAGTGTTTCTCAACTTCTTCAAGCCAAGTACTCCCTCCTAAGCTTAACAAATACCAACCAAGTATGCCTTCCCCATCCATCACACTCTCTCCATGAATCCAACATTTTCTTCCTCCTGCATGCTTCCTCTCCTCCGGATCTCATTCTCTTCCCCAACCAACATTTATCTGTCCTTCCAATGAGTCCAACTTTTCTTCCTCTCTTCTACACCCCTATTGATAACAAATCTCCCTCTGTCTCTCTGTCCATCTGTCTTGAGAGATTCAGGCATTTCTCCCACCTCTTCTACTGACATATTTCTCCTCTCATCCCACAGATCATGTGCAACATTTTTCACCACTGCCCACCAGCCCCATGCCCATTTCGCCTTCTATCACTCTCTGCAGCACTATGCCACATCTCTCCCGCCATCACTATGTCCAACAATCCTCTCCTGTCATTCCCTTCAATCTGTCCCTCTGTTATCTCTCCACACCATATCCAACATTTTTCCTCATCCTATCCCCATGCATTTCTACCTCCTTTCGGCCCAATTTTCCTTTCTTTCCCTCACTCACACACTGATGCCCAACAACTGATACCCCTTTCTATTCCCTCCCTCCTGTGCCAAGTTAGTGTCCCCTTTCTCCCTTCTCTGTTTCCATATTCATGCCCCTCTTCTGTGTCGAGTTTGTGCCCCCTCCCTGCCTTCCAGCTGTTGTCCAAGAATCGTACCCCTCTAATGTCCCAACGTGCTCTTTCTCCCTCTCCCTCAACTCCTTTCTCCTTTTGTCAACTTGTTCGAACTGCACTACTGCTGCCTTCAGCGGTTTGTTCAGGGGATGTGCAGCAGGCAGCGATTTACACATTGCATATGGCTGACCCACAAGCCTTACCTCCGATGTCAGCCCTGATGTAGGAGAAGGTTTCTGGGTCAGCTATGTGCAGCGTGTAAATCACTGCCTGCTGCACGCCCCTGAACAAGCCGCTGAAGGCAGAATGAGCGAGGAGGTAACTTGGAAGCGGCCACTCCCCCCTTACCACTGACCTGGAAGGCTTTTCTCTGATGTCATCGGGAAGCCCTGTGGGTAGGCTTTGGGAAGGAGGGAGGGAAGAGCAGGGAACCTGGCAACGGGTAGGGCGGGAAGCAAGGAGGGATCGGCTTCAATGGATGGGAGGGTGGACAGGGATCTCCAGCAGCAGGTGGGGCGGGCTGCAAGGAAGGATCCCCAGCGATGGCTGTAGCTTCAACAGGCAGACATTGAATATCTTCTGGCGGCCAGGCCACGTATCCCCAACAAGCGGCCTGCATACCCCTAAGGCAGGGGTAGGCAATTCCGGTCCTCGAGAGCCGGAGCCAGGGCAGGTTTTCAGGATATCCACAATAAATATGCATGAGATAGATTTGCATCTCAAGGAAGGCAGTGCATGCAAATCCATCTCATACATATTCATTGTGGATAACTTGACCTGGCTCCGGCTTTCGAGGACCAGAATTGCCTACCCCTGCCCTAAGGGTACGCGTACCAAGTGTTGAGAAACACTGCACTAGAGCACTTGGATGGGGTGGTTCACAAACAGCTAAGGGAGTTTGAGAAAATGACAACAAATATATGGTTATGATTATCTTTATTTGATATACTGCCTTCCCTCCGCAGATTTCAAAGCAATTTTCCTGATATGGGTATACAGCTAGGGGACAGAGGTAAGAGGGTCTTGCTGGAGAGGGAGGATCAAGAGAAAGCTGTGGGTTTTTCTAGGATTATGGTAGGAAAGAAGACAAAGATGGACAGCAGGGAGGAGGCTAGAGTATATCCACCCTGGAAAGGGTGTTGGAGAAATGTGAGGCTAACGACCACTAGGGCTGTGGGAAATAAAGCCTAGGAAGGAGTTTGATCCTGAGGTTGCATGCTAGGGTGTGTCAACTTGGGGAGAGGAAGAGCCATACCTTTATAATGGGGAAATTCTGCACTGGTTTATTGGGGGGGGGGGTTGATTTTTTTTACTATACTACTTTTAGTGGAAACAAGGCAGTTTACAATGATACATAATTTTTGCAATATTGTATGAAGTTTCTAATATATGAAACATCTGCAGATTTGCCATTAACATCCTTAAAACTTGACAGGCTATTCAGAATCTTTAAAACAGGTTTGGGAATCCCTGACTTGGATGTCTTGTGTTTGTAGTTTGCATTCTTTGTAGACTATAATACCTTTCACTGGACCTATGGACGGTGCCTGTTAACTATTCATAAAAATAAGTGACTTTGCTTTAGTAGCAGCCTAACCCTTGACACTATCACTAAAGTTTGTTTGCACTGAAAGAGTATCTTTAAAACATGTATGTTGACTATAGTAACATATATTATCCCAGGACAAGCAGGCAGGTATTCTCACTAGGGGGTGATGTCATCAGACAGAGCCCCGGTACGGACGTCTCACAAGCAC
Source organism: Geotrypetes seraphini (assembly GCF_902459505.1). Taxonomy (NCBI): domain Eukaryota; kingdom Metazoa; phylum Chordata; class Amphibia; order Gymnophiona; family Dermophiidae; genus Geotrypetes; species Geotrypetes seraphini. The sequence goes on from NC_047085.1 coordinate 66,834,410, forward strand.
GTGTTGCTTGTAGAAACTTAAAGTTTCTAGATGCCCGCACCGCGCATGCGCCGGTGCCTTCCAGCCCGGAGATCCGGGCGTGTCTCCTCAGTTCTTTCTTTTCCGCGGAGCTGAGAAGTTCAACTTCATCATGCGCTAGCTGAATTCAGTTAAATTTGCCTTCCTTGTCCGCGTTTTCGCTTTCTTTTAATTACAGTTAACAGTACTTTTCTTTTTCAGTAAAAAAAAAAAAAAAAAGAAGATTATTTCCTCCGGCGGGTCGAACGGGCCGGCCACGTGGCTCAGGCCCACTGGCTTCGACCTCGCGGCGGAGATTTTCCGGCCTATGTCCCGGCCAATCACCGGGTTTAAAAAGTGCAGCAAGTGCCAACGCGCGATTTCACTCACGGACCCTCACTGGCGCTGTTTGCAGTGTTTGGGCCCTGACCACATCCCGAAATCGTGCAGGCCTTGCTCTACCCTTACGGCACGCTCATTCAAGCGGCGTTGCCTATTGTGGGAATCGATGTTCAAGATGGACGCAGCTAAGGATCCCTCAGCCTCCACTTCATCTGATACCTCCCCGGTTCGGGCAAAACCGGTATCGACCCCTCCTGCATCGAGTGTGGTGAAACCGGCATCGTTCACCCCGACACCATCCACGAGCTCGACGTCGGTGCCTGCCCCGGTCTCCTCGGTTCAGGTACCTCTTCCTTCCACAGTGCCACCAGTGGTCATCAAAGTGCCGAAAGCTACTAAGCAGAAGCACTCGGCCTCGAAGGAGCGCGATGTCCGTGCAGGAGGACCCCCTTTCGGTGCGGATCCCTCCTTATCGGCTTCGCTACGGTCCGTGCTGGAAGCTCAATTCGTTGAGCTCATGCAGACCATCGTACCCGGGCTCATCGCTGCCATACAGGGTGACCTCCCGGTACCGGTCCAAAGGGGCGGTCCGCCCCCTCCCCCTCCTCCCCGTTCGACCTCGAAAACCGACGAGGACGAACGGGGGAGGGCGGCGATGCCCACGCGGCAAACCTCGCTTACCGATATGCCGCCATTAGAACCCATTACGCCTCCGCGCCAACATGGGACCAGACCTCCGATCGATACTCAAAGCCCTGGGCATAGTCAGGAAGAGTTCTTCCGTACTCCTTACCAGACTTGGGTAGCATCGCAAGAACCCGCATCGCAACCAGTGTTCCCGCTAAGCTGCGTTGGCCTGCGCTCACGCACAAAATATTACATCGCAGCGCAAAGTTTCTCTTCACAGCGCACACACGCGTCGGTAAGGTAAGGGGACGCATTGGGGGGATTGCACTTCCCCACAATTGCCATGCTTCGGTTCCTCTTCTTCCTTCCTTCCTCCCTCCCCCCCCCCCCCGCGGGACCCTGCGGCACCATCAACTCTTACTCCCTCTAATGTCGGCCCTGCAGCTCCAGACTTCCTCGCACCTTCTCCCCTCCCCCTTTGGATCGCTATTATTTTAAATGTTATAGCCGCGGAGCTGTATCCATCAGTGGAGATGTCTAACCTCGGCCTGCCCCGGAACTCTTACTGCAGCAGCCGCCCGTCTAGGCAGGAACAGGAAGTCACTGTTGCAGTAAGAGTTCCGGGGCAGGCCGAGGTTAGACATCTCCACTGATGGATACAGCTCCGCGGCTATAACATTTAAAATAATAGCGATCCAAAGGGGGAGGGGAGAAGGTGCGAGGAAGTCTGGAGCTGCAGGGCCGACATTAGAGGGAGTAAGAGTTGATGGTGCCGCAGGGTCCCGCGGGGGGGGGGGGGAGGAAGGAAGGAAGAAGAGGAACCGAAGCATGGCAATTGTGGGGAAGGGCAGAGCTGCAGGGAAGAGTGTTGCGGTACCCAGCTGGAGGGAGAAGGAAGATGAGGGAGGGAATTAAAGGAGATGCCAGGGCTTGGAGCATAGGAGGAAGGTATGCCAGTCTAAGGGAAAAGGAAGGGGGAGATGTGAGAGCATGGAGGGGGAGCGAAAGATGGAAGAAAAGGAAAGGAGAGAGATGCCAGAGAATCAGGGAAGGGGAGATACCAGACTATGAGGAGAGGTGTGGGAGAGGGAAGGCGAGGAGAGAGATGCCAGACCAATGGGGTGAAAGGAGAGATGGAAGGGGGAGGCATACAGTTTCTGGAAGGGGCATAGAAGGAGAGAAGATGCCATATAGGGGAAGAGAGACGGCAGACAGTGGATGGAAGGAAGAGAGTTACAAGAAGATGAGGAAAGGAGAAACCACAGAAGACAAAGGTAGAAAAAAATTTCTATTTATTTATTGCTTTAGGAGACATGTGTCACTGTTTCTGTGAAGCATTGTATGCAGAGTCCAGATTCTTGCTGGTTCAATTTAACCTTTGTCTATGTATTTTTATTTTATCCCCCCTTTTACAAAACTGTGAAGCGTTTTTAGCACCAGCCTTGGTGGTAGCAGCTCTGATGCTCAGAATTTTATGAGCATCAGAGCTGTTACCTCCGTAGCTAAAATCCACACTACAGTTTTGTAAAAGAGGGAGGGGTTAGTTTGTGATTACATATTCCTTACTAGGCGAAGGTGTTTTCTGTGTTCTGTGTGTTCGAAAGACATGGTTTTCTGTTAGGATTGACGGTGTAGGATTGATCTGTGCTGGTCTGGCTTGTTTAGTTTTACAATGGGTGTATTGATGTACTGCTCACTGCAATATGTAAGATGCTGCCTTTTCCTAGGTACTCATGTGTGACGTGTGGTTTGTTACTAAAAATCATGTTTTTCTTACAGATGGGGGGGGGGTGCCAAAAAATGATGGGCCCCGGATGTTACATATGCTAGGTACGCCACTGTATGTAAAGATACCAGAAAGCTGGCGTAGCAAAAACTTCTAAGTTTTGAGTATTTAACCCTCCCACAATCTCACGGGCACTCGTTTCAAGTTTATTGAGATTTTGATTTAAACGCAATATCAAATATTTTCAATGCGTATAACAAAAATAAATTTGGGGAAATAAATAAAACCATTTGAACCAGTGTTCCCGCTAAGCTGCGCTGGCGTGCGCTGGCGCACAAAATATTACATCGCAGCGCACACGTTTCTCGTCACAGCGCACGATCGGAAGAGGCGTACGGCAGATGGCAGGGCGGCGAGAGGAGAATCGGGCGAGTTGGCTCATAACTTGCTGGCGCCCGATATTTTTGGCTCACGGTGAAAAAAGTTTGCTCACAACACCCGCCCGCTTAGAGGGAACACTGATCGCAACCCCAGTTGCGATCCACCGCTTCCAGCCCTATCTACCACTTGGGGGCCTCGGGAGACCATGCGATGCACAGACGATCCCGATCCCCGTCCCGCCACCGAGACGGGCATCAATCGAGACACTCATCCTGGCACTCTTCACGCCATTCGGAGGTGTCACCGCAGAAAAAACTGCAACGTAGGGGATACTCCTCATCAGAGGTGTCCCCGCCGGGGGGCCCGGAGTACGAGGAGACACCGGTGCCCGATTCTCCTTGCCACTCCCCGATGTCCATGGACCCGGAGGCCTCCTCCTCCTCCAGCCCGTCCCACAGGCCGACGCTGGCGGATCAATTGTCCTTCTCATCATTCCTCCGACAAATGGCGGATGATCTGGATGTGACCCTTGACACGGGCTCCCGATACTCCAAAGAGTATCTGGACACCATGCATTTACCTAATCCTCCAACGGAGTCGCTTCGGCTCCCCCTGCATAAATTGCTGGATCAGACCTTCATGCAGTGTTTCGAAACACCGTACTCCATACCGGCGATCCCCAGCAAACTCGATGCTCGATACCGCATCGTGCACCATAAAGGGTTTGAGGGCCCTCAACTCTCCCACCAATCCCTACTGGTCGAGTCCTCTCTTAAACGCTCTCATCCCTCCCAGGTCTACGCCTCTGTACCGCCGGGCCGAGAGGGGAGAACGATGGACAAATTTGGTAGAAAATTCTACCAAAACTCCATGATGGCGTCACGGGTGCTGAATTACAATTTCTTTTTCTCTTCCTATCTGGAGTTCTTCTTGCCGGTGCTCCGCAAGTTCACTCCGTTCATAGACAACCAAGCTCGATTCGAGTTCGAGGAAGTGGTAGCCTCCCTCTCCCAATTACGCCTCCAGCTGATGCAATCCTCCTTCGATGCATTCGAACTCTCAGCACGTGCTGCCGCAAGTGCGGTAGCCATGCGTCGCCTGGCATGGCTCCGTACAATCGATATGGATCCCAACCTCCAGGACAGACTCGCCAACGTACCATGTGCTGGAGCTGACCTGTTCGATGAGTCTATCGAAACTGTTACCAAGAAGCTGTCGGATCATGAAAAATCTTTTCAATCCATCCTGCGGCCCAAACCCAAACCTCAACAGTCTCGACCTCCCAGGCCACCCCTGATTTACCAGCGGCGTTACATGCCCAGACAAACGCCTGCTGCGAGACAACCTGCGAAGAGACAACCTCCCCAGAAGTCTCAGCAAAAACCTCAGCCACCGGCTGCACCTAAGGCTCCCCAGCCCTTTTGACGCCCCTCCCGGGAGCATAACCGACACCGTTCTGCACTCAGCCTCTCCCATAGGGGGCCGCCCCCATCTTTTTTACCATCGATGGGAGGCCATAACCACGGACCTATGAGTCCTCACCATCATAAGAGAAGGATACTCTCTTCAATTTCATCGGGTCCCCCCGGACCATCCTCCAAGAGAGTATCCTTCAAGCTCGACGCAGACCGCCCTTCTTCTTCAGGAAGTCCAAACCTTACTTCAGCTTCGGGCTGTCGAGCCGGTCCCGTCAGACCAATTGAACCGAGGGTTTTACTCCCGGTACTTCCTCGTCCCGAAGAAAACGGGCGACCTGCGACCTATTTTAGACCTTCGGGCCCTCAACAAGTTTCTGGTCAAAGAGAAGTTTTGCATGTTGACTTTGGCTTCTCTATACCCCCTCCTCGAGCAGAACGACTGGTTATGCTCCCTGGATCTCAAGGAGGCCTACACTCACATCCCCATTCACCCGGCCTCCCGAAAGTTCCTCAGATTTCGGGTGGGAAATCTGCACCTACAGTATCGAGTGCTACCATTCGGCCTATCTTCGTCCCCCAGAGTCTTCACAAAGTGCCTGGTGGTAGTGGCCGCAGCACTCCGGGACAGGGGTCTACAGGTGTTCCCATACCTCGACGACTGGCTCATCAAGGCCCCGTCAGCCCCAGAGGTCACTTCGGCGGCCTTGGCTACAACCTACTTTCTCCAAAATTTGGGCTTCGAGATCAACTTTTCCAAGTCTCATCTACAACCCACCCAGTCCCTCCCCTTCATCGGAGCGGTCCTGGACACCACCCGACTCCGAGCATTCCTGCCCCTGCAACGCATGGAGTCCCTTCTTCATCTCTGCCAGTCGGTGTCTACTCGCCAAACCCTACCGGCGAGACAACTGATGGTGCTCCTGGGCCATATGGCCTCCACAGTACATGTGACACCCTTTGCCAGACTCCACCTCAGGATCCCCCAGTGGACCCTGGCATCACAGTGGAATCAGACGTCCGATCCACTATCCAAACACATCTCAGTCACACCTGCTCTTCGGCAGTCTCTACTTTGGTAGATGACCTCTTCGAATCTATCCAGAGGTTTGCTGATGCACTCTCCCCCCCATCAGAAAGTTCTCACAACCGATTCGTCGAATTATGCATGGGGGGCCCACCTGGATGGTCTCCGCACCCAAGGATTCTGGACCAGTGCGGAAAGACTACACCAAATCAATCTACTGGAACTCAGAGCCATCTTCAATGCGCTCCAAGCTTTCCAACACCTACTTCACGACATGGTAATCCTCATTCGCACAGACAATCAGGCCGCCATGTATTATATCAACAAGCAAGGAGGCACGGGCTCGGCCCTCCTTTGCCAGGAAGCTCTACGAGTCTGGGACTGGGCGGTGCGCCACAACGCCCTACTCAGAGCAGTATACATCCAGGGGGAGAGCAACGTCTTAGCAGACAAACTAAGCCGTCTGCTACAACCGCACGAATGGACTCTCCATTCCAGCCCCCTTCACCAAATCTTCACGCAGTGGGGGACGCCTCAGATAGACCTCTTTGCGGCTCCCCACAACTCCAAACTGCCTCAGTTTTGCTCCAGGATCTACACCCCTCATCGCCTCGAGGCAGATGCTTTTCTACTGAACTGGGGGAAGCGATTTCTATATGCGTTCCCACCATTCCCGCTGATCCAGAAGACTCTGGTCAAGCTGAAACTCGAACAGGCCACCATGATTCTAATAGCTCCTCGGTGGCCCAGACAACCCTGGTTCTCCCTCCTACTTCAACTCAGCAGCAGGGAACCAGTACCACTTCCAGTGTTTCCTTCACTACTTACTCAACATCAAGGATCACTACTTCATCCCAACCTGCAGTCTCTCCACCTGACAGCTTGGTTCCTCTCAACGTAACCCCTCACCAATTCTCACAAGAAGTGAGGGAGGTCTTGGAAGCTTCCAGGAAGCCCGCCACTCGACAATGCTACTCCCAGAAATGGGCCAGATTCTCCTCATGGTGTGTTTCTAAATCAAAGGAACCTCAGCGAGCTTCCTTATCCTCCGTGCTGGACTATCTCCTACACCTATCTCAATCTGGGCTCAAGTCCACATCCATACGAGTCCACCTGAGCGCTATTGCGGCGTTCCACCAGCCCCTACAAGGGAAACCCCTCTCGGCCCATCCGGTGGTCGCCAGATTTATGAAAGGACTCTTCCATGTTAACCCTCCTCTCAAACCACCCCCAGTAGTTTGGGACCTCAATGTAGTCCTTTCCCGCCTCATGAAGCCCCCGTTTGAACCACTCAACAGGGCCCCTCTTAAGTATCTCACCTGGAAAGTGCTTTTTCTTGTAGCCCTTACGTCCGCTCGCAGAGTCAGCGAACTCCAGGCATTGATGGCGGATCCACCATTCACAGTATTCCATCATGACAAGGTGGTCCTCCGCACTCACCCGAAATTCCTGCCTAAGGTGGTCTCCGAATTTCATCTCAACCAATCCATTGTACTTCCAGTATTCTTCCCTAAGCCCCATTCTCACCACGGAGAATCGGCCCTTCACACTCTAGACTGTAAACGTGCCTTGGCTTTCTACCTGGATCGCACCAAGCCACACAGAACCACTCCTCAACTTTTTGTCTCCTTCGATCCTAACAAGTTGGGAAGACCCGTATCAAAGCGCACCATCTCTAATTGGATGGCGGCTTGTATCTCTTTCTGCTATGCCCAGGCTGGATTATCACTTCCTTGTAAGGTCACAGCCCATAAGGTCAGAGCAATGGCAGCCTCAGTAGCATTCCTCAGATCAACACCAATCGAGGAAATTTGTAAGGCTGCCACCTGGTCCTCGGTTCACACATTCACCTCACATTATTGTCTGGATACTCTCTCCAGACGGGATGGACAGTTTGGCCAAACAGTATTGAAAAATTTATTCTCTTAAGTCGCCAACTCCCCCTCCATCCCACTGAGGTTAGCTTGGAGGTCACCCACTAGTGAGAATACCTGCCTGCTTGTCCTGGGATAAAGCAATGTTACTTACCGTAACAGTTGTTATCCAGGGACAGCAGGCAGCTATTCTCACGTCCCACCCACCTCCCCTGGGTTGGCTTCTCAGGCTAGCTACCTGAACTGAGGAGACACGCCCGGATCTCCGGGCAGGAAGGCACCGGCGCATGCGCGGTGCGGGCATCTAGAAACTTTAAGTTTCTACAAGCAACACGTGCTTGTGAGACGTCCGTACCGGGGCTCTGTCTGATGACATCACCCCCTAGTGAGAATAGCTGCCTGCTGTCCCTGGATAACAACTGTTACGGTAAGTAACATTGCTTACTCAAATATAAACAGAAGGAGAAAAAAGGTTGACTCGAATATAAACCAAGCTTAGAAATTTGGGGAGCCAATGGCACAGACATTGACGTGATGATTGCATGTGTAATGTCCAGCCGCAGCTCTAAGCTTCCTATTACCGCCATTGGGGATTGCTGTGGAAGTAGAAGTAAGGAGAAGGAGCAGAGGTGCTGGTGATGAGGAGAGGTGCAGGCTGGCTAAATGACTTGCTTCTCACCACAAGAGGCACGTCCTGTAAGCAGTCAGCTGGCGGTAGCGCCTTTCCTCAATGGTATCTCACAGCACACTAGTTTGTGATGCACTGCACTAAACATAATAAAAATATCTGTGATACATATATCCCAAAGCTAACATATTCACAAGGCCCCTAAGTAGGGAAACACAACTACAAGCAACAACAAACTTAAACCTCAAGAAGCCATATGCTGTATGCAGTTCAACACCAGAGAAAGAGAAACAACACTTTACCTTTGGAAAATAAAAAAGAAAGCAGTATAAACTTAATGTTAAAGTGCATTTTCTGTTTATTAAATTAAAAATAAAATTCTTTTCTATCTTTGTCTGGCCATTTTATTCATTTATCCCAGTTCCTTGCTTTTTTTTCTCTCTATTCTTTATTTTCTTTCCAGAGTCATATCTGCCACTTCTCTATTTCCTATCTTCACTTCCTCTCCTACAGCAATCTCTGACTTTAACCTTTTTTCTTTCAGTTTTACTCCATTTATTTTTCTGCATCTCTTATCTGCTTGTATTTACAGCTTTCCATCTCTCTCATATTTATTCTCTAGGTTGGTTGGTTTTATGCTAAGTCTCCCCCCCCCCCCTTTCCAACATCTCTCTTTTCCTATCTATTTTCACTCTTCTAACCAGTGTCTCCTCTCTTGCCCTTATCCAGCATATAAGGTCTGTTCAAAAAGTTTCAGGACAGTTTGAATTACGTGCCAACAGGAAATTCTTTTGAGACATGCTAGGTGGCATTGAGTAGCTTGAAATCTCATGAGTTAATCTCCTTTTTTCTGTTTAATACATGTATCTGTTTTCGTCTCCGAGCTACCCAGTTTTTGTGACAGTATTTTTATGATCAGCTATTTTTCATCATGTGCAACCTCAATGAGCAGCGCTACAGTGTGAAGTTCTATTTTAAATTGTTATGAAATGTTAAGAGGCTTATGGGGAACATCTCATGAGTTATGGAAAGTGTTTTGAATGGTATTCACGCTTCAAAAATGGTCGTGAATCAGTGAAAGACAAGTCACGAACTGGAAGACCATCAACTAATGATGATCATGTTGATCAAGTGAAGGTTCTTGTGCACGTTAATCGGTAATTAACTGTTAGAGAATTGGCAAAGGAATGGAACATCTCCATTGGATCATGCCACAACATTCTAACAGGGAAGTTAGGGATGTCTCAAGTTGCGGCAAAGTTTGTTCCACGGTTGTTGACTAATGACCAGAAGAACCACCACTTCATGTTCTGTCAGAATCTTTTTGAGCAGACAAATGAAGGTGAAACATTTCTTGATAAAGTGATAACTGGTGATGAGATGTGGATGTACAGTTATGATATGGAAACCAAAACTCAATCATCTCAATGGAGAACTAAAATATTACCAAGACCAAAAAAAAGCTCGGCAAGTTCAGTCGAACGTCAAAGTGATCTTAACAGGGTTTTTTGACAGTCGTGGCATTGTTCACTATGAATTTCTGCCACAAGGACAAACTGTCAACCAAAATTACTATCTGAAAGTGTTGAAACAACTCCATGAGAGAATCAGCAGGAAGCAGCCCAAACTTTGCAGTCGTGGTTCCTGCTTCACAACAATGCACTCACTCACTGCTATCAAAATTCATGAATTCTGTACAAAAAAACACAGTTCTCCAGACACCTTACTTTCCTAACTTGGCCCCTGCTGAATTATTGCTTCCTCAACTTAAATCCACACTGAAAGGAAAGCAATTCAACACTATTGAAGACATAAAGCAAAATTTGATGCAGCAACTTTTGGCAATTCCTGAAGATGCGTTTAAGGACTGTTTCCAGAAGTGGAAATGACATTGGGGAAAAGTGTATAGGTAGGGAAGGAGAGTACTTTTGAAGGGGACCCAGTGGAATAAGTTGTAAGATTGTTTAATAAATTTTTATAAAATCAGTCATGGAACTTTTTGAACAGACCTTGTATCCTCTTTCCTCCAAAACCTCATCTCTCTCCCTCCACCTCCATCCAAGATCTTGCCCATCACCTTGTACCTTTTGCCTCTATGTACCTGTGGAGAATGGAGTTGCGGGGCAGGCCCAGGCCCTACATGTGAGGCAGGCAGTTGCTTTGTCCTAGCAACGGCCATGGCAGTCATCCATGATGTTTGCTGAGAGAAAGGGGAAGTGAGGAGTCAGCAGTGCATTCCGATTGCAATCAGCCTTGCCTTTGGTCCTGGTCCTGCTAAACCGGCTGGCAATAATGAAGCCAGAAGCTGCAGGGGCCTTCCGTCTTGCCAAGTCGCTGTAGGCTCTGCCAGTGAGTGGGAGTGAAGATAAAGTATTTGAAAAAAAGGTGAGAGATAGACTGAAAGGAGGGGAAAATGGAAGAGTACTTGAAGAAAAGTTGGAGAGAGTGCCTGAAAGGGGAGAATGGAAGAGGGAGGTAGTGCTTGGAAGGAGAATGAGAGTGTGTTTGGAGGGAGGTGACAAAAGAGAGATGAAGCTAGTAAATGGGGAGTTTCTGGAGCAGTAGATGTAAGATGGGGGAGATGACTATAGATTGTGTGGAGGTATGTAGAAAGAATTATGGGAGCTACTATAAAAAGGATGATGGAAGGAGAGGAAACACTGGGTTCTAGGTAAAGAACAAGTGATCGGGGAAGAAGGAAATAGAAAGGGCACTGACATCAGTTTCACTGGTCTATAATTTCCCAGATCACCTCAGGAACCCCTTTCCATATGTCTTTTCTCCTCTCTCCTGTCTTGTTTCATTCCATCATTACTCCTGTCTTGGATATACAGATCTTTCCTTTATAGCTCTTCTTGCCCTTTTTTACTTTTCTGCCTCTCCATCCACTCAAATTTCGCCCTTTTTACTTTTCAGCTACTAACCAGCTTCCCTTTTCCCTTTCTGTTGCTCTAGCTCTCCCATTTCCCATCTCATGCCTTTCCCAGCCTCCTAGTCCCTTATATGAGTATCTTTCATCTACACCTCTATACTTACTATCCTCTCATTCATTTCCTTGCCACCCTCTCCATCTCTTCCACATGATTCCACAATTTCCAGTATATCCCCTCCCTCAATTCTTACCGTAACATTGTTTCTTATACCTACCAATTGTCTACAGTACTCCCCCGATATTTGCGCGAATCTTGAAAAACTGCAAATAATGGTTTTTCGTGGGGGAGACTGGAGAGGGCAGCGGGAGAGGCAGGAGAGAGCAGCCGGAGCACCGGCGAATGCAGTAAATCACTTGCTGTATGTTCCAAACCTCCTCTTCCTGCACTAAGTCGGGCCTTACCAATCAGGAGCTGTGTGTCAAAGCAGGAAGAGGTAGTCAGAGCATACAGCGAGTGATTTCCTGCACTCTGGCTGCCCTCTCCTTGTCGGCGGTTCGCGGTCAGAAAATAACGCGAATGACCGGGACTGCGAACCACTGACCACGAACGACCGGGGGAACACTGTACTGGGAATCATTACGGCTTACATAAGATTAAAAAGGTTTAAAAGAGGAACATAGAGGATCATACAGTATAGAGCTTCAGTCCTGGACTATAATGAGAATAGATGCATTTTTAGTGCCTTCCTGAATTGAAGGTAGGAGAGGATCTGATGTAAGCAGGTCAGAAGGCAGTTCCAAATTTTGGGGCCTTGGAACTTAAATTTGGACTTGAAGAGTGATTTCCTCTGGCCTTGGCATGGAGAGGGAAATGGCAGTTTGCAACGCTGGGCTGTTCTTAAGTTAAAGGAATGTGTGACCTGGATGGCAGAAGTTAGTCCAGTTGAGTTTTCTCCATATATAGCTTTTTGGACCATACAAGCAATTTTAAATTGGATTCTGTTCTTGACTGGCAGCCAGTGTAGCTCTGCCAGTAGCAGGCTGACCCTTTCAATTTGAGCATTGTGAAAATCAGTCTATCTGCTGTGTTCTGAAGTAGCTGTAATCTCTTGAGATCTTTCTTTGGGATGTTGCAATATAGAAAGTTGCAGTAGAGTAGATACAGACGTAGGGCTGCTTGAGCCACTGTCCTAAACCTGGTTGGGTTTAGGGCTGATCTTAGCTCTCCCATTTTTTTGACCAATGAGGTGATCTACTATGAATCATGATGAGATCGGAATCCAGGATTAGTCCTAGTGCATTCAATATTTTGTTTATTGTGAGCTTCTCACCCAAGGACAGAGTTAGCTCTGAGTTGAGGTAGTGAGTTGTGGTCACTAAACCAAAGCACCTTCTTTTGATTTTTAGTTTGACGTTGTGACCATGTACTTAGGTCTTCAATCACGCTGCTCCTGGTGCCCGTAGAGTTCCTGTGAGTGTCGGGAGCAGCACAGAGCATTCAACGCAGCTCCCTGTGCTAATAACCACTACTGTGGTTTAGTAAAAGGGGGGGGGGGGTATACTTATTACATAAACGGCCCTTTTAAAAGATGAATGTAAAGCGTGAGAAAATGCTTGAATGTAATAGGTTGGCAGTTGGAGTGCAATCCCCCTCTTTCAATTCTCTTGAAGCACTGGGCTTCATATTCTACAGTATCCTGCCAGATTCTGGAATCCCACTAGTGGTATACCTAGCATATATAACACCTGGGGTCGATCATTTTTTACACACACACACCCCTTTATATGAAAAACATGACTTTTAGTAATAATTCACAAGTTGCACAACAAGAGTACCTATGAAAAGGCAGCATCTTTACACACTGCAGCAAGCACTAGAACACCAATATATCCAATGTAAAACTAAACAAGCCATATTAGTACAGTCAGTACTAACAGAAAACCATGTCTTTCATACTTACAAAACACAAACATCCTCGACCACTGTGGAATAATTAATCACAAACTAAAGTGTGGCATAGTGGTTAAAGCTACAGCCTCAGCACTGTGAGGTTGTGGGCTCAAACCCCCACTGCTCCTTGTGACCCTGGGCAACTCTATCTAATGTGGGCAATCCCCCCAGGTACATTAGATAGATTGTAAGCCTGCTGGGACAGACAGAGAAAAATGCTTGAGTACCTGAATAAATTCATGTAAACCATTCTGAACTCCCCTTGGAGAACAGTAAAGAAAATTGAATAAATAAATTAAATAAATAATAAATTCAATAGAAATATGTAGAAAAAAGTTAAACTGAACTACTAAGAAGCCGGATTCTGCATACAATGCAACACCAGAGAAACAGTGATGCATGTCCCCTATGTACAAAATATATCGCAGATATAAATTTGAAAAAAGAGAAATTAATCATTTTACAAATAAACAGTGGAAAATAAGATAATACCATTTTATTGGACTACTGTAATACATTTTTCAATTAGCTTTCAGAGGTCAAAACCTCTTTCCTCAGGTCAGTAAAGCATACTGCTGTTACAGTATTCTGTCCTGATCTGAGGAAGGGGGATTTGGTTTCTGAAAGTGGTCAAAAATATATTAAAATTAGTCCAATTAAAGGATCACCTTATTTCCAATTTCTATTTATATATATTTATCAGCACAGCTACAATACTATAACAACAAAATGAATACAAGAAAGACATTTTTTCTACTTTTGTCATCTGGTTTCTGCTTTCCTCATCTTCTTGTCATTCTATTCCTTCCTTCCACTGTCTGACCTCTCTCTCCCTCTTCCATATGGCATCTGCTCTCTTTCTATGCCCCTTCCATTAATCTGGTATCCATCTTCTCTCCACTACCCCCATGGTCTGGCATCTGTCTCTGTCTATCTCTCCCCCTCTGTGTTTTTTTTAGCATCTCTTCCTTATATCTATCTACTCTCCCCCACTCCCCCCGCCGATCTGGTATATCTATCTCCTTCCCCCTTTCCTCCCCTCCCACTGATATGGTATCTCTCTCCTCTCTCCCCAGATACCATTTCTTTTTTTCCCTGGTCTTCTGTCTCAATTTATTTTCTGTCTCTGTCTAGATTACATTCTTACTGTCCAGTCCTCAATTTCCTTCTTTTCACTATCTACAGCTTGCCACCTCTCTTCCTCACCCCCTCCAGCATGTGCCCTTTCTCCTCCCCACTTCCTTCTAGCATCTTCTCCCCTCTTCCATCCAGCATCTGCTTCTCTTTCTTCACTTCCATTCAGTTTCTGCTCCCCTTTCTCGCTCCCTCCACTTTCATTCAGCGTCTGCTCCCCCTCTCCACTGCCCATTTCCATCCAGCATCCACTCACCCTTTCTGTTCCCCACTGACATCCAATGTCTATCCTCTTCTCTCCCTCCATCCCAATTCTATCGAGTATTCTGCCCCCTCAACTCCCCACCACTGTTGTTGCTTTCCTGTATCAACAGTAGCAACTGTAAACTTAAATGCAGCCATCACGGGACCTTCCTGCACCTCCCTGTTGCTGCTAGTTCTGCTCCGGAACAAGGGAGAGGTGTCAGAAGGGGGTGAACTGTCAGCCGCAGGGAATTGCAGGAAGGTCCCACGATGGCTGTATTCCAAGTTTACAGCTGCTGCTACTGATACAGGAAAGCAGCAGGGGTCTGAGTGCTGGCTGTGTATCACCTTAGGGTCTGCACCTGGGGTGGACCCCTCCCGGTATGCCACAGACTCCTACTGAAACCTCAGGTGCCCAGATGTACAGACCCCAATCTAACAGGGAATCTGTCACCACCATTATTGTCGCCTCTATTCCATGTACCCAGATGCCACTCTCCCCTACCTCAACCCTGAAGTTCTCTGCTTTGTGGGTAACCATTATGTATTGTTAATAAGATTATATTGTGTGTATATATGAAAAATTAATGGAAAAATGGTATTACAATTAGTACGATTATGGGGTGGGTCTAGGGTGGAGATTGGGTGGGGTCTGGGGGCGGAGCTTCCCCCCCCCAAAAAAAATAAAAAAAAATAATAAATAAATATATAAATAAATAAAGCGTTCAGTTGCCTATGGGCCATTTGGTCTATCTGCCATCTTGTTTCTATGTCCTGTCCTCTTCCAACATTCTGCAGGCCTTGAACAAGGCTGGATTTCCAAGGCCCCTGCATTAGCTTTAAGTCTTGTGTAGTGATGTTGCCCACCAAATTCTGTCACTATGGGTGGTATGGAAGGAAGGGAAAGTGAGGTACTACTGGGCGACTGGGCAGTAGCTGAGGCACTAGAAGATTGTTGAGACTAAGGAAAAGGAGTTGGTGGACATGAGTTAAAGAGGGGTCAGCTGCGGGAGAGGTGGGGCGTAGAGCATGGACCAGTCGTGTTTGGTATTCTAGCAGCCGTTTCCTCACGATTAACCTACGTTTTCCCTACTCATTGGTTTATAGGAAATGTCTGACCCTCCCTCTAAGTTTTAGGAGTTGTACCTGCCGGTTCCCACCCCCTCGCGTCCCTCCTAGGGCTCCTCCCAGGCCTTAGGAGAGAGCAGGGTTTGGCTGCCGCGTTTGAACAGAGCCGAGGGGGAAGGGAAGCAGCTCTGGCGTCGCGGCCATGCATTTCAGCATCCCCATCACGGAGAAGGTGGTGGACAGCTTGGGCAGCCGCTATGTGGTTAAGTATCTGCCTATTGCAGGTTGGTGGGGGTTGTGAAACTGGGCGACGCGGACTGATCGGGCGGTGCTCTCTGCTTCTTTCAGCTCTACTCTGTCTACTTGGAGGGCTTCCTCTTCTGCAAGGTGCGGTACAGCCAGCTACATCGGTGGGACGTTCAGGTACGGTGTTCACCGCGACTTTAGGAGGCGGGTCGGGTGTGATCCTTTGTGCCAATCGGGTAACTTTCACGCCATGGAATGTATACTTACACCGGTACTATTTAGCCCTGTGCTAATAGGGCGATTACTGTACTTGGCTTTAAAAGGTAGGTTTCTTAATAGTTGGGGCAAGGAGATAGCGTGATCAGACCTAGTGCCTGTTAGTGTGGGAAAGGAAACGCTGATTTGTAAGGGATTTTATTGGCTAAAAACTAAAATGATTAGAGTTCTGATAATCATAATACTTGATGTCCGGTGAAGGACAGAAGATTTGGAAAGGTGCAGCTGAGTTGTTCATTCCCTGTTTTCTTTCTCACTTTCAAGGCAGTGGATGGTTTTAGCTGTAAAGTGACATAACGTGGGATCTGATAATCTGCGATTTCGTTTGTACTGTAGTTGCTGAATTGCAGAGGTGGTGGTGTAACACTGAAGACAGGGGGCAGGGGGGTTTCCATATGACTCCAGGAAAAGGAGGTCGAATTGACACATCTGGGTTTTACTTTGAAAGCATTGGAAATAAGGACAGATAGACATCTGGGTTTTACTTCCATTGAAAGCAAGGGAAATAAAACACGGATGTCTTGCTCTGTCCTACCTTTTTCTGGAACCAAATGGTCATTGGCATAGTGGGGGGAGGGCAGTATGCCCTGGGCACGGTTTTTGTAAAGGGTGCCGTGCATGTGCGCCCCCTTCCCTCATATCTCTTCAAGTTTTCCTGCACAAGCAGTATTACGAACGTGCTGCCCGCATTGGTGTTGCCCGTCTCTGATGTCATTCCTTAGCCCACGCCTAGGAAGCGACCTGACACTACGTGGGCAGCAAGTTCATGCTGCTGCTCTCACCTGGAAAATTAAAAAGGTACGGAGGAAGGAGGTGCATGCATGACAGGGGGAGGGGGAAGGGTGTCACCCTTGCCACTGCATATGGTAACCCTATTTGGGGGGGGGGGCAGTGTCAACTATGCACATATTTTGAAAGTTGTGAAAAGCTATTAAAAGTCTCCCCATAACAGTCTGGATTGATATTATTTCCTAGTACTGTAAGATCTTTAAGGAGCTGTATTGAACTACTGTATTTTTTTGTTCCATAACACGCACCTGACCATAAAACGCACCCTAGATTTAGGGGAGGAAAACAAGAAAATAAACATTCTGAACCAAATTCTCCTTGCCAGGCAGTGCACCCTGTCCTCCTTCCCTGCCAGGCGCTGTACCCTGCCACCCCCCCCCCCCCCCTTGGTTAGTCCCAGCCGACTAACAATTTTTTTACACACAACCCCGTACCTTTCATTTGTATTTATACCTGCCTAGTAAAACATTTCTAGGCAGTTGACAAAACACTGAACTTCACTAGTACCGCCCATCATACTAAACTAAACTAAACCTTAGGTTTGTATACCGCGCCATCTCCGCAAGCGCAGAGGTCGGTACGGTTTACAGAGTTAAGAGGAAAGGAACTACAATGAGGGGATATAGGAGAGGGACTAAGGAGATAGAGAGGGACAGGATACTGGAGAACGGGAGGTGATTAGATTTTTGAAAAGAGCCAAGTTTTCAAGTGCTCTAGTTCACCCCTCCCCCCACAAAGAAATTCACACATTTATATTTAACAAAATGCCCAAGAAATGGTACTGAACTCACTGGTAGCTTTCTGTCATCTGCTGTGGTAGTAGCACCATAGACTGCTTCTTTGGTGGTTTTTGACTCCTTATCTGGGGAAGCCGGGATACTACTTGCCTTCTCCTATACGTTGCCCTTGCTCAGGACTCTTCTTGTCTAAGAACACGGTGGGCAACGCTGGCTGCACAGATATCTTTGCTGAGATGGTTTTATCTTGGCCAGGCTCTGACAAAACTACTCTCCTCCGTGCTGATAAAGATAGTGGGGGTCTCCACCTCTGACCCCTCCTCCTGGAAATCCTTAATCCCCTGCCACGGCGTATCCTTCAGGTCCAAACTTGACCCGAGCTCAGCCTCCATTCGACTATCTGCTTTGTGTCACCCCCTCCCCCCCCCCGGTACCTTTTTTTAAATTCCGGTGGTAGTGGTCCAGCACAGTCTCGGTAGGAGCTTTCCACACTCCTGCACCTCCCTTGCTGGACGGCTGCATCTCTTTCTGCAGAGTGGTGCATAAAGCAGGAGCACAAGCTTTTCATGCTCATTCCTGGTCCTGCGCCACTCACTGAATGGCTGCTGTCAGTTTTCACAATTTGACGGCAGCCATTCAGTGAGCAGCATGGGACCATGCACGAACACGAAAAGCTTGTGCTCCTGCTTAATGTGCCTCTCTGCAGAAAGAGAAGTAGCTGTTCAGCAAGTGAGGGGCAGGAGCGCGGAAAGCTCCTGCCAAGACTGTGCTGGACCACTGCCACCAGAATTTTTTTTTAAAAACTTATATTCGCTCCATAAAATGCACCCTTATTTTCACCCACATTTTGGGGGGGAAAAGTGTGTCTTATAGAGCGAAAAATACAGTAGATCCTTTCCAAATGAATGGATATAACTAATGGGCTGACTGGTTGGAACGTTCTTGTCTATATCTGCTGTCATCTACTATGTTACTCGTATGTTAAATATTAATTATGCCTTTAGTAGTTGGACAATAAGACCAGAGCTGGCAGTGGGTCATCCTTTGTGATCCATGACCTGCGGTGCATTTTCCCAGCTCCAGACACTGTGTTAGCAATTGATGAATATGGCTCTTGCTAACTGGCACTTGTGACAGCAATGGTGCAAGTTCTTTTCTTGTTTAATTTTTATTATTATTTATATTTTATGGTTACTTTATGCAATTTCCATTCATTTATAACTTGACAGAAAAACACGCATTGCAATTATAATGGTCCCAGTAAGTGCAAGTTGTGCGTCTGCGACTTCAGTTAATAGACTATTACATGTACTATCTGCCTGAGCCAGTCGCTGTTCCAAAATCACTTGAACAGCTTATTTATATACCCCTTAAGCATGATTGAAATAGCCTCAACAGTTTCAGGATACATACTGCTACGTTGTGACATAATATGTGCCGAGTAGTGCTGCCCGATTTCCGATTCGAATCGATTCACCGATTCACTTCGGGTGAATCGATTTGTTTAAAAAAAATCAACTTCCCGATTCGGTGACTGACCCTCCCCCCTCCCCCTCTAAAGCAGGAGTGGCAGTACTGCCTCTTACTGACCGGCCACTGCCGCTCCTGCTTTAGGGGGCGAGGGGGAGGTTCAGTCAGGAAGTGCTGCAGTGTCTTCTTCCCTGGCCTCCCGCTCTACAGCGCAGACAGCATGGAAACTGGCTATCACAGCAGCCCTAGAGGAAGCGTAGGCCCTGCCAACAGTGCCTATATGACCACCACCACCTTTAACCCCCAGGGCAGAAAGAGCTACAGTAGTGCGAATGCTTTTTCGGCCGCATCTGCACCATGCAGGGCGCTCTCCTGTAGCAGATCCTGGAAGTGGACCTCGTGGAATCTGCCCTATAGTCTGTTGGCCATACCGCGTAGCACGCGGCCGCTCTTGCCAGTGAACGTCGTCAAGTACTCCGTGAAGGGGAGCCATCAAGGTGAGAAAGTGGGGATGAGCTTAGAAACGTGAAGAGTTCCCAAGACCCAAACAGACTCAAAATGGACTGCGTGATTGTTGGTTAATAAGCTGAAAGCGATAGCATGCCCATGTTTTTGTAGCTACCGCCAACTTCGCTCTCTCTCTTTTCTCTCGCTACCATTGCACATCTCATGCACAAACAGTACAGTAGAAGGAGCAAGGTAAAAAACAGGATTTCCAGGAGCGCAAGACACAAACTTTACTCACGCCGTCCCACCCCTTCACCCTTTAAGAGAATGCGTCTCCTGTCCTGTTCCCCCCCCCTCGAATGGAGAAACTGCCATCCTGCTGTCAACAAAAGTCAAGCGGCCACCCTGCCCATCTGCGCTCCAACCTGTCAGACTTCTCAGAGTCCCACGTAGACCCCTGGTTTCTACACGAGGGTGAAGAGGGGGAGATGTTAAAACAAAAAAAAAAAGTAGAGAAATCTGTCTTGTGCCCACCACTTCCCTCTTTCGGGATGATTTGGGCTTGGCCGTTATCTGACTTCTCCAAAAGGTATATGTCTATCATTTTCTAACATCTGATCTCCTGTAAGTGGTTGCAGAAGACAGGGCATGTTAATTTCATCACAGTTTAGTAGAAAGTTAATTTATGTGTGCGGCAGGAAGAAGCTCGATGCAAAGCCCTACTGTATGTTCTAGGGCTAGGCTAACCTTCAACTTTATGTTGGTTTCTCACACTGATTCTCAATTAGTTGTCAGATCCTTAGCCTAGCTCATCTGCTTCTTCCTCCAAGATTTGGAAAATTGAGCTCCACAATCTTTATCTCTCAAGACAGTTCTATACAAAAAACATAATTAGAAGGATGGTTAGCATGGAGAAAGAAGGAGACATTGATCAGAAGACAATCAAAGCATGGGACCAACATGACTTGAATAAGGACCAGACAACAAAAGTTGAAAAAATAATTTAATTTTCTGTTTTGTGATTACATGTCAGATTTGAAATGTGTATCCTGCCAGAGCTGGTGTTAGACCGCGAACGTGAGTTAGGATTTAACAGAGAGAGGAAAAGTCTTTTTTGTTTACACCACAGCGCCAGTGTGGTTAGTAGAAAGCAAAGGGGATGAAGAAGCTATAAAATAAACCCACAAGGATGTTTGAAAAAAAACACCCAATTGGGCAGGAAAATCGAATCAAATCGAAAAACCAATTCAATAGGCTGAATCGAATCGAATCAAAATGTTTTTTCCTGAATCAGGCAGCACTAGTGTCGAGCATTGAATGCACTGAAGTATCTCTTAAATTCATCTGAAGATGCTGGAATTACATAGTTGTCTAGCGATGTCTGATAACAATGGAAAAGTCTTCCAACAGAGACCCCACCACCTCATCGGGTCAAAGTGAGATTGAGGTGGGTTCACTTCTCTCTCATAATTTCTCATTTCATCATTGGCTCTGTTGCAGTGTGCACCTGCATACTTGGCTTATGTTACTGGTTCTATAACTATACGATAAATACAAGATGCATAAGTATAACAATATTTTTCAAATACTTAGAAAAAGTCTGTGATGTGGATTTATCTGCTATTTTTTTCTCCAGTCTTTGTAAATCAAAACAAAAGTGATCTCTCTTCTCCCCCCAACCCCCCACATGGTTGGGCATATCTCTCTTCTCCCCCCCTCCTCTCCGTGGTTGGGCATATCTCTCTTCTCCACCCCTCCTCTCTGTGGTTGGGCATATCTCTCTTTCCCCCCCCCCTCCTCTCTGTGGTTGGGCATATCTCTCTTCTCCCCCCCCTCCTCTCTGTGGTTGGGCATATCTCTCTTCTCTCCCCCCCTCCTCTCTGTGGTTGGGCATATCTCTCTTCTCCCTCCCCCTCCTCTCTGTGGTTGGGCATATCTCTCTTCTCCCTCCCCCTCCTCTCTGTGGTTGGGCATATCTCTCTTCTCCCTCCCCCTCCTCTCTGTGGTTGGGCATATCTCTCTTCTCCCTCCCCCTCCTCTCTGTGGTTGGGCATATCTCTCTTCTCCCCCCCCCTCCTCTCTGTGGTTGGGCATATCTCTCTTCTCCCTCCCCCTCCTCTCTGTGGTTGGGCATATCTCTCTTCTCCCTCCCCCTCCTCTCTGTGGTTGGGCATATCTCTCTTCTCCCTCCCCCTCCTCTCTGTGGTTGGGCATATCTCTCTTCTCCCTCCCCCTCCTCTCTGTGGTTGGGCATATCTCTCTTCTCCCTCCCCCTCCTCTCTGTGGTTGGGCATATCTCTCTTCTCCCTCCCCCTCCTCTCTGTGGTTGGGCATATCTCTCTTCTCCCTCCCCCTCCTCTCTGTGGTTGGGCATATCTCTCTTCTCCCTCCCCTCCTCTCTGTGGTTGGGCATATCTCTCTTCTCCCTCCCCCTCCTCTCTGTGGTTGGGCATATCTCTCTTCTCCCTTCCCCCTCCTCTCTGTGGTTGGGCATATCTCTCTTCTCCCTTCCCCCTCCTCTCTGTGGTTGGGCATATCTCTCTTCTCCCTTCCCCCTCCTCTCTGTGGTTGGGCATATCTCTCTTCTCCCTTCCCCCTCCTCTCTGTGGTTGGGCATATCTCTCTTCTCCCTTCCCCCTCCTCTCTGTGGTTGGGCATATCTCTCTTCTCCCTTCCCCCTCCTCTCTGTGGTTGGGCATATCTCTCTTCTCCCCTCCCCCTCCTCTCTGTGGTTGGGCATATCTCTCTTCTCCCTTCCCCCTCCTCTCTGTGGTTGGGCATATCTCTCTTCTCCCTTCCCCCTCCTCTCTGTGGTTGGGCATATCTCTCTTCTCCCTTCCCCCTCCTCTCTGTGGTTGGGCATATCTCTCTTCTCCCTTCCCCCTCCTCTCTATGGTTGGGCATATCTCTCTTCTCCCTTCCCCCTCCTCTCTATGGTTGGGCATATCTCTCTTCTCCCTTCCCCCTCCTCTCTGTGGTTGGGCATATCTCTCTTCTCCCTTCCCCCTCCTCTCTGTGGTTGGGCATATCTCTCTTCTCCCTTCCCCCTCCTCTCTGTGGTTGGGCATATCTCTCTTCTCCCTTCCCCTCCTCTCTGTGGTTGGGCATATCTCTCTTCTCCCTTCCCCCTCCTCTCTGTGGTTGGGCATATCTCTCTTCTCCCTTCCCCCTCCTCTCTGTGGTTGGGCATATCTCTCTTCTCCCTTCCCCCTCCTCTCTGTGGTTGGGCATATCTCTCTTCTCCCTTCCCCCTCCTCTCTGTGGTTGGGCATATCTCTCTTCTCCCTTCCCCCTCCTCTCTGTGGTTGGGCATATCTCTCTTCTCCCTTCCCCCTCCTCTCTGTGGTTGGGCATATCTCTCTTCTCCCTTCCCCCTCCTCTCTGTGGTTGGGCATATCTCTCTTCTCCCTCCCCCTCCTCTCTGTGGTTGGGCATATCTCTCTTCTCCCTCCCCCTCCTCTCTGTGGTTGGGCATATCTCTCTTCTCCCTCCCCCTCCTCTCTGTGGTTGGGCATATCTCTCTTCTCCCTCCCCCTCCTCTCTGTGGTTGGGCATATCTCTCTTCTCCCTCCCCCTCCTCTCTGTGGTTGGGCATATCTCTCTTCTCCCTCCCCCTCCTCTCTGTGGTTGGGCATATCTCTCTTCTCCCTCCCCCTCCTCTCTGTGGTTGGGCATATCTCTCTTCTCCCTCCCCCTCCTCTCTGTGGTTGGGCATATCTCTCTTCTCCCCCCCCCTCCTCTCTGTGGTTGGGCATATCTCTCTTCTCCCTCCCCCTCCTCTCTGTGGTTGGGCATATCTCTCTTCTCCCCCCCCCTCCTCTCTGTGGTTGGGCATATCTCTCTTCTCCCTCCCCCTCCTCTCTGTGGTTGGGCATATCTCTCTTCTCCCTCCCCCTCCTCTCTGTGGTTGGGCATATCTCTCTTCTCCCTCCCCCTCCTCTCTGTGGTTGGGCATATCTCTCTTCTCCACCCCTCTCCTCTCTGTGGTTGGGCATATCTCTCTTCTCCACCCCTCCTCTCTGTGGTTGGGCATATCTCTCTTCTCCCCCCCCCTCCTCTCTGTGGTTGGGCATATCTCTCTTCTCCCCCCCCTCCTCTCTGTGGTTGGGCATATCTCTCTTCTCCCCCCCCCTCCTCTCTGTGGTTGGGCATATCTCTCTTCTCCCCCCCCTCCTCCTCTCTGTGGTTGGGCATATCTCTCTTCTCCCCCCCCTCCTACTCTCTGTGGTTGGGCATATCTCTCTTCTCCCCCCCCTCCTCTCTGTGGTTGGGCATATCTCTCTTCTCCCCCCCCTCCTCTCTGTGGTTGGGCATATCTCTCTTCTCCCCCCCCCTCCTCCTCTCTGTGGTTGGGCATATCTCTCTTCTCCCCCCCCTCCTACTCTCTGTGGTTGGGCATATCTCTCTTCTCCCCCCCTCCTCCTCTCTGTGGTTGGGCATATCTCTCTTCTCCCCCCCTCCTCCTCTCTGTGGTTGGACATATCTCTCTTCTCCCCCCCCCTCCTCCTCTCTGTGGTTGGGCATATCTCTCGTCTCCCCCTCTCCTCTCTGTGGTTGGGCATATCTCTCGTCTCCCCCTCTCCTCTCTGTGGTTGGGCATATCTCTCGTCTCCCCCTCTCCTCTCTGTGGTTGGGCATATCTCTCGTCTCCCCCTCTCCTCTCTGTGGTTGGGCATATCTCTCGTCTCCCCCTCTCCTCTCTGTGGTTGGGCATATCTCTCTTCTCCCCCCCTCCTCTCTGTGGTTGGGCATATCTCTCTTCTCCCCCCTCCTCCTCTCTGTGGTTGGGCATATCTCTCTTCTCCCCCCCTCCTCTCTGTGGTTGGGCATATCTCTCGTCTCCCCCTCTCCTCTCTGTGGTTGGGCATATCTCTCGTCTCCCCCTCTCCTCTCTGTGGTTGGGCATATCTCTCGTCTCCCCCCTCTCCTCTCTGTGGTTGGGCATATCTCTCTTCTCCCCCCCTCCTCTCTGTGGTTGGGCATATCTCTCTTCTCCCCCCTCCTCCTCTCTGTGGTTGGGCATATCTCTCTTCTCCCCCCTCCTCCTCTCCGTGGTTGGGCATATTGCTCTTCTCCCCCCCTCCTCCTCTCCGTGGTTGGGCATATCTCTCCTCTCTCCTCCCCCCCCCCCCCGGTAGTTGGCTGATTCTCTCGTTGCCCCCTTCCCCATGGTTAGTCGTCTCCTTCCTCCCTCATTTCTCCCCCCCCCCTCCCCCGTGTGTGCTTGTGCTCCAACGGTCAACGTTATGGACGGCGGTTGTAGGCTTTGATTTATGCAGATGGCCTTTCCCTTTGGAGGAAGAAGAAACAATGATGGTGATCGAAAGAGGGAAGACCAGCTGCCACAGAGGAGTCTGGACATAGCAAATCTGGCACATGTGTACATTGTCGCTATATCAACTGGACTATTCTGCGCATGTGTGAAAGTCACTCTCACAACGTTCAATTGGATGGGGATCGAACAGAGATTACAGTGAACCTCCACACAAATCATTTACATGCAAATTTGTATGAACATCAATCGTTATTTCGGAATCAACCCGCAGCAATCCACACATTCTTACTGACCATGTTTAGTGCATCTAGCCCAAAAAGTCAATTCATACTTAACACAAAACTCATCTGTTTCTGCCATAGTCAAACCCTAGATATTGAGAACCCATGGAAGCTAGAGTAAAAGTTGTTTTTAAGCCCTTCTTAAAATGGTCTAGGTGGGCCGCTAATCAGAATTGAGGAAGAAAGTTCCATGGTGCAGGGGCCTAAATTGAAATGGCAGATTTCATATGTGGAATCCAATCTAACTTGTGAGAGCAATGAAGTTATTATATGGTTCTGATTCTTAGATCTCAGTGACCGTGAAGGACTATGAAGAATTAGCAGATTAGATAAATATTGAGACTGTCCTAAATATACCATAATATAGTGGTTTTGGTATGCAAGCAAGGCATTTTGTTTCATGCATTATGAACAAGGCAACAAATGTGCTTATTTCTAAAGTGGCAAATGCTGTTCAGATAACTTGCATTAGTGACTGGTATGGATAATAATGATTAATAATGAAGGATTCATTCAACTTATCCATTTATAGAAAAGTCTGCTCTTATTTGTCCATCTTTGCTTCAGCCCACTTATGGGCTCTTTTTTTTGGGGGGGTAAGTGATGTGGGAGGCTTGGCAATATGAACATTTCTAGAAAAAGTACCATTGCTGGCCTTAAATACAGCCTAAGCTGGGTTATATCATAAAGCTGCTTGGTTCTTGTTCTGGAAGTGTCTTCTTTCTTTTTTTTTATTTTTTTAATGTGATTTAGATGAGATCACTTGTTGCCATGCCACATAGCTGCAGAGGTTTCAAGTTTATTTAAAATTTGAAAAAACACTTATAAAACTTTCTAAGTGCTGTACATAATAAAAATATGAGGTACAAAACAATCAGAAATACAAACAAGACAATCTTTGGATAGCAAATAACAGGAACAAAGGGAAAAGAGGGGAAGAACTACAATGGCATAAAGAAAAATTCACAAAGGAAAAAATGATGGGATGGGTACATGACTAGAAACATTTTTATGAAAATAGAAGAATTTGAAGGATTAACTGATCGGTTGTTTAGATATGCTGAGGCTAGTGGATTTAAATTTCAAATGCGTCCTTAAAGAGAAAAGTTTTCAAAGAACTCTTAAATCTTTCCAGTATGGGTTCCTCTCTAAGATGATTTGGGAGCGAGTTCCAAAGCTGGGGCACAGTGATTGACAAGATCTCATTATGCCTAGTGTACACTTCTCCCTCCGTATTTGCGGTTTCAATATTCACGGTTTCGATTATTCACGGTTTTTAGCTTGCTGGCTCCTCCCCCAAAATTACATAAGCTTACATAAAGAAATCACTGATTCCAAGCATTTATAGAGAAAATCGCTGATTCCCAGCACTTTCTTCACCGTGTTTTGCCTCTCCTTCAGGAACAGGCTAGGTCTCCCGCCATGTTATTCGCGGTTTCACCATATTCACGATGGAAGATGGTTTTTAATAGAAAACAGCAGATAACATGAAAAAGTTATTTGCGGTTCTGTTAATCCTCCATCACAGCGAATAGGGAAAAGTGTACACTTCTCCCTCATTATTCGCGGGGGATACGGGCAGAGCCGGACCGTGAATGGTGAAAAACCGCGATTATCCGGCTCTGACCCACCCTCACCTCCCTGCCGCCTTCCCGGCCTTACCTGGTGGTCTAGAGGGCTTTCGGGGCAGGGTTTTTTGTTGTTTTTTGTTTTTTTTTTAAACAGACACTCTGCTTCCGCTGCATTATGACTCAAGGGCTACTGTTTGTGTTAATAATATTGAATCTCCTCCTTTTTCTATTCAACAGATCACTAGGCAGGATTTTCCTCTATTGCCACTTTTGTTTGTTCTCACTATAGACCCCTTTATTAGAGACATTCAGGCTCATAATCAAAAAACATAGACGTCCATAAAGCGTCCTAATTGCCAGGACGTCTAAGTACTGATAATCGAAACCGTCTTTCTGTACGTCTAGCACTGGGAATGGCAGAGGCGTGTTATGGGTGGGTTTTGGGTGGTCTCGAGGGTGGGTTAGACATGGACTTCTTGCAGCGATAATCAAACATTTTGCAAAACATCCTGGATGGAATTTGTACGTTTGGAACTAGACCTGTTTTAGAAGGGTCTAAATGCCACAAAGGTACTCAAACTGACCAGATGACCACTGCATGCATCAAGGTAAGACTTCCCCCCATATTCCCCCAGTTCTCACTGACCCCCCTTACACCACACAGAAATGAGACCAAAAAGGTACATACCTGTCTCTAAAACAGTAGCATCTGTTATCCCAGGACAAGCAGGCAGCATATTCTTAACGTATGGGTGACGTCACCGACGGAGCCCCGGTACGGACCTTTTTAACTAGAAAGTTCTAGTTGGCCGCAACGCGCATGCGCGAGTGCCTTCCCGCCCGACGGAGGAGTGCGTGGTCTCCAGTTTCTTCGTTTCCGCGGAGCGAAGAAGACGCATGTGGTTTCAACGGCTGTTGAACACTCCTTTTTTGCCTTCCCGCTCGCGTTATTTCTGATTTTTTCTACTTTTTCCCTTCGGTTTTTCTGTTTTCTTTCTAATTGGTAAAAAAAAAAAAAAAAAAACTTTCTTTTTTCCTTTATTTTTCAACCGGCCCCGGCGGGGCCTGTTGCCATCATACAAGCCTCCGGCTTTGATTTCGCGGAGGCCGTATTTCCCTTCATGCCCCCTCAGCCGGGTTTTAAGAAGTGCCAGCGGTGTGCACGCCCGATTTCCCTTTCGGACCCACACAACTGGTGCCTACAGTGCTTGGGTCCGGAACATCGGGCTGACACCTGCACCCGCTGTGCGACTCTCCAAAAACGCACACTTAAAAATAGACAAATCCAGCAGAATCTCCTCTTCGGCACCGGTTCTGCTATGGATCCGACCCCGACGTCGACGGCACCGCCGAAATCGGCACCGTCAACATCGACACCACCTGATCCTTCTGCGGGGTCGATAGCGCCAGGTAAGCCGGCTAAGAAGCCTTCCACTTCCCTCGAGCGCCCTCCAGCCACGGCGGTGACACCGGTACTTCCGACGTCCCGCAAGTCCCGTAAGCGCTCCGCTCCGATAACGGTGAGTGCCTCTTCATCGGCCTCCTCATCACCGGAGCGTAGAGCGGCACCTATGGTACCGAAGAAAAGTAAAACGGTACCGGTGCCCCCATTGGAGGACCGTATCTCGGCCATCCTCCAGACCAAATTGCAGGAACAGCTACAGCACCAGCTTCAGGAACTGCTTCCAACCCTGCTGGCACCGCTCCTTCCGGTACCGGTCCGGCCCGAGCCTCGCAACACTACGCCAGTGGCCACCCCCTCGGTACCGATGAACACTTCGATGCCGGTCTTATC
The DNA here is from genome assembly GCF_902459505.1 of Geotrypetes seraphini. NCBI lineage: Eukaryota > Metazoa > Chordata > Amphibia > Gymnophiona > Dermophiidae > Geotrypetes > Geotrypetes seraphini. The sequence continues at coordinate 66,862,582 of NC_047085.1, forward strand.
TGCACAGCCTACACTCCAGACCTGCGCGGCGGAGGACCCCTCCCGGGCCCAGGATCGACATCGATCGTCTCGGGACAGGGATCGGCACCACTCCTCCCGGGACAGAGATCGGCACCGGTCTTCATCTCCCGGCACCGTATCCATGAGATCTGGCAAGTCCCTTTCTAAAACCCACCATGCTGAGCCGGCCATCAGGGACCCTGACTTATGGGAGCAATCCCCACTCGGTACCGAGGAGGATGCCTCTTCCACTGATGAGGAACCCTCCATGGCTGAATCCACCTCTAAACCCGAGCAGTCCTCATTTACTAAATTCCTTCGGGAGATGTCTGGGGCTCTCTCCATCCCACTTGAGTCCGACTCCAAGAAGTCCCAGGCCTTTCTAGAAGCCTTGGACTTCGATCAACCCCCCAAGGAGTTTCTCAAACTACCCGTCCATGATATTCTACGGGAGACGTTTTATAAAAATTTGGAGAATCCCCTTACTGTTCCAGGTGCCCCTAAGAAACTGGACAGTTTATACCGGGTCATCCCTATCCCAGGATTTGATAAACCCCAGTTGCCACATGAGAGCCTCCTGGTAGAATCCACTCTCAAAAAATCCCATGGTTCCAGTGTCTATGCCTCCACCCCTCCTGGCAGAGAGGGCAAAACAATGGACAAATTTGGAAAGCGCCTGTACCAGAATGCCATGCTGGCTAGCAGAGCCAACAATTACTCATTTCATTTTTCTTTTTACATGAAATATCTGGTTCAACAACTTTCTGCTCTACAAAAGTATATCCCTGAACGCAAGGTTCCATTATTTCAGCAACAAATTTCCACCCTCCTTCAGCTTAGGAAATTCATGGTACGCTCAATCTATGACTCTTTCGAGCTCTCCTCCCGAGCCTCTGCTCTGGCAGTGGCCATGCGACGCCTTGCCTGGCTGAGGGTATCTGACCTTGATGTGAACCACCAAGACCGCCTTGCCAACGCGCCCTGTCTTGGTGATGAACTTTTTGGGGAGTCTCTGGATACCACGACACAAAAACTTTCGGCTCATGAGACGAGATGGGACACCCTCATTAAGCCTAAGAAGAAGACTCCGCCAACACGACCGTACAGACCTCAGTCCTCCTACCAACGTCGTTTTTCTGCTAGGCCACTTAATCCTCCTCAGCAGCAATCTCGTCGGCCTCGCCAACAACAACAACAACACTCTCAGGCTCGCTCGCAATCTCACCAGACGACCAAGCCTCTCCCTCAAACTAAGCCTCCTCAGCCCTTTTGACTCCTTTCTCCAGGGCATAGCCAGTCTACAACCCTCGCTGCCTCTGCCTCAACCTATCAGGGGCCGCCTCACCATCTTTCTACGACGCTGGGAGGCCATCACCTCAGACCTGTGGGTTCTAAACATCATCCGTCACGGATACTCACTAAGGTTCCAGACTCTTCCTGCAGACCATCCTCCCGTAGAGTCTGCTTATCACTCCTCCCAAACTCCTCTCCTCCTCAGGGAGGTCCACTCCCTCCTCCTTCTCAATGCCATCGAAGAAGTTCCACCAGACCAAAGAGGTCAGGGATTTTACTCCCGCTACTTCTTGGTACCCAAGAAAACAGGGGATCTTCGTCCTATCCTCGACCTCAGGAACCTCAACAAGTGTTTGGTCAAGGAAAAGTTCAGGATGCTCTCACTTGCCACACTTTATCCTCTTCTGTCTCAACACGACTGGCTATGTTCCCTGGACCTCAAGGAGGTCCCTCACATCCCAATCCATCAGGCTTCACGTCGCTACCTCCGATTCCAGATACTCAATCACCACTATCAGTACAAAGTGCTACCCTTTGGTCTCGCATCATCTCCCAGGGTGTTCACCAAGTGCCTGATTGTGGTAGCGGCCTGTCTCAGGTCCCACAACCTACAAGTGTTCCCCTACTTGGACGATTGGTTGGTGAAAGCAACAACCGCTCCACTTGTGCTGCAATCCACTCACCACACCATCTCTTTCCTCCATCTCTTGGGGTTCGAGATCAATTATCCCAAGTCGCATCTGCTTCCCACGCAGCGCCTTCAGTTCATCGGAGCACTTCTCGATACCAACTCCATGAGAGCGTTCCTTCCTGCCGACCGGCACCGGACACTGCTTCACCTCTGTCGACAGGTGCTCCTCCAACCATCCATCCCTGCTCGCCAGATGATGATTCTTCTGGGTCACATGGCCTCGACAGTCCATGTGGTTCCTCTGGCGCGACTCCATCTGAGGATACCGCAATGGACCCTCGCCAACCAATGGTCACAGACCAGGGATCCTCTTTCTCATCCCATCTCTGTGACATCGTCTCTTCAGCGATCTCTTCAATGGTGGTTGAACTCCTCAAATCTTTCCAGGGGCCTCCTTTTTCATCCACCCCCTCATTCCATGATCATCACCACAGATGCCTCCCCCTATGCATGGGGAGCTCACATAGGGGATCTACGCACCCAGGGACTCTGGACCCCTCAGGAGCGTCAACATCACATCAATTTCCTGGAACTCAGAGCCATGTTTTATGCTCTCAAGGCCTTCCAGCACCTTCTCTATCCTCAGGTTCTTCTCCTGTGCACGGACAACCAGGTCGCCATGTACTACATCAACAAGCAAGGCGGCACCGGATCTCGTCTCCTTTGTCAGGAGGCCCTCCGAATTTGGACCTGGGCCACAGCCCACAATCTTTATCTCAAAGCGGTCTATATCCAGGGCGAACAGAACTCCCTGGCCGACCAGCTCAGCCGCATCCTTCAACCTCACGAGTGGACCCTGGATCCTCCCACTCTCCACTCCATCTTTGCTCGCTGGGGCACTCCGCAGGTGGACCTCTTTGCAGCTCCTCACAACCATCAGCTGCCCCAGTTCTGCTCCAGACTCTTCTCTCCACATCGTCTGGCCCCGGATGCATTCCTACTCGACTGGACGGATCGGTTCCTCTATGCCTTCCCTCCACTTCCTCTGATGTTGCGGACCCTGTTCAAGCTCCGCAAGGACAGGGCCACCATGATTCTCATCGCCCCTCGGTGGCCCAGACAACACTGGTTCTCCCTCCTGCTTCAACTCAGCTCCAGGGAGCCCATTCCTCTTCCTGTATTTCCTTCTCTGCTTACGCAGCAACATCAGTCTCTGCTACATCCCAATCTGTCTTCCCTCCACCTGACAGCTTGGTTTCTCTCGGGCTGACCTCTCCAGAAAACCTGTCTCAGCCTGTCCGTCGCATTTTGGATGCCTCCAGGAAACCCTCCACACTCCAATGTTACCATCAGAAGTGGACCCGGTTCTCCTCTTGGTGTCTCCTTCATCATCACAATCCCACCTCTCTGGCGGTGGAAACTGTACTGGACTATTTGCTCTCTCTCTCCGACGCAGGCCTCAAGTCGACCTCAATCAGAGTCCACCTCAGTGCCATCACTGCGTTTCATGAGCCTATCCTCGGAAAACCCCTCACGGCTCATCCTCTGGTTTCCCGGTTCATGAGAGGCCTCTTCAATATCAAACCACCTCTTCAGCCTCCCCCGGTCGTCTGGGACCTCAATGTGGTTTTGTCAGCCCTCATGAAACCTCCTTTTGAGCCTCTTGCTACTACCTCGCTCAAACTTCTCACATGGAAGGTGCTTTTCCTCATTGCCATCACCTCTGCCAGGAGGGTTAGTGAGCTACATGCACTGGTCGCCGATCCACCGTTCACTGTTTTTCACCATGACAAGGTGGTTCTGCGTACCCATCCTAAATTCCTTCCTAAGGTGGTTTCAGCCTTTCACCTCAACCAGTCCATCGTGCTGCCTGTCTTCTTCCCTAAACCCCATTCTCATCCTGGGGAACAGGCTCTTCACACGCTGGATTGTAAGTGTGCCCTGGCGTACTACCTTGACCGTACCAGGGCTCACCGCTCCTCTCCTCAACTCTTTCTGACCTTCGATCCTAACCGTCTGGGTCACCCTGTATCTAAACGAACGCTGTCCAATTGGCTTGCTGCCTGTATTGCGTTCTGTTATGCTCGGGCCGGCCTGTCACTGGAAGGAGCTGTCACGGCCCATAAAGTCAGGGCTATGGCGGCTTCTGTGGCTTTCCTCCGTTCCACACCTATTGAGGAAATCTGCAAGGCGGCCACTTGGTCTTCAGTTCACACATTCACTACTCACTACTGTCTGGATGCCTTCTCCAGACGGGATGGGCACTTCGGCCAATCTGTGTTACAAAATTTATTTTCCTAATGGCCAACCATCCCTCCTCCCTCTCTGTTAGCTTAGAGGTCACCCATACGTTAAGAATATGCTGCCTGCTTGTCCTGGGATAAAGCACAGTTACTTACCGTAACAGGTGTTATCCAGGGACAGCAGGCAGATATTCTTACGACCCACCCACCTCCCCGGGTTGGCTTCTTAGCTGGCTTATCCTAACTGGAGACCACGCACTCCTCCGTCGGGCGGGAAGGCACTCGCGCATGCGCGGTGCGGCCAACTAGAACTTTCTAGTTAAAAAGGTCCGTACCGGGGCTCCGTCGGTGACGTCACCCATACGTTAAGAATATCTGCCTGCTGTCCCTGGATAACACCTGTTACGGTAAGTAACTGTGCTGTATGGAGAAACCTAGTAGAGCTGCACACAGGTGTCTTTAAGTAGTCTATGGGTGGGCTAATGAACCATAGAGAGGAGGACCCAGGCCCATAAGCCACTCTAACCACTACATTTATGGTAGAACTTGCGAGCCCACCCAAACCCTACTATACTGCCATATAGTTGCCACCTGCAGCTATAAGTGCTATTGGGGTGGTACACAGTAGATTTGGGGGGGGCTCAGCTTAAATTATAAGGGGGTTATGGTGAGATATATAGCTAAACCGCTAAGAACCCTTAAGGACTTAGTAGCCAATAAAGTCCAAACTAAATTTCAAAAAAGGAAAAGAATTGGCTCACAATCAAAATTTTCCCAAGAGAAAAAGATTGAAAGGAACAGTTTCAATAATAACGAAACTCAATTTTGATTGGTTTGTAAAACAAACCTCTGGTCTAAACACTATTACTCCAGTGGACATCAGTATGAGCCATTTAAAAGGCGCCCGGTATACTGATGTCCACTGGAGTAATAGCGTTTAGACCAGAGGTTTGCTTTACAAACCAATCAAAATTGAGTTTCGTTATTATTGAAACTGTTCCTTTCAATCTTTTTCTCTTGGGAAAATTTTGATTGTGAGCCAATTCTTTTCCTTTTTTGAGATATATAGCTGGCACCCTTTATGTGAAGTTCGTAGCAGTGCTCTCTAAGGTGTCCCATTGCTCTTTCGGGATGTCTGTGGCCAGTCCATTACTATGCTGGCCCCACCCACGTGCAAATGGTCAGGATTTGGATATTTTCAACCTGGATGTTTTTCTTATTGAAAATAGGTGTGACAGAGCAGGGCACGGTGCTCAGAAAAGGATTTACACAAACACTCGTATCACACTATGTAGTGTTCAGAACAGAAAGAACTCTTTATTAAACAGCAGGGAAGAGCCTGTTTCTTCACAAGTTTTCCTTAATGGTTTATTTTTCAAAGAAACAGCTATGCTTCTTAAGTTTCCCACTACTTTCAGTTTATATTCTCAGTAGGACTTGCCATGCCCCAAACACAGTCTTTATCACAGTTCCAAGAAACAGTTTTATGCATCATTCAATCACAGCTCCGGTTAGGCATTAGAATAAAGGCAGAGTTTTCCACATAGAATCTGCAGGAAATAAGATTCTGCTATCAGCAAAACAGGTCAGCTTCCCTTCAGCTTCCATTCAGCTTCCCTAGCTCCTATGTTCCCTCTGTCCATAGGTGACAAAGCTGGTTTCACACATACAGCCCAGATACCCTCATCCAAGCTGTCAGTAACATATATTTTACTTTGTAAAGACTTTCTTTCTTAGCTCAAGTGGATTTAGCTTCCCCAGGGCTTCTGTCTCAGCCATATCTAGAGGGAAAGCTAGGGAGTTCCTTTCTTTTCCAGGGATCTCCCTGAATAACTCTCAAAATGAAACAGATATACTGTACTCTTGTCTGCCTGGGTCCCGCCCCTATGACACAGTTTCTCAAGCAGCTCAGCCCTAAGCTGCTGAGCCCAGTGCATCCTGGGGGTTGTAGTTCTTTCTCTTTCTGATTAGTGCCCCCTGTTGCCTGGTGGTATTATATCGTTATTGAGGGAGAATCTCTGACTCTCTCATAATTGAGTATAAAGTTAGACATTCTGGCGGCCAAGATGTCTAAGTAGATTTAAACAAAAAATTATATTTGGATGTCCAACAGTTTGTCATTCGAAAATGGCCATTTTTATACCTCCAACTTTAGACGTTCAACTGGAAATGTCCAAGTTGGACTTAGACATTTTTTTAAAAAATGCCCCTCATTATGGCTAATCCTGAAATTACTGGGATACAAGTGGGCATGACTAATTTCTTGATCTCTGCTTTTGCAGATGATCTCTTTGTGCATTTATCTGCCCCGGAAACATCAGTTTGTGTTGTTGGAATGCTTTAAGGAAAACGGGGCCTTTTCGGACTTTAAGCTAAATATGGAGAAATCTGAATGTTTACCTTCTAATCCCCACTTGCAACTTGCCTTGGATGGAGATTCCCCTTGAAATGGGCGACAGATTTTTAAATTCTTGGGTGTCCAGCTTCCCATAAATCCAGCCCATTTATATTACCATAATATAGACGCTCTTTTTAGTTATACTAAGCAAAAACTGTTTGGAGAAACTTACCGCTTTCCCTCTAAGGAAGGATCAGTGTGTATAGGATGGTTCCATTTCCACATTGGTTGCAGGTTCTGCAAGTACTTCCCCTTCAGTTAATGAGGAAAGATCTTGTTGCTCTGCAGCATCTGATTGGAAAGTTTTGTTGGAATGGGAAGAAATCTAGAATACGCCTTAATCTCCTCTATGGAACCTGGGCTATTGGGAGGGAGGGGGTTACCTAACACGAAAGGTTACAATTTAGCTTGTCTTCTTTGCTATCTGACAGACTGGGTTTTGACCACAGAAGATTTTACCCCCTGGTTACTGGAAAAAGTGTTTTACTATTCCCTACACCCACATTATTTGCTGCATGCTCCACGGCATATGATGTCCTCTGAGCATAAGCGCAGTACATTGCTCTCCCCTAAGCTTGAAAAGCTCTGGTGGAATTGCTAAGGCTTACATATAACAACTCTGATCTGTTGCCCATTCTTGGCAATCTGCAGTTTCCTCCTAGATTGGCATGTCATGGTTTGTTACATGTGGCTGAATTTAACCATGGATGGTAATCTTCGGACCTTTGATGATTTACTAACTGTTCCGGGAGTTTTGACTAGCGACTTGTATGCCTATGTCAAACTTTTTCATTATATCACTGCCTTACTGAAAAATCCTTGTTCACTAAATGTATGGGGGCCGCTCTCTATTGTGTTGGTACCCCCAGACCAGGATACAGTTTTGATCACTAGCGTGCATAAAGCCCTAGTGCCACTACAACCTAAGCGAGATTATAGTCATCTAGCAGCTATTTGGACAGATGAGATTTTAACCAGCTTGCGAAGGATGCCGCATATTGTTTATAATGCTTATTACATTACATTAGGGATTTCTATTCCGCCATTACCTTGCGGTTCAAGGCGGATTACAAATGGTTTGTCCGGATATTAGAAGTGTTTAGGGAGTAGTTTGTACATTTCTTTGAGTTGTTAAGGATTACATCTGAGTTGTCATGATATTAGAAGATCATATGTTGTAGTTGCAGGTGATGCCGGTGTTAGTTCGGTTTTATGTGTTTTTATGAAAAGAAGGGTTTTTTTGAAGGTTTTGTAGTCTGTGGTTGTGGTCAATAGGTTGTAGAGTTGTGGGTCGAGTTTTGCAGCTTGAGTGGCTAGGAGGTTGTCGTACAGTGTTTTTTTTCCTTTTGACATTATTACAGAGAGTGCCAATTTCATATCATTCTCAGAGCTCAGAGCATATATAGTTCAAGAACAACTATATAAAAAGGATGAAGTTGGTCCAGAGAAAAGCTACTAAAATAGTGCCTGGTCTTCGTCATAAGGCGCATTGGGACAGACTTAAAGATCTTTAGAGGAAATACGGTAGAGGGGAGATATGATAGAGACGTTTAAATACCTACATGGCACAAATGCGCATGAGTCGAGTCTCTTTTATTTGAAAGGAAGCTCTGGAATGAGAGGGCGTAGGATGAAGTTAAGAGGTGATAGGCTCAGGAGTAATCTAAGGAAATACTTTTTTACAGAAAGGGTGGTAGATGCGTGGAACAGTCTCCCAGAAGAAGTGGGGGAGTCAGAGACTGTGTCTGAATTCGAGAAAGCATGGGATAGGCATGTGGGATCTCTTTGAGAGAGGAAGGGAGAATAGTTACTGTGGATGGGCAGACTGGTGGGCCATTTGGCCTTTATCTGACATCATGTTTCTATGAGTAGTTTCCTTCCTATGCATTAAATGTAGTATACAAGTTAACACCTTTTGCTCATGCTGTGTGGTTTTGCTTTGCTGTGCAGCAGTTTTGGGGTCATCTTTTTCACTATCTGGATACTTTGGTTGGGAGAGTGTTAATCCCTACTCCTAAAGGTGTTCTCTTTGGGAACTTCAGGGTTGGGGGTGTAAACTCAACGTGTCTTTGTTTATTTGCCCCAAAAGCATGTATTTTGGGTTTGAAATGTATATTACACATGTTGGGTACAGGATACATCACCATCTTGTTGATGACATGGGAAGCTAGAAATGCTTGTCTAACTTTCAAAAGAAAAACGCTTTTGCTAAACTAAACTAAACTAAGCCTTAAGTTTATATACCGTATCATCTCCACGGAAGTGGAGCTCGACACGGTTTGCAAAGTTTAAAAATATAGGAAAAGAGAGGAGAAAGCTTTACAAGAGCATATGAATAGAGGAGGATGTGGACAGGGGAGGAGATGTTAGATGTTGGAGAGAAGCCAGGTTTTCAGTTGTTTTCGGAATAGTTGGAGGGAGCCTAGGTTCCACAGCGGGATAGTGAGATCGTTCCAAAGGCCCGTGATTTTGGAGAGAAGGGATCTTCCCAGTTTGCCAGCGTGGAGGATGCCGTGTAGAGTGGGGAAGGATAGTTTATATCTGTGAGCGGATCTGGAGGTAGCAGGCGTCCGGACGAGGAAGGATAGAGGGATTAGGGGCAGAAGGATGCCATGAATGATCTTGAAAGCCAGGCAGGAGCATTTGAAATGAATTCTGGAAAGTACTAGGAGCCATTGGAGATTGGTAAGTAGAGGGGAGACGTGATCAAATTTGCAGTATTCTGGATAAGTTGGAGTCTGCGAAGACTCTGTTCGGAAATATTCCATAGTTGCGCTTCCTCTAAGTCTCATAGTCTGATGCTTAATTTAAATCTATGATCGGGTTGGGAGGCTCTTTGAGGTATATTGATAAGTCATCCTTTTTCTTTTGGAGATGTTTCTGCTGTGGGATGGTGGGGAGGGTTGGGAAGGTCTGCCTTTTGGGGGGGATAGGGAGGGTTGAGAGGGTTAGGGTTTATGTTCACAATACTTATCTAATGTTTGAAATCCTGTGCTGTGATTTATATTCTGCAGTTATGTTAAATTCTTGGATTTCTAATAAAACAGTTTTTTTTCTCATGTGATTTAGATGAAATCATGAACTTTCTTCTTCTGTCGCAGCTAAGACGAGCCTTTGGTGGCAGCGTTCCTCTCTTTCCTCCAAAATTTTATCTGGCAATGACCAAGCCCATGGTTGCAGAGCGAAGACTTCAGCTTGAGCACTATCTACAGAATGGTATGTGTTGCTGCTCTCAGTACTTTGTTTTCTTAAGTTGATGAAACTAAAATTTACTCTTCAGAATGTGTGACTGTAAATGATGCATTGAGCACACTCATGAAGATTTTGGGAAAGTACATAGGCCTAGATTCACTGAACTCACCAATCGTGTCTTGACCAGTTTGCGATTGTACCCCGACCCAATTCACCAATCTTCTGCCCGATCAATCTCCCATCCAATCCGATCCACCTATGCAAATGAAGGGAAATGGCAGAAGCAGAAACACCGATTGGGTTTGCCAATCCGAAATGAAGCGACTGCTGAGGACCAGTCGCTTACTGTCCTTTCCGACTCTCCTGCTCTCTGCCGCCCTAAAATCCCAATATCGAGGTTACAAAACAACCATCAAAATAAAACTGTACAAATGCATACGAACTCCCTTTTTATATATTCTGCAAAAAGCGCAGTGTTAGCCCGTGGTTTTAACCCGCGGGTTTAAAGCCTGTTCTGTTCCATAATCTGGCCGCACAAATTGAAATGATTCCTTTTAAAATGTTCACTCGTAGGGCCAGCAAGTAAACTGCAGCCACCCCTCCCCCTTTATTTTGACCTCACTGCGCGAAGAGCATCTACAACCAACAAAGGATAATCTGCGCATGTGTCTCGATCGCTTTACAGCGATCCGTGGGATTCCTGTAGGGCGTATGTCCAATCAGATCATTTGCATGAAAAATCTGTAGTGAATCGGTCGCCCAGCAAAACTTAGCCAAGAATCGTCCAACAATGATCCAGATTGGTGATTTTAATGAATCTAGGCCATAGACCCTACTTTCAATGGCTTCAGATAAGTGGTCTACCCATTTTTCTTCCTGTTGTATAGCCATGGACACCAACTGGTCCCTGGTGTGCTCTTCACTTTTCCTTAAATACAAGCTCTCTGTTTATCCCTTGCTTATGAAATACGAGGGACCTTCAAAAAAGTTTCCACACTTTTATTAAATACTATTTATTAAATATCTCAAAAAAAACAAATTACATCACTTTTCCACATAATCATCCTGTTTTGCCTGCCTAGCCACATGACATTTTGTGACACGCTGTCTTACCACTTCTCCCGCCCCAACCATTTCCTGCAAAAATATGAAAGTGCAGAAACATTTTGAAGAACCTTCGTACTATTGCTAATTTGCTAGTCTGTACTACATCATCCTTTTTTATGATGAAGTATTTTGCATACCCTTTTGAGCTTCATGTCGTGACATCTTGCTTTAAATCCTTGGACTTGGGCCTCCTTTGCACTCTCACTCCTGAATCTCCTGTTCTGTAAATTCCCATGTGGATTTTGGCCTTTTCCCTCTATTCTTCCTCTCCTTCCCTTTCTATTCTGCAGATGCTTTCCAGTGACAGAAGACAAATTTTCTTCAAGCTTGTATGTTTGTATAGCTTTTATTCTGGATACCAAAATTACCAGCTCTTCTTTAGACCCTCTAAGAAAGATATACCTCCAGCGTGCTGGCAGTAGGTATCTGTGGCTGACTACTCACTGCTGTCTGCTTGGAATCAGGTGCAGAGTATGGCATGTCGGATATCTCTTGCTTAATCACAGCATGTTGAATTGGGCATGGCTGCTCAGTCTTTACTAGAGCCCGGGTCCTGTGTTGCACCCGAGTCTGTGCTTGAAATGAAGCATTTCTCTTGGTGCGCCTTTCTGGAGCAAGAGCCAGTTTCAGTGCATCTGTGTGCATGCTTGCATATGGATCACTGTGGTGGCATTTTGTCTCCCTGATGAGCTTCACCTTAGACTTGCTTCTCTCAGACAAGCTGAACTCTGCTGTAGAGGAACATGCTTTCTCTGAACCCGGTGGCTCTTCTGACTTGGGACTGTGATGTGATTGTTTGCTCTCTTGTGTTGAGGTCAGAGCCTTTACATATTCTACTGTGCGCTGGCAGAATCCTCCGCTATGATATGGCTAAGCAAACTCTCTCTCTGCCTTCAGGCCTTGTGGCTTCTTCAAGGGCCTTAGCCTCAGCCTCAAAAGCAGCTGCTTCTTTCTCATGCTGGAGCAACTTCAAGGCAATATCTAGCTCTGCTTTTTTGCACTCTGTGGTGGCCACAGCCTCTTTTGCCGCTGCTTTCCTGCATGCAGCATCGGCAGCAGCCTGAGCCTCGGCTTTTTTCTGTTGTTCTTCCAATCTTAATTTAATTTCTGTGTCTCTATATCCACATTTTGTTGTCTAAAGGGAACCTTTGCTCTCACAGCTGCTGCTTTGGCTTTAGCTCGAATGATTGCTGAACTGGCTTTTGACTGATCTGATTGGCTAGTTCTAGAACCAGCAGAACTTCCAGATCACACAGAACTCCTATTAGGCTTCTATGTTTAATCCAGCATTTATAAAATACATTGCAGACATTTTACCTAAAATGCCGATATGCCAACATCCATGACTCTTTTAAAATGGTGCTGTATAGTTCTCTGAAAGATAATGTGGAATGATCTTGAATGGATGCTTAATAAATACCATATTCTAACCATCTGGCATGTTGAACAGGGTGCCCACAAAAACACTCCTTGATTTTAAATGGTTACAAAACCAAAATTTATTGGAATATTCTTTCACCTATGAGGCTACAGTTTCATCAACTCATAAAGTTTCTTATGGTATCTGTTGATTACATACACTCGATGTACACCCCACATGTTACTCAACATCAATGCAATAATCGAGCCCGGAGCAGACTTTTCGAAGCATATCCGGCGTGATCGCGTTTATAGTTTCAGTGATGGGTTCCTATAGATCATCCATAGTTGCGGGTAGTGGATTTACATCCCCCCCAAAGGAAAAAGTCACAAACAGTAATGTCCGATGATCTCGGGGGGGCCACTTGGGGAACACCTGGTCATTTTGTTGCGTTGCATTGTCTGAAGGTTGTAACTTCTGCACCAATTGCAGCTTATAAGGGCGAAAGTGCAAGCAATTATGCAAGATCTTGCTAACCCTACTTTTTGGGACTTGTATTTGCTGTCATCTTATTTATAAACATATTCCAATAAGTTTTTGATTTTGTAACCATTTAAAATCAAGGAGTGTTTTTGTGGGCACCCTGTACTGTATTTCATATTATTGTCACGTGAGCCTTTCCCTCCATTTTTTCCCCCCTTTCCATATACTACCTTTTAACATTTATGCCTTTCTGTGTTTTCAGTTGGTGTTCATCCACATATTTCGAACAGTGAGGTCTTTGGCAGGTTCCTAAAGAAATTACAACTGGTATGTTGGGGGGTTTTGTTGTTGTTGTTGGCTACTGCTGCTGTGTGTAGTTTAAACTAAGGTGCACCATTCCCTTTAAACCTGCTGAGGTGATAAATGACTTGAGACGTTTGTGGAGTTTGCACAATGACACCACTATAGGATAATGAATAATGAATGTTGTGGTTGAATGGAGGATTACCGTTTATACTCGACTATAAACCAGGATTTTTGGGCCAAAAATGGGGGTCCTGGATTATATTCAGGCCACCCTCCTCCCTTCCCCCTCCCAGACTTATTGCAGGCCTCCGCCGGGCTCTGCACCCTGTCACCCCTCCCTGCTCTGTCTATCGTACCTCCTTTGCCGTTGGAATCCCTGGTGGTCCATAGGTGTAGCAGCGGGCAGGAACGAGCTTTCCAAGTTCCTGCCCCACTGCTAACCTGGTCAGTTGCTGCTGTGAGTTCCAGCTGAGCAGTACCGAGCAGGAGCGCACTTTGGTGCTGCTGCTCAGCACTGCTGCTTGGTGCTTGGGAACCCTGGAACCTGTGTGTGAATGTGTCAGTGGTAAATGCACTCTCTTTTTTTTATTTTGGACTTTCACTGCTTCCCAATTGGGCAGCAATTCCTTGCTGTGGCTCTTATATCTGTTGACTCTCAGATGTACCTGTCTGCCTGGCTTAAACTTGCAAGAAAAGAAAACTTTAATTGCCCAAGAAATGCCTTTTGAAGTTTACTGTGTTTGTTGGCATAACACTTGGTATGTGAAAAATAAAGGGCAATTCTATAACCTAGGTTTAAAAAAGGTTTGGACAAGTTCCTGGAGGAAAAGTCCATAGTCTATTGAGACAGACATGGGGGAAATCGCTGCTTGTCCTGGATTGGTAGCAAGGAGTTTTCCTACTGTTTGGGTTTTTGCCAGGTACTTGTGACCTAGATTAGCCACCATGGAGATGGAATGCTGGGCTATTTGGACCATTTGCCCCACCATGTCTCTAAATCAGGGGTGTCAAACTCAATCACATAAGGGGCCGAAATTTAAAACATAGGTTAAGTTGCGGGCCAAATTTTTTATTAAGATACTTAGGAGTCCTTTTATTAAGGTATGCTAACCGATTTAGCGCACGCTAAATGCGCAACCTTAATAAAAGGACCCCTTAGTCTTAGAAGTATAGGGTTACAACCTCTCCAACCCTACACTGGCTCTGTGATGTAAACAAAATGAATAAAAAAGACTTGTCCTCTCTCCCTTCCATTCAACATCTGCCATTTCTCTTTGTCCCTTCCACCCTCCCTCTTCCCCTTCCATTCACTATCCGCCCTCTCTGCCCTTTCCATCCAGTGTCCGCCCTCTCTCTCTTCCATACGGCATCTTCCCTCTGTCTATGTCCCTTCAATAAACTGTATATCCTTTGCCCCTTCTCTCCTTTGTACATGATTCATTTCAGCTTCACCCCCCCCCTCTCCATTTTTCTGTCTCCACTCCGTCCCTTATGCTCTGGCATCTCTCGCTTCTCCTTTCCTTCCTTCTTTCCCACTCCACCCCATGGTCTGGAATCTCTATTTCCTTACCTCCCCCATGCCCTGGCATCTCTCTCCTCTCCTTCCTTTCTCTCCCTCCTTTCCTTACCTCCTTCCCCTGGTCTGGCATCTGTCTCCATCCCTCCCATCCCCCCCATGGTCTGGTATCTCCTTTCCTTTCCCTCCCTCCCATGGACTTGGCATCTCTCGTTCCTCTCCTCTCCCTTTCCTGGTCTTCCTTCTCCCTCTTTCCCCCCAATTGGGTGCAACAGCAGAATTTCTCTCCCTCCCCTTCCCTGGTTTTTCTTCTCCCTCTTTCCTTTTCTCTCCCCAATTGGGTGCTGCGGCAGCATTTCTCTTCCTTCTCCCTCTTTCCCTCTCTCTCTCCAATTGGGTGCTGTGGCAGCATTTCTCTTCCTTCCCCTCTCTCTTCCCAATTGGGCGCAGTAGCAGCATTTCTCTTCCTTGGTCTTCCTTCTCCCTCTTTCCCTCCCTCTCCCCAATTGGGTGCTGTGGCAGCATTTGTCTTCCTTCTCCCTCTCTCCCCAAAAGGCTGCTGCTGCAGCATTCTCCCCACGGTCTCACACATCCGTTGGCAGCACAGCTTTCACAACTCGCTGCTCCTGCTTGCCTCGGGCCTTACTTGCTGCCGGTTCTCGCCTACTTTGTTTCTGCAAAGGCAGGACCTGGCAGCGAGGAAGGCCCGAAGTAAGCAGAAGCAGCGAGTTGAAGCCTCCCTCCCTGCCCTATCTCCTGCTGATGCCGCTGTAGCCAGCAAGTGACTTCACCCATGCTCCGGGGCTCTAACGCTATGCTTGCCGGCTTCGCTTCTCCTCCCTCCCCCCTCATGACATAATTTCCGGTTTCGTCAGAGAAGAGTTGGAAAGCCGGAAAGCGCAGCGTTAGAGCCCCGGAGCATGGGTGAAGTCACGCAGGCTACGGCAGGACATAGGGCAGCTACCCTGCTTGCTCCCCCCCTAATGCCGGGCAATTTTGGGGGAGGCTACGGCCCCTGTGGTCCCCCCTCCCCTCCCCGTTCCAACGCCTATGGCTGTAGTATTTGCGTCGTGCCCTCCAGTGAATGTTGTTTATCCTCAAGATCACTGATGCGCTGTTGCAAGTGATCTACCTCAAGGTCCATGCTGTCCAACCATTCGTGGGCTCCCTTAGCTCGATCATAAAGCGCTTGTAATTTTTTTATCTAAGGCAACTTCCACCGCTGCGGTAACTTCCATCGTTATTTTGGCTGTCCAGGCCAAGCTGATTGAAGGGCCAGGCGGTATGGATGGCGCCTCCATTATATGCTCCAGGGACCTCGTGCTCTCTTGCTCCTTTCGTGGCCCCTTAGATGCCATGGGATGCTGATTGCACCATACAAACTGTCCAGCCCATACAGAAGTTGTTGGCGTCCGCTTTAGCAGTGTAGAAAGACCACCAAAGGCCTGGAAGGATAAATTTCCAATTTATCAGGGGAAGCAAGGAGCACCTCGTTTCAGCGTCTGCTTCCCTTCATGGCACCACTTGACCCCCCAACACTGTACACATTATATGCAGGTACTTTTTCTGTCCCTAGTGGGCTCACAATCTGTTTTGTACTTGGGGCAATGGAGAGATAAATGACTTGTCCAAGGTCACATGGAGCTGCAGCGGGAATTGAACTTAGTTTTCCAGGATCTCAGTCCACTGCACTGACAATTAGGCTAGAAGTAGTTGTACTTGGTGCTTTGCAGGCTTCCTTTTACTTCCTATGGTCCAACTTCTTCTTTCTTGTGGGTGTTTTGTTTTTGTTTTTTTTTCTTTGCATGTGGACTTTCTGTTCTCTCTCAGCTTCATATCTTCTCCATATGAATTTATTCCTGCTAAATGAGCTTCTTGTCTTCTTTCTTTGGTGACTCCCCACCACAGGCTCTTTCCACACGTCTTTTTGGAAACCTTTTCTTCAGATAGTATAGATTAACACACAGATCATATGGAATATTCTGACACTATGAGTACAAGATATAAAATTCAGCGTTTACAAATTTCATACAATCACTCAATTCAAAAAAATCTTTTTATTGAGAAAAGGACCTCAACGACCAACAAATGCAGACATTTATACAGTACATAATCTGCTTGTCAGTGTGGTTCCTTTTATCATTCATCAGTCTAAAAGCCCAAATGAAGAATCCTGACATGCTCAAAGGCCCTCTAAATGTGACTCTGAGTTTAGTATGCCGCAACTGAAAAAATTTTTATGAGAAGCTGCTCTAGTGAAACCAGGCTGCCTTGGGTCCTGCAATCCACTGGATTCTAGAAACTTCACTATTCTCTGTTTTAAAAACATTTCCATTAATTTACTTCCCCCCAAGAAGTTGGACTTACCAGCCTGTAGTTCCCAATCTCTTCTTTTCTTCTGCTTTTGTAGAGAGGAGCCACATCTTCCCTTCTCCCATTCCTCTGGGACCACTTCATTTTTCTTCAGATCTCACATATTTAACCTCTTGCCTTGAAACAATAGCCAATCGGCTGTCCCAAAATGGACTGAAATTAAATCTTTTGAAATCTAAAGTTATGTGGATCACTCAATGCCTCCCATTCCCTTGCTTAGCACCTACCATAAGAAGCCAATTAGTTTCTCTCTAGGAGTGTATAACAATCCCTGGCTTCAAATTAGATCTCCTCTTAACCATGGAACCCCTGATAAGAGCAGTTTTAAGATTCTCTTTGTCGTGAGATCTCAAGACTCTTGCTTTTGCCCTAATATTAAATTGTATAATGGTCTAAACCCATCTACCTCTTATTGTCTCCAAATAATTCAAAATACCACTGCATGGTTTCTTGCAGGAGCCAGCAGCTTCCACCATATTTCTTTCATATTAAAAATCCTTCATTAGTTACCAATGTATAATAGAATCTGATTTTAAGATTTTATTGCTAATACACAAGGTAGCACATTCAGAGCTTCTTGCCTACCTCTCTAATTTTATTAACTTCATTCCATTCTTCTTGTGCAATAAGATCTCAGTATATAAACCCATTACTTCAGTTCTCTCTCCTCCCTCCCCCTTCACAGCTTATTGCCTAGATACAGCTAAATGTTTCTCCTTTTCCTTCTTTGGACCTTTATTTGCACTAGCTTTCTGGATAGGCCTCTGAGAGGAATAAAGCAGGGTAGGCGCTGAAAACTCACTGTGCCTTGTGATCTTAAAAATGTAGGGAAAGAAAGAAAATGGGCATATCCATCTTGACATAGCCTTGGCTCCACCCCCATGCGGCCACCTTGCAGGCTCCAGCCAACTCATCGGGTTGGGGGCCGGCAACCAGGGCTTATAAAAAGATATTTCCTGCAGATCTTAATGTTCACAATGTCACAGTCTCTCGAGTGTGGGTGTAGGCCAGGGCTGAATAACTCCGGTAAACTGAAAGAGCTGAAAATCCTGGGTCTTGGCCACCACACTCAGTAACTCCCCTACTGGTTTGCAAGAAGCATGCAGAGGCCAAGGTATAACTGGAATTCTGTTTAACTTGATTAAACGAATTGTAAATAGTTTCTTCAGAGTTGGCTGTCATCATGTTCAAACATTTCATAACAATCTAGCCTCGTGAGGCTGCCCCATGAAATCTTGGCAGCCATTTTTGGACTGGCAGCAGCAATGGCTCTAGCAGTAGCAGGGCTCTTTCCTGCTCCTGAAGAAGCCACTAGACCACTGGGGAAATTATAAGGTATTTGAGGAGGGTGCCCTGCGTCCCTATTGCTGCGGTATTACCGTGGCAGCAATTCTCGTTCCTGTGGCACTACCATGGAATGGTCAACCGTTGCTGCAGTAATCCCAGGCAATGTTTCCCCGTTATCATGGGAATTCCTGTGGTAACTGGAATTCCCACTGTAATGGGTACAGTGTCACTCTCTACTTCTAACTCCACCCACTACTCCTTTCTATCCACTCACATAAATATTAGTGACTCCCTGAAAAATCCAACACCACTGGCTCTAAGAAAGAGGCATTTTTCAGGGTAGTCACATTGATGCTATCTGCTAGAGCAGGGGTGTCCAATGTCGGTCCTCGAGGGCCGCAATCCAGTCGGGTTTTCAGGATTTCCCCAATGAATATGTATGAGATCTATGTGCATGCACTGCTTTCAATGCATATTCATTGGGGAAATCCTGAAAACCCGACTGGATTGCGGCCCTCGAGGACCGACATTGGACACCCCTGTGCTAGAGGTACCACATTGTAACTTGGTCATATTTGCTTTTTACAGGAAACATTTAGGATCCCGTCAGAAAAAGCAGTCCTGAATATTTTTCTGCCAGATGGAAGAACTATTACAATTGATGTTGAAACATCAAACACTGCTGAAAGAGTGTTGGAGGTAGGTTAGCCTCATACTATACTTCATACTCGTACTTCAGGAACTTGTCCAAACCTTTTTTAAACCCAGCTATGTTAACTGCTGGGACCAACACAATTGAAAAAAGAAGTATGTGGCCAGACAAAGGTAAGAAAAATTTTTTAGTTTAGTTTAAGATAAAGTAGTGTAGCTGTGTTTAAAAAAAATATTTAAGAAAATACAAATTGTGATATTTCTCTATTGGACTAATTTTAATACCTTTTGATTAACTTTCAGAGACCACAACTGCCTTCTTCAGGTCAGGATAGAATTCCATCTTATCCTGAGAAAGGAAGTTTTGGTCCTCCTGAAAGGTAATTGAAAAATTGTATATTTTCCATTTTTGTTTTATTTGTAGTTAATTTGTAATGTAGTGAATGGATAAATTTATTTTTTTTTTTTTTAAGTTTACAAAGTTTTTTAAATTTATAAAGTTAGTGCTTCCTTATTCAGGCCAAATGGTTTTATTTTAGTTCTGTTATTGATAGAGACTGGTGTACTATTTTCAGTTATGCCCTTTTATATGCCCCATGGCTGATAAAATGGCTGTGTCTACTGTAGAGACAGAGCCATAGTTAGTGACCCCACCCTTAAGGTTGGCCCTATATGTTTACTGGTACTTTTTCCTACAACCATCCCCCCCCCCCCCCCCCCCCCCCGCCACACACACACACACTGACTCTACCTAGTGAGAAAATATTCTTATCTATTACAAAAGAAGTTTATCAAAACTCTACTGAAAATATTGTTTGCTATTAGTAAGTCTCATATATATGTGTGTGTGTCTAGGAATTTATAGATTATCTAGTCTTGTTTGTAATCTGCTTAGAACCATTGACAGAGATCAGTGGAATATAAAAGGCTATAAAACCCTAATTGTAGAATAGTTATTCAAAGCCATTTCAACTGCAGGTACATCATCACTGTAAAGACCCTAATTTATGCTCTCACCTTGTTGTGTTTTTGCTTCAGGTTTTATCCTACAAACTGGAAATACCCAGACAACTAATGGGTTATTTCAGCTTGTTTATCGTTCAGGATTCCATTAATGGAAATTTTTCTGGTAAGCACTGAACCTTTTCCAGATTATTCCTATATTAGAAACAATGTCATATACAAAAGCAAATTAATGGGTGGACACAACACATTTCCTTTCTGCCTCCTCCCTTCCCCGACAAAAAAAACCTTTTAAAAAATACATGAATCCTATGTAACACAACCAGATCTGTCCCAAGCTTCACCTGCAATACTATCTACTCCTTAGCAAATTAGAAAATGTTCAAACTAATCCTTATGTATTTCTTATTATCATGACAATTCTTATGTAATCTGCCTTGAACCGCAAGGTAATGGCAGAATAGAAATCACTAATGTAATAATATAGCTGATGGGGATCCCTTAAGTCCTCAGCCCGTCAAACCTGTAGGCTGTTAGAACATTGCAGAAGTCAGCACCAGCACTTCTGCTTACCAACTCTGGCATCTGCATGAGTTCTAGTGCATGATGAGCTTTCGTGTTTTGGCAGATGGGAGTGCTGCCAGTGACTGCCACAGTGATCTGACAATCTTTTATACCACCACAATCATACGACTTCTAGGCGGTTTACACTGAAGAAAACTGGACAATCGGCGATTTACAAAATACAAATAGTAAAAGTACAACATTTCTCAAGGATAGTCAGTATAAAATTATTAAATTTAATATGACTTCTATTTAGGAAATAAATCTATCAAACAATGCAGTCTTAATTTCTTTCCGAAAAGCGTCTAGAGGTTCAGCAGGCGGAGGATGTCTTCAGCTGATGGGACTTGGGAATCCCTGGAAACTGCACTGATGGTGTGCCATGTCCGAGTGGGCCAGAGCGAAAAGTGGACAAGTCAGGTCCTCCCAGGCGTCAGTAGAAGGGATAAGGCCTGAGCAAGCGAGACCATTCAACTGCAGTCCAGTGGCTTTCCACATTATGTAGCGTCAAGAACAACCAAATTGTCGGGAAATCTCTGGTTGTGGTACATAACTGCAAAGGAGGAAAATTTTAATTACAATAGTATAAAAGCATTGATTTAGATAAGAAAGGAGATGGTTGGAATCAAAGTGATTTACATATTAAACACAAGACATTAATTTGTGCCAGGGGCAATGGAGGGTTAAGTGACTTGCTTAGAAATATAGGAGCTGCAGTGAGAATCAAACTCAGTTCCCCTGGTTCTCAGGTCACTGCACTGATCATTAGGCTACTGCTCCACTCCAAAATGTATTGGCTTTGTTAAATGTTGGAATAAAGTAATACTGTACTTGCTCCTCAGATCCTCTTTGATCTTAAAAACAAAAAAGGAGCGAGATAACAGGATAAAGATGGGAGCCAGAAGATATTGGGCTCTGGTTAAATTCAGGCAACTTCAAAACTGCTTACTGACTGCAAGACATCAATAGTTGCAATCAATACATAGAAACATAGAAATAGACGGCAGATAAGGGCCACGGCCCATCCAGTCTGCCCACCGCAATGACCCTTCCCCACCTAACTCAGTGAATAGATCCCACGTATCTATCCCATTTGGCCTTAAAATCAGGCACGCTGCTGGCCTCAGTGACCTGAAGTGGAAGATTATTCCAGCGGTCAACCACTCTCTCAGTGAAAAAGAATTTCCTGGTGTCACTGTGCAGTTTCCCTCCCCTGATTTTCCACGGGTGCCCCCTGGTTGCCGTGGGACCCTTGAGAAGGAAGATATCTTCTTCCACTTCGATGCGACCCGTGAGATACTTGAAAGTCTCGATCATGTCTCCCCTCTCTCTGCGTTCCTCGAGTGAGTAGAGCTGTAACTTATCCAGCCTTTCCTCGTAAGGGAGATCCTTGAGACCAGCGATCATCCGGGTTGCCATTCTCTGCACCGACTCTAGTCTCAGCACATCTTTTCGGTAATGCGGCCTCCAAAATTGCACCCAGTACTCCAGGTGTGGTCTCACCATGGATCTATACAATGGCATAATGACTTCAGGCTTACTGACATATGTCAGTTTTACAATAAAAATATTGTGATGTTAGTCCACTTTAAAAGGTAATAGGCTTATTTTTCTTTTTTTGATCTGTTTTATTTCTTCAGTGACGGAGACAGATCTCAGGTGGGAGGAGGGGGGCACAGAATTTTCCTCCACCCCACATACCTGGATTGGTGGGGGGGTCTCTTGTCAGCATTACATTACTGTGTGCATACCCCAGGATTCATCGATAGACTACTCATCCCCTACTGCTCTTCAAGAGCACTTCGTTCCAGTCACCAGTTTCTTCTTCACGTCCCTTCTTTAAGACATATTTTCTATAATACCACTCGGAAACGAATATTCTCAGTTAACACCCGCACTCTTTGGAACTCGTTTCCACTATATTTACAGGAACATAACATAAAAACTCATATACCGCAAATACCGTTAAGTTCTATGCGGTTCACAGAGATTAGCAATACAAATGAATAAACAACCAGAATCTAACTTCCAAAAGATTCTATAAAAAGATGTGTCTTTAAAGCACGTCAAAATTGTTGATACGAATTTTAAAGTGTAAATATGAGTCAAATCCCTAATCCCTAAGCCTTGATAAATTTAAAACCAACTTAAAAACTTTCTTATTTAAAGATGCTTACGACTTTTGTAATCCCTACTCCTCCCGATTCCAACAAAGGAAGGGCATAGCTACCCCTTCCTAATGTGCCATCCATTTCTGTTCTTCTGTCCTGTTTCAATTGTAGTTCAGCCCTCCTCTCCATTTGTTCCAGTATGTCGTGTTATGTCTTATGTCCTTGTTCTATCCCTAAATTTTTAAACTTTTTATATTGTACACCACTTAGACAGCTATTATAAGCAGTATATCAAATTTTAATAAACTTGGAAACTTAGATTGCAAGCAAAGGATTCTGGGGTATTAAACAAATCTGACCCTGAGAGGTTTAGTGCAGTTAGACTGGAAGACTCCTGCCCATTCAGTCATAACAAAAGACCATATAATGCCACTAAATAAACATAGAAACATAGAAATAGACGGCAGATAAGGGCCACGGCCCATCTAGTCTGCCCACCCTAATGTCCCTCCCCTACCTTTGCCCTGTGAATAGATCCCATGTGCCGATCCCATTTGGCCTTAAAATCAGGCACGCTGCTGGCCTCAATCACCTGTAGTGGAAGACTATTCCAGCGATCAACCACTCTTTCAGTGAAAAAGAATTTCCTGGTGTCACCTCGTAGTTTCCCACGCCTGATTTTCCACGGATGCCCTCTTGTTGTCGTGGGACCCTTGAAAAAGAACATATCTTCCTCCGCCTCGATGCGGCCCGTAAGATACTTGAACGTCTCGATCATGTCTCCCCTCTCTCTGCGCTCCTCGAGCGAGTATAGCTGTAATTTGTCAAGCCGTTCTTTGTATGGAAGATCCTTGAGTCCCAAGACCATCCGGGTGGCCATTCTCTGCACCGACTCCAGTCTCAGCACATCCTTGCGATAATGCGGCCTCCAGAATTGCACACAGTATTCCAGGTGGGGCCTCACCATGGTTCTATACAATGGCATAATGACTTCCGCCTTACGACTGACGAAACCCCTTCGTATGCAGCCCATGATTTGTCTTGCCTTGGACGAAGCCTGCTCCACTTGATTGGCAGACTTCATGTCCTCACTGACGATTACCCCCAAGTCTCGTTCTGCTACCGTTTTTGCTAGGATCTCGCCATTAAGGGTATAAGACTTGCATGGATTTTGGCTGCCCAGGTGCATAACTTTGCATTTTTTGGCATTGAAGTTGAGTTGCCATGTCCTAGACCATCGCTCCAGTAGGAGTAGGTCGTGCATCATGTTGTCGGGCATTGAATCTTCGTCCGTTGTGCATTTGCCCACTACATTACTTAGTTTGGCGTCATTGGCGAATAATGTTATTTTACCTCGCAGCCCTTCTGCCAAGTCCCTTATAAAGATGTTGAATAGGATTGGGCCCAAGACTGAGCCTTGTGGCACTCCACTGATCACCTCCGTCATTTCGGAGGGGGTGCCGTTCACCACCACCCTTTGAAGCCTACGTCCAAGCCAGTACTTTAAGATTAACAACAAACCTTTTGCATACTGCTGGGGAATATCCTGCTATTTCAACTAGAGAATGACACGGGAACGTTTACCGCGGTAAACCACGGGTCACCGCAATAAATCTGCAGGAATGGAGACATTTGCAACTGGTTTATTCCAGGAATGGGAACAAGACCTTTCACTGCCCTGCGGGAATGGGGATAAGACCTTTTACCGCTTGTGGGAGCGGTGAAAAGTTTTACTCCTGTGGTAAAAAAAAAATTGTGCCCGTGTCAGACTCGGCATCTTCTCTCCAGCTCCTCTTACACCTATTTTACCTTCAGGAGCTAGCCATGCCACGATGAAGACAGAAGGAACCTAAAACCAAAGCCTGAGACCAATGTGATTTGAAGAATAAAATTACCAGACAACAAAAAGAAAAAAAATAAATGTATTTTATATTTTGCGATTAGAATATTTCAGATTTGAAATATGTATCCTCTTAGAGCTGGTATTAGACATAACTGGGGACCGCAAAGTCCAGGCTGTGCTGCTTTAGCTTCCAGCTGGCTTAGGGCTCTCTCTCTAACCAGGGGGCAGTTGCCCTAGTTGCACTTCCCTAACATTATTCTTGCCATGTTTCTCTGGTTTTATTGTCCTCTGGAAACTGTGTACTATTAGGAAATATTTTGATTTTATAACATTTAAAATCCTGGTACAATCTTCAATCCTTTCAAAATTGGATTATTGTAATGTTATTTATCTGGGATTGTATAAAATAACTACTAGCCGACTAAAAATCATACAAAATACAGCTATTTGGTTTTTTAATCTGAAAAAACACAATCATATCAGTATATATTATCAAAAGCTTCATTGGCTACTGTTTGAGGCTAGAGTGCTATTTAAATTTGGATGCATTTGTTTTAAAGTTTTATTTGGCTTAGTGCCGGCTTACCTTGTTTCTTATTTTAATTTTTTTATTTCTAAGAAAAATATTCGTAGATCTGGTTGGTTTTATTTTCCTTCAGCAAATGCATGTTGTTACAAAAAATGTTTGGATAGGACCTTAGCATTCCAAGCAGGATTAATGAATTCATTTTTGAATCGTCTCGTTTCTCCATTTCTTACTTACTATCAGTTTCAAAAAGATCTTAAAACCCACTTATTTAAACAATATAATATACATTACTGATTTTCATATTATCACGTAGTTATAATGTACTTTTAATCTTTTTATTTATACTTAGGGGAAATGGCATGCATAAGTAAGGAGCCCTCGATTCATTAAACAGAAAAGCAATAGCCAATCAGGGACTCCCTTAGGCTGCTCCCTAAGGAAGTCCCTGATTGGCTCAGGCACCTCAGGCCCCTCAAGGGAGGAGCCCGACGCCTGAGCCAATCAGGGACTTAGGCCCCTCTCTGTGCATCATATGATGCACTGGGGCAGGGTCTAAGGCCTCAGACACGTTGCTGGAGGCATTAGAACAGGAGAACTGAGCACCCCTCTTGCTCTGTTACAGGTATGGGGAGGGGGGTGGGGAGGGATACGGGGAGGGGGCGTCCAGTGGGTGACAGGA
Source organism: Geotrypetes seraphini (assembly GCF_902459505.1). NCBI lineage: Eukaryota > Metazoa > Chordata > Amphibia > Gymnophiona > Dermophiidae > Geotrypetes > Geotrypetes seraphini. The sequence continues at coordinate 66,888,111 of NC_047085.1, forward strand.
GGGAGTCGGCATCCCTCCTGCCATTTGTTTTGGAGGGAAGTCAGGAGTGGGACTGATGGCAGGAGGGAGTGGGAACCCTCCTGCCATAATTTTGAAGCAGCGTTGGGCATCAGTGGGGGAGGGCATATTTTTGGGGGGATTCAGGGAGAGAGGGGGGAAGGGGCACTTGTCAGGAGAGAGTGGGGGCTTTTTAAATTTTTCTTTAAAATCGGGCTATTTTGCACGTGTAAAACATGCAAAATATCTGCCCGATTTAAATTAAAAAAAAAAAAAAGACGGTAGAAGCCCTGACTATAATAATAATAACAGTTTATATACCGCAGGACCGTGAAGTTCTATGCGGTTTACAAAGGTTAAAAGAAGATACAAATAGATTGAACTGCGGTTTACAAAGATTAAAAGAAGGTACAAATAGATTGAACTTAACAGGGTGGAAGCTAATGATAACAGCTCAAGGGATCAGTTATTGAGGGGAAAGAGTTGTTCGGGTTAGCTGCCTAGATATTTCAGGAACAGATATATTTTTAGGCGTTTCCTGAATTCTTCATAAGTAGTAGGCGTAAGCAATTGTTCTAGGTCCTTACCCCATAATGCTGCCTGATGTGAGAAAAGATGTTGATGGTGTCTTGAGTTTATATCCTTTAACTGGAGGGGAAACGAAGTTCGAATGTGAACTTCTCTTATGTCTGTTGGCTGAGAAGGAAAAAAGGTCAGTTATGTATTTAGGGACTAGACCATATAGTACTTTAAAGCAGAAACAGGTGAACAGTGACAGGAGGCTGCTTTTCCTGTCACTATTGTCTTGGCTCTGCTTAATCAGTTTGAGTCGGGAGTTTGCATGCAAATGATTTGCACCTCTATGCAAAGAAGATAGTGAATCAATCTGGATATCATGTATTTAGACTTCAGTAAGGCTTTTGATAGTGTCCCACACCGTAGGTTATTAAACAAGATGAAAGCGATGGGATTAGGAGAAACTTTGACTGCATGGGTTAAAGACTTTCTCAGTGGTAGACTTCAGAGGGTGGTGGCAAATGGTACCCCCTCAGAAACATCGGCTGTGACCAGTGGAGTGCCACAGGGCTTGGGTCCGATACTGTTTAATATCTTTGTAAGGGACCTGCCTCAGGGACTTCAAGGTAAAATTACACTATTCGCCGATGACGCTAAGCTATGCAACGTGGTTGACAGTGCAACCGTGCCCGACACTATGAGGCAGGACCTACTTTTCCTGGAACAATGGTCTAAACTTGGCAACTGAGCTTTAATGCCAAAAAGTGTAAGGTTATGCACCTTGGTAACAGTAACACCAGCAGAACATACACCCTGAACGGAGAAACCTTAACAAGAACTGTCGAAGAACGGGATCTGGGTGTAATCATTAGTGAAGATATGAAGACGGCCACTCAGGTGGAGAAAGTTTCGGCCAAGACTAGATGAATGCTGGGTTGCATCCGAAGAAGTTTTGTCAGCCGAAAGCCTGAAGTCATAATGCCATTGTACATGTCCATGGTGAGACCTCATCTGGAGTATTGTGTTCAGTTTTGGAGACCACATTATCAAAAAGACATGAAGAGAATGGAATCGGTCCAGCGAATGGCCACCAAGATGGTCTCAGGACTCAAGGATCTCTCATTTGAAGAGCGACTAAGCAGGCCACAGCTATATTCTCTCAAAGAACGCAAAGAGAAGGGATACTTGATAGAGATGTTCAAATATCTTACAGGCCATATCGAGGTGGAGGAAGATATCTTTTTTTCTTACGGGTCCCACGGCAACAAGAGGGCATCCGCTCAAACTCAAGGGTGGGAGATTTCATGGAAGTACTTCTTCACTGAAAGGGTGGTTGGTCGTTGGAATGGCCTTCCACGTCAGGTAGTTGAGGCCAGCAACGTGCTCGACTTCAAGAAACGATGGGATAAACATGTGGGTTCACTTCGGGGAATTGCTGAGGGGAGTGTTCTTTTAAGGGGAGGGTTCTTTTGAGTGGGCAGATGTGTTGCGCCAACAACCCTTTTCTGCCGTCATGTTCTATGTTTCTAATCACTGTTTTAAAATCAGCCAGGAATTAGCCAACAGCGATTGACTCCACTGTCTTTAGTGAATCTGGGCCTATGTCCTGCCAGAATGAATGAGAGCAGAACAGACATACACATATAGAAGTAGCTCTAAATCTCATTTTTATTCTATATTTCTAATAACTTCCTATAAAACATACTTTTTATGTACTACCTGGCTCTTCTCATCATCTTGCTTCCCACTGTCTCTGAGGCCTGAACCCAGGACCCAAAATGGTTGATACAAAAACACAAAAGATTACAGTCTCCTGTACACAGACTCCCTTGTGTATGCTCAATTTTACTAAAACCACGTATTGCTGGAGAAGGGTTTATGCTAGTGATGCTTGGGGACCCCTGCTAGCTAAACAGACAGACAGTGCATCAATTTCGGAGGAGCCAAACTCAGATTAATTGAGGGGAGGCTCAGGCCTCCCAAGGTTCTGCACCCCCCTCCTCCCTGTGGCTATGTCCATGTTCTAACAATATATTTTGACTAGCTTCTTAAGGCCCATCTTTTGCTGCTCTTTTGCAGAAAAGGGTGCAAAAAGAGCCGAACAAAAGACCCGGCGTGGATAACTAAAGAAGTGAAGAAAGCTATAGGGGATAAGAAGAATTCATTCAAGAAATGGAAAAAGGGCAAAACCGAGGAGAACTGGAATGAACACAGGAAGTATCAAAAAGAATGTCACCTCGTGGGTAGAAAAGCAAAAAGAGAATATGAAGAGAGGCTAGCCAAGGAAGCACGAAATTTCAAACCGTTCTTCAGATATGTTAAAGGGAAGCAGCTGGCTATGGAGGAGGTGGGACCGCTGGATGACTGAGATAGGAAGGGAGTGATGAAGGAAGAGAAAAAAGTGGCAGAAAGACTAAACATGTTCTTTTCATAAGTATTTACAAAAGAAGACACATCCAAAGGAGACCAAGCAGAGAAATTAACATCCATGGAAGTAAGCCTTGAGGACGTACACAGGCAGATAGAAAAACTAAAATCTGACAAATCGCCGGGCCCGGACGGAATCCACCCTAGAGAAAGAACTAAAGGAGGAAATAGTGGAGCTACTACAGCAGGTTTGTAATCTATCCCTGAAAACAGGTGTGATCCCAGAGGATTGGAAGATAGCCAATGTTACGCCCATCTTTAAAAAGGGATTGAGAGGTGTCCCGGGGAACTACAGACTGGTAAGTCTGACCTCGGTTCCGGGGAAAATGGCGGAAGCGCTGATAAAAGATAGCATTGAGGAGCATCTAGAGAGGCATAAACTTATGAAAACAAACCAACATGGCTTCTGCAAGGGAAGATCGTGCCTGACGAACTTATTGCACTTCTTCAAAGGAATTAACAAAAGGATGGATAAAGGGGACCCCATAGACATTGTATACTTAGACTTCCAAAAAGCCTTTGACAAGATACCCCATGAACGCCTACTTCGGAAACTAAAGAACCATGGAGTGGAAGGAGACGTACACAGATGGATCAGGAATTGGTTGGCGGGCAGAAAGCAGAGGATAGGAGTGAAGGGCCACTACTCGGACTGGAGGAAGGTCACGAGTGGTGTTCTGCAGGGGTCGATGTTTGGACCACTGCTATTCAATGTGTTTATAAATGATCTAGAAACGGGGACGAAGAGTGAAGTAATAAAATTTGCAGATGACACCAAGCTGTTCAATGGGGCTAGGACTAAAGAGGACTGCGAAGATTTACAAAGGGACCTAAACAAACTAGGGGAGTAGGCGATGAGATGGCAGATGAAGTTCAATGTAGAGAAATGCAAAGTCTTACACGTAGGAAAAAGAAACCCGAGGTACAGCTACACAATGGGAGGACTGTTATTGAGTGAGAGTACCCAAGAAAGGGACTTGGGGGTAATAGTGGACATGACAATGAAGCTATCGGCACAATGCGCAGCGGCTGCTAAGAAAGCAAATAGAATGCTAGGAATAATCAAGAAGGGTATTACAAGCAGAACAAAAGAAGTTATCCTGCCGTTGTATCGGGCGATGGTGCGCCCACATTTGGAGTACTGCGTCCAATATTGGTCACTGTACCTAAAGAAGGATATGGCGATACTCGAGAGGGTTCAGAAGAGAGCGACGCGTTTGATAAAAGGTATGGAAAACCTTTCATACGCTGAAAGATTAGAGAGACTGGGGCTTTTTTCGCTGGAGAAGCAGAGACTTAGAGGGGATATAATAGAAACTTACAAAATCATGAAGGGCATAGAGAAAGTGGAGAGGGACAGATTCTTCAAACTTTCGACAGCTACAAGAATGAGAGGGCATTCCGAAAAATTAAAAGGGGACAGATTCAGGACCAATGCTAGGAAGTTCTTCTTTACTCAATGGGTGGTGGACACCTAGAACGTGCTTCCAGAGGGAGTGATAAGACAGGGTACAGTATTGGAGTTCAAGAAGGGATTGGACAATTTTCTGAAGGAAAAGGGGATAGAAGGGTATAGATAGAAGGCTAGTATACAGGCCTGGACCTGATGGGCCGCTGCATGAACAGACTGCTGGGCATGATGGACCTCAGGTCTGACCCAGCAGAGGCACAGCTTATGTTCTTATGGTACTGGGCAACTTCTATAGTCTGTCCTGAAAAAGATATGATTTGGCCGGAGTGGGCTTTCATGGCAACTCCAGTAATAGGAATAAGGTCAGAGCCAGGCAGACTTCTATGATATGTAACCCAAAAATAGCAAGGACAGATGAAGAACAAGTATGTATATTTTATTTCCCATTCAGTGGCTCTGGCTGCCTTGTTGGAACAGATTCAGTTGACCATGTGATTCTTTATTGGGGGGTGTTATTTTTTTCTTACTATGTTACTATTGTTTTGACCTAAGGAAGATAGTTCTTATTTTCTTTTTGTTATGTTAGTTTGCAAGTAAAATCGAAGGTGAAAATTGTAAGGTTTGTTAGTATGGTTGGTGGGGTCACTTGAGAGGCGCCCTTACAAACGCCAGGTCCCAGGTTCAGTTCCCTCAATGAAGATTCACCAGGAAGTAGAATCAAAAAGGCACAGCCAGAGGTGATTGCATAAAGAATATATTATAGAAATAGGCTTACAGAAAAGCAATATTTATAAGCATTACAATTAATGAGAGAGCAACGCAGTTTCCCTGCCTTACAGAGTTCAGAGGAAAAGAGAGACATAGAAGCCTGAAGTTCCAGGGAAAGGCAGAGAAAGCGAAAAGGGGGATGGGTGATGGTCCAAGCTTCGTGTTCCATAGATAAAGAGAAGGATAGACAGAGAAAGAGAGAGCTCAAGAGAAACAAGAGAGGACCAGAGTGCCAAGAGCCAAGAGAGGGGGGTGATGCTGCGAGGGGGCTTTTATAGTTTGGAAACTTATTCTAAAAACCAGAATCTATTGAGCTTTAATAGAAGTTAAATTTCCCCCCTCCTTAGTAAACTTGTGCTAGACAGCCGAAGAATAGGCTATGGTCAAATGTAATTTCCAGTATGCCTCTGACAATAGTTTCTGATTAACTTTAGTTATCTGTGCACCTGGACCCATTGTCCTAAGCACCCTCTTAATCAGACATTAACACATTAACACCTTTAAGCTAATCATGATTCAATCAGGGCTATTTAACACCGTCTTTTCGGGCCATATGAAACAGTCTGCCTACACTCAGGGTCTATCTGCATTCACATGCCAAAGTCAGATTGATATAATTTCCCATAGGCCTTCGCTGACATTGGTTATGCCAACTGAAAATGTTGAATGCTAGCAATAGCTATGCTGACAAAAATGTCTGTCGGGTCCAATACTGCTATGTGGTCTTGGTGATAGACATGTAAACATGTACATCTAGTGCAGATTAAGTTTGTTCAGTGCCTCTTTATTAAATGCAGTTTTGATCTGCTCTGACCAGTATTTCAGTTGCAAGCTGGTAGAAGAAGAATACCTCACCTTAGGATGTCGACAAAACAACAGAAAGGCAAGGGAGACGTCCTTTCAACCAAAGCTAAAGTCTTTATTCAGTGAATAAAGACTTTGGTTTTGGTTGAAAGGACATCTCCCAGTATTTCAGTCTCACCAGTTCTGCAGCCTTGATATCTTGTCAAGTATGTCTTGTTTTGGGGGCGTGGCTTCGAGGCGAACGAAGATGGCTGTGTGAGGAAACAGCTCCATGGTGACAGGCAGCTTGATTTAAAAAAATAGCGGTAAAAGTTTAAAGGAAAGACAAAATTAGTGAGAGAAAAGAAGTATAAGAATGGCGTCGGGCAGACAAAGTAAATCTTCCGTGGCTGGAGCTGGTTCAGGGTCTGTTAAAAGATCAAAAATTGACTCCACTTCCCCGCAGATGGTGCCGTTGCCAGCAGATGAAATTGATAACAGAGATCTTATGAGAGAAATACAAACGATAAAAGTTATTGTTTTGGAAAATTCAAAAGACATAAAGGAGGTGAAAGGAGAGATAGTGAGTTTAACTCAAAGGTTAAATGCAGTGGATTTGAAAATGGAATGTTTAGAAAAACGGGTGGAAAAATGTGAGGAGGAAAAAGTACTGTGTAAAAAGGATCATAAAGAAATTGAAGCATTAAGAAGGGATTTTGTGGATTTGTCCAATCGTGCAAGAAGGAACAATTTGAGGGTACTTGGATTACCAGAGGAGATTGAGAAGGGTGATCCTATTACTTTTCTGTTAAATTTCCTACCTAAGATTCTACCAATTCAAAATAAGTTTCCTTTGGAGATAGAAAGGGCGCACAGAATTCCAGCAAAGAGATTAAGCAGCCAAAAGGGACCGCGACCTTTAATATGTAAGCTACTTAGATATCAGCAAGTAGAAGAGATCCTGAAATTAGCAAAGGAACATAAAAATATGAAATGTCAGGATGCAAAGATATTTATAGTCCCGGATTTTGCCAAGGAAGCTGCATATAAAAGAAAACAGCTATTAGAATTACGCCCACAATTGAGAGCAATGGGTGCCAGGTTTGGATTAGTATACCCGGCTATAATGTGGGTGACTCATAACAACAAAACTTTCAGTTTTGAAGAAGCAGGGAAGTTAAAAGAATATATAGATAAATGTGAAAGCCCGATGAATACCTAAAATGAAAATGAAGATATTAATGAGAAGTCTGTTAATGTTTTAATAGTGTGATGCATAGGTTATGTTTATTTGACTTTATTCATAGTGGGGTATGGTTTTTGAATATAAAACTGTCATTTTCCATTACTTGAGACAGTTGACTGTGGGGATTGGCAACATTCTGAACTGAGCTCGAGGTAATTTAAATATGGGGAGTGGTAACATTCTGGACTGAGCTTGAGGAAACTTAACTGTGGAGAATGGCAGCATTCTGGACTGAGTTTGAGGCAATTTGATTGTGAAGATTGGCAGCATTCTGGACTGAGCTTGAGGCAATTTAACTGTGGGGATTGGTAACATTCTGGACTGAGCTTGAGGCAATTTAACTGTGGGGATTGGTAACATTCTGGACTGAGCTTGAGGAAACTTAACTGTGGAGAATGGCAGCATTCTGGACTGAGCTCGAGGCAATTTGATTGTGAAGATTGACAGCATTCTGGACTGAGCATGAGGCAATTTAACTATGGGGACTGGCAGCGTTATGGTTTGAGATGGAAGTAATTTAATTAAGAAGAATGGCATTATTCTGGACTGTGATTATGGTAATCCAACTGTGAAGATGGGAAGCATTCTGGACTGAGATTGAGGTAATGCAACTATGGAGATTGGCAGCGTTATGGTCTGAGATGGAGGTAATTTAATTGAAGAGATTGGCAGCATTCTGGACTGAGCTCGTGACAATTTAAAGGTGGAGAATGGCAGCATTTTGGACTGAGATTGAGGCAATGCAGCTGTGGGGATTGGCAGTGGTATAGCTGGAGATGGTGATAATTTAATTGAAGAGATTGGCAGCATTCTGGACTGAGTTCGCAGCAATTCAATTGTGGGGATTGGCAGCATTTTGGACTGAGTTTGAGGAAATTCAACCATGAGGATTGTCAGTATAATGGACTGAGCTAGAGGAAATTTACCTGTGGAGATGACAACATTCTGGATTGAGCTTTGTGGTCAATGGAATTGAGAAAGTTGCTGAGTGATCTGCTGGATGTAGATTGGTAAAGACAGTTTAATGAAGAACGTCTGAATTGGAATAGTCTGGACTCCTGATCCATATAAAAGAGAGAAGATCATAGGTTTGATGTCTTCAAATGAGAAATATGAATGATGATATATAAATGCTGTCTAATTCTTGGAAAAATGGAAATGACTAATGTGTTAAATGATTATTCCTAATTTTTGAAAGGGGTTGAAGGGTAAATGTAAAGGGTTATTTATATAAGTGAGGAGGGGAAAAAAAGGGAGAAGAGAAAAGGAAAAAAAATATAATAAAAGATATAAAAATGCCTTTGAAATTTATTTATAAGTTATTAATAGATTTTTTTATAGAGTAATGGGGAAGGTTTGGGAAATACATATAAAAGATTGAAGTTTTTATTTCTTGTATGTTATATGAGATACTAAGGGTTAGATGGAAAAAAAAAAAGATAGGAGGAAAAGGAGAAGAGGAAGAAATTAAAAAAAAAATAAAAATAAATACAAAAAAGGAAAGAAAAAAAAATTAAAGAAGGAAAAAAAAAATATATATATATATATATATATTTTTTTTTTTTTGTCTTTTCATTGTTAATAAGAAGTTATAGGGAAGCGGGTAGATTAAGTATGATGTTGCCTGTGGGGAGTTTTTCTTTTACACAGTCAGTATGTGCGTTTCGAAGTCTTCATTTATGATGGGGGTGGGGAGGGAGGGTGATGGGTATTTGGGAGGGACAGAGAAGGTGGGGAGGGAGGGTAAGCTTGTATTTTGGTTTAAGGGAAAAGGAAAAGTTTATAATATATGTTTGAGAAGGATATATTTGTATATTATATTTTATTTATATAATGGGTTTTAAAATGTTTTCTTTGAACGTAAATGGCCTCAATCATCCAATAAAAAGGAAAAAGGTATTGTCATATATTAAGCAACAAAATATAGATATTTGTTTTCTGCAGGAGACACATTTGTCTGGAATAGAGTCTATGAAGTTGTCAGATAATTGGATAAAGCAATGTTTATATGCACCAGCGATAAAAAAGAAAGCAGGAGTAGCAATATTAATTAATAAAAAATGTCCAGCAACATTTAACATAATTAAAGCAGATCCTCAAGGAAGGTGGTTACTTGTTGACATGAGCATGGGCAATAATACAATGGCGTTACTAAATGTGTATGCCCCTAATTCGAATCAAAGTGAATTCTTTAAATCTCTACAACAATTAATTTTGCCACTGGCTACTACTAATTTAGTGGTGGCAGGGGATTTCAATGCTGTTATAGATCCAATAATGGATAAAAAGCCTAGTAGAATTATGAAATCAATGGGATTAGATAATTTGATACAATCATGTAATTTAAAAGATATATGGCGTATTCTTCATTTTAATGATCGGGAATTTACATTTTGTTCACATGTTCATCAATCGTTTTCAAGAATTGATTATATTTTTGTTTCAGATCAGATGGTACAGCAAATTGTAAAAGCTGACATAGAACCAATAGTAATATTTGATCATGGTGGTGCGTGGATAGAAGTTAACTTAGTAGATCAGGATAATTCCAAACCTGTATGGAGGTTTGATAATACATTGATTGCTGATTCTAAATTTTGCACAGAATTTCAGAACAAAATTAGTGAATATTTTTTGTTTAATGATTTAGAGGAAATGTCGATTGAAATTTTATGGGATGCTTTCAAAGCAACGATGAGAGGACAAATTATATCATATTCTGCATATAAAAAGAAACAACTAAGGAAGCAATTTGTAAGTTTGGAAAAAGAAATAAAAAATTTAGAATTAAAATTGATTAACAAATGGGAACAAGCTACATTTCAAATATTGTTAAAAAAAATGTGAATATAATGAGATTTCCTCTGGATTAGTAAAGAAAGATATTTTTACTCAGCAAACGTATTATGGTAGTGCAAATAGGGCTGGAAGACTATTGGCAAATTATTTAAAAAAAAAAAAAAAAGGAAGGAGAAAATAGGTATAATTAAAGATGAGTTAGGGAATTCTCATTCTCAAATTGGAAGTATATTAAAACAGTTTTTGAAGTATTATAAGTCGCTGTATTCTTCTGAGTCTTATTTAAATAAAGAGAAAGATGGGTTGGATTTTTTGAGTTCAGTTGAAGGTCCTAAGGTTCCTGATCATATAAAAAGAAGTTTAGATGAACCTATATCACTAAAAGAATTACAAACGGCATTGAGATCCCTTAGAGCTGGGACCGCTCCAGGTGGAGATGGATTTACGGTAGAGTTTTATAGAGAATTTCAAATTTCCCTTTTACCTTATTTATTAAAATTATATCAGGATCAACTGAATAAAGGTTGTATATCAGGCACTATGGCAGAATCTTTAACTATTGTTTTGCCAAAGCCAAATAAAGATCCAACATTGGTTTCAAACTACAGGCCTATATCTTTAATAAATGTAGATGGTAAATTATTAGCTAAGATTTTAGCATTAAGATTGGCTAAAGCTCTTCCGCATATAATAGGAATGAATCAAACTGGATTTGTTGCTCAAAGACACTCTTCTAATAATACTAGACTGGCATTTCAGATGTATTATTTAACAAAACAAATTAATGATCCGGCTTTTTCGGTATCACTAGATGCTGAGAAGGCTTTTGATCGTGTAGAATGGAATTTCATGTATCAAGCTATGGAGTGGTTTGGTATTGGATCCGGATTTATACAAATGATTCAAGCACTGTATAGCTCTCCAACTGCTCGTTTATACATACATAATAATTTTTCAGATGCTTTTAAATTGCAGAGGGGAGTTAGACAGGGTTGTCCATTAGCTCCTTTGCTCTTTGATATAGTTCTTGAACCCTTGTTGTTAGCTATTCGACAGGCAAAGGACATACAGGGTATTCCATGTGCTGGAGTGGAATATAAAGTATCCGCTTATGCAGATGATATCTTGCTTCATTTGAGGAATCCGGAAACAACAATTCCATGTCTACTGGAGATAATAGATACATTTGGAAAATTCTCAGGATACAAAATAAATTGGACTAAATCAGAGATTTTACCTTTAAATGTGCATTGTACAAAAGGTATACTTGATTCTTTCCCTTTTATTTGGAAAGAGGATGGAATAAAGTACTTAGGTATTGGGTTGAATAAAACACTCGAAGAGACAATGAGAATAAATGAAAAATTTTTATTACAAAAAGTAACAGAGTTGTGTGAGCAATGGAATCCTTTACATTTGTCATGGTGGGGAAGAGTTCAAACTGTTAAAATGATGATTTTGCCTGTAGTTTGCTATCAATTGGGAATGATACCAGTGTTTTTTCAGGGGTCTTTCTATAAAAAATTAAATAGTATTCTGGTTAAATTTATTTGGCTGGGTAAAATTGCAAGAGTGGCTCTAGTGTCTTTGCAAAGACCAATTGAGGAGGGTGGGGTAAATTTTCCCAATTTTTATAGGTATCATCAGGCCTATATCATGCGCCAAGGTATGTATTGGGTCCTCCCAGAGCTTTTGGAACAACTACCAGAGTGGTTACGGGTGGAGAGATCACTTATCTTTCCACTTAGGCTTGATCTTCTGCTTGGTATAAAAGTGCCTAGAATACGTAAAGACAATAGAGTATTAATGGATACTTGGAAAACATTAAGATTTGTAGACAAATTAACTACTGATTCTATTTTAAAATCGAAACAACAGACTATTTGGATAAACTCCAAGGTACAAATAGGCGGGTTTAAGGTTGTCTGGAAGGATTGGATTAAAGCAGGTATAAGATCCTTAACGGAAGTAATTGATAATGGTAAGCTGCTTGATTTTTCACAATTGCAACATAAATATGGTCTGAATAAAAAACAAAGTTATAAGTGGTTGCAATTGAAGCAGGCTATTCAGGTGGGGTTCCCTGAATGGAAATCTTTAAATGATCATTACAGCTTAGAATTCTTATGTTTCCAGGCAGATTTTCTGGGACACCAGGCCGCAAAGTGGTATAAAATTATATCTAATTATTTGAATAAGAAACCAAAAAATGGATTAAGAGATATTTGGAGCATTGAGATTAAGCATCAGATTAATGCATCTCAATGGCCACGTATTTGGTCTTGGAGAATTAAAGGTACGATGTCGGCATCTATTAGGCAAACATGGTTCTTTTTGTTGCATAGAGCATTCTGGATCCCTACTAGATTACAAAAATTAGATTGCTCTAAGTCTAATAGATGCTGGCATTGTAAAATTGAAGTTGGAACTTTAGACCATCTTTTATTTTATTGTCCATGTATTCAGGCATTTTGGATATCAATCTGGGATCAAGTTAACCTAATGATGGAGAGTCATGTGGCATTGTCATATGACACAGTGGTTTTTGGAATGTGCATGAGGGCTAAATGCCAAATATCTGCAGCAAACAATAAATTACTGATGATTCTTACTGGTGTGGGAATTCAGCAAATAACGACTAATTGGAAAGACTGTTCTAGACTGAATTGTAGTTTTTGTTGGAACTCAGTATGCCATATGTATAAGATGGAAAGATTTCTTGCAGTACAGAGGGGGCATTTTAAAAGGTTTCAGGAGGTGTGGAGGCCATTAATTGAATATTATAATGATTAAGGTTTATTCTTTTTCCTTAGGGGATAATTTGTAGAAATGGGGGTGGGTGGGGGGGATAGGATAATCCAATTAAATAGCGGTATATTTCAACTGATTAATGGATATAAGAAACATGGTATATATGTATGAATAGAAAAGGAAAGGGAGTAAAATTATTGGAAATATGTTGTTATGAAATATTAGGGGATATATGTACTATGATGAGATATATTTGTTGTGCATTAATGTATATAATAAAATGAAAAAAGAGTTTGAGGAAGAAAGGGTGGGGGGAGGGATAGGTTAAAGTATGATTAATTGTATTAAGGAAGAGGAATGTCTAAGTATGTATATGTTTGGATAGATTATTTTATTGATATGGGAAGGGATGGGAGGTGGGTGGGGGGAATTAAAACATGTATAATAATATTGTGTAAGAATCAAGTGAGTTATGTGAATTAATTGTAATAATATTGTACACTTGTTGAGAGAAATAAAAAGGAATAAAGATTTAAAAAAAAAAAAAAAAAGTATGTCTTGTTTTAGGTCTAATAGCTTATGGTTCCTTTTTGTAAATAAAAATTGTAATGAAAAACACACAAAACTTTCCTGTTTTGCATCATACCAGCATTTAACATGGCTAGAATATGTTTTGGCTATATTAGTGCTTTTATACTGTGGTAAAAATAGTGCTGAAGTCGGTGTTTTCTGAGGAGACACTGATTCTGATGGCCATGTGACTGCTTTACACAGTTAGCAAGGTAGCCACAGTAGTGTCAAACAGAGCATATGCTCTATTTATTTAATTTCTTATGTACTACCTGAAAACTATCAAAGCGGCGTACATTCAGGTACAGGAGGTGGGTTTTCTGTCCCTGGGAGGACTCGCAATATAAGTGTTTTTTGGGGGGGGGGTTTGTTGGGGGTTTTTTTGTATGTTTTTTTTGTTTTATTAGGGGTGTTTTGGACCTGAGGCAAAGGAGAGTCCATTGTTTTATGCCAGGGGTAGGCAATTCCGGTCCTCGAGAGCCAGAGCCAGGTCAGGTTTTCAAGATATCCACAATAAATATGCATGACATAGATTTGCATCTCAAGGAGGCAGTGCATGCAACTTCATCTCATACATATTCATGGTGGAGATCCTGAAAACCTGACCTGGCTCCGGCTCTCAAGGACCAGAATTGGCTACCCTTGTTTTATGCTGTTTGGATAATCTTAAGGAATTGGTGGTTTCTTTCACATCTCTCGGCTTTAATTTTTGATCCTTTCCCTTCGGCTTTACTAATTGCTGTGAAAGACGTAACAGTTGAATCTGTTCTGCTATTGATTAATGAATCTTTTAGATTGGAAATTGTTCTGCAAGCTTGTAAGACTGCAGTGCTGTGGCCAATTTTGAAAAAAAACTACATTAGATACTGGTTTGCCTGGGAATTTTAGACCGCTGTCTAACTTGTTTTTACCTGTAGTTTTAGAAAAGTTAGTTTTAACACAATTGCTTGACAACGTTGTACACAGAGTACTTTCTAAAGTTCAGTCTGGTTTTAGGAAGTTTCATAGTATAGAAACTGTTTTATTGGGCATTGTTAATGATTGATTGTTGGAAGTAAGGGAATGATGTTTTACTGGTTCTGTTGGATTAGGTGTGGTTTTGCATGTGCTTGATTGTGGAATTTTTATTGCGTCTGATGCCTTGGAATTTTTTGCATTTTCATAGTTACAGTACACAGGAAATAAGGAGGATTGATGCCATTTCTTACAGTCAGCATTTGTGCAATTAGATACATTTAATTATAGACTGATACGATACCCTCTGCTGGCTCCATCTTTATGCCTCATTTTATTTTTAGTGATTTTGGGACATTTTTAGGTGTAATGGAATTTGAAGAGTGAGTCCAGCATGTGATGCCTTCCTTTATTACACTGGAAAAATTATGTTAGAGGTCTCTTCCTATCTTGATTTTAGAAAATTGTTAAAGACTCAATTCTTTGATAGGCTGGTATCTTAATGCATTCTGCTTCATTTTTTCAATCAAGTTCCTTATATTCAACTTGTATTTTATCTATTCTATGTATTACTTCTTTCCCTGCCATGCCGGTATGTTCTGTATTATATTGTAAATGCTTTCTGTCTTTATCTGTTTTTAAGTCCATTATTCTAATTTGTATTTTATCTGTATCCCATGTATTAGCTCACCTTGTTGTGAACCGCCTAGAACTTTTTCGGTATGGCGGTTTATAAGAATAAAATTATTATTATTAATTACTTAGTATAAAGTGCTCCATTTTGGGATATTATATAGCATGAAATGTTGGTATGATCTACATATCAGATTGATAAATACAATTATCTGAGGCAGGGCAGTAACCCAAAAATGATTTTATTAGGGA
Organism: Geotrypetes seraphini; assembly: GCF_902459505.1. Taxonomy (NCBI): domain Eukaryota; kingdom Metazoa; phylum Chordata; class Amphibia; order Gymnophiona; family Dermophiidae; genus Geotrypetes; species Geotrypetes seraphini. The sequence continues at coordinate 66,903,218 of NC_047085.1, forward strand.
GCAAAGGGTGTGAAAGCCCTTCAAGTGCTGATAAGTTGCTAAGCTGAAGCAATTGTAATGTATTTTATTTCTTCAAAGTTAAATTGTGGGAGGATCTAAATCTGTTAAATCTTTCCGTCTCCCTCTCACTCGGCTATTACACATAAATATCACTTCTTATTTTTTTCTTTATTTATGGTTTGCAGTGTTGAAAAGAATAGTAGACTTTGAACTCCCATACGTGACTCTCTGGAATATGAAAGCTGAGCGGTGCAGGATCGGGATCAGAAAGTGGTGAGCCAGTAGACAGCGATGGAAGATTACAATGAATCTTTCAGGATCAGTCGGCTGTACCTTTAGAACATGATGGCACTACTAGAATGGGAAAACCTCCCCCCCCCCACCCAATAGGGTAGATGGTACCATGTTTGGTTAGCTGCATTGGTCTTCCACTGAAGGCCATGTAGCATGCCAAATAACAGATTGGCCAAGTTTGTAAAGGAAGACTTTTCACAAGAAATGAAGGCTCAGATTCTCTAAAAGCGGCCGTCGATCACACAACAGCCCTGTTTAGAAAATTGCGCCTTTGGGGAAGGTAGGCACTGGAAATACAGATCAGGGTTTTCAAGGCCTACACTTCTGGCGCCTACCTTTGATGTGAATTGCACCTACAGAGGCGCTTTATGGCACCTAATGCCACTTCCGGCATTAGTCATGTCTACACTAGAATTAGGTGTTGTAAAAGTGCCTCCGTAGGTGTGATTCCAGTGCCATTTTTATAGGCGCCTTGACATTTCTTTAAAAAGCACTTTTAAACGGCATGTTCCTCTTAGGTGCTGTTTATAGAATACGGGTCAAAGTGGCCTGTTCCATAAAAGGTTCCTAGATGTAGGAGCCCCAGTGCAGTGTGTTTAGCATTTGGCTCCCAGATATGGTTATAGAATACGTTATGTTTAATCAGGTTTTCTATTCTGCCTTTACCTATTCAGTTCAAGGTGTGATTACATTACAAGAGGTTGGTTCAGTTACCCAGGAAGTTACATTGGACAGATTAACGCAGATGTTCAATAGGGTTGCTAGTACAGGTAGATCAGTACAACTATTAATACAATTAGGTCATAGTTTCAAATATATAGTTTCAAGTTCAAGTAGGTCATCATTGGCTCATTGTTATGTCCCAGGAGTTGCATTAGACAGTTTAGAAATGGGTTTTCACAATGATGGGGCTGCTACACGAAAACATTTACAAGCTTCATCAGAGGGCACCTGAAAATGTGTTGGAAATGTTAAGAGGTTTCAGTGCACAGAATACCAGCATAAACCCACATTTGGCACATCTTTCAGGTGCAAATAGGCATACTTAAGTGAGGCAACCAGTGTGTACAAATTCCAGTTACATGTGCAAATTATAGAATACTGTAAGACGCACCTATGGTAAGATGACCCATGGTCCACCCACATGTATGCTCCCTTGCAATTAAACTATGCCATTTTCTGGATATCCACAATGAACATGCATGAGAGAGATTTGCATACCAAGAAGGCAATGCAGGCAAATCTCTCTCATGTATGTTCATTGTGGATATCCAGAAAACCTGGCCTGCCATTAGATCTCGAGGACCGGACTTGGGCAGCCCTGCTGTGTTCAGAAATGTACCAGGAGGTTGCATTTTCCACAGAAGGAGAAACTCAAGGACACGATGTCATTGATTTGATTCTGAAAGAAGAGAAGTTTAAAAAAAAAAAAGGTGGGAAAATTACTTTACTTTATTTATTCAGATGTATATCCCGTCCTCCCTGAAGAGCTCAGAACAGGTTACAAGTGTTTTTTTACTCTGATGGTAGTAGGCCAGCGTCTCTCAAACTATGTGCCAAGGCTTAATGGTGTGTTCCGAAGAGATTCTGGGTGTGCCACAAGAGATTCCAGAATTTTACTTTATTTTTTTAAATTCCCTTCATAAGTATACACTAGAATAGATGACATGTACGTTGTCTATGCAAGAGTCTATCTATGTTATGAGCGTCTGGGTGTGTAAGGATACAACCACCCAGACAAGCATCATTCTTTGATGTAATTGGTCCTTGAAAACTAACAGCAAGTAATTTTATTTTTATTTTTTATGCAGTAGTTATCCTAATTTGAGCAACAAAGCAATCAAGGCTTTACCATTTGAATCTTTTTGTCTTTGCAAACTTGGATTTTCAGCTCTGACAGAAATTAAGGGCTCCTTTTACAAAGCCATGTTAGCGGCTTTATCGCACGCGACTTTTTATCACGCGCTAACCCCCGTGGTAGCCAAAAAACTACTGCCTGCTCAAGAGGAGGTGGTAGCGGCTAGCGCAGCTGGCACATTAACGTGCGTTAAACCGCTAACGCAGCTTCGTAAAAGGAGGCCTACATCGAAAAAAAAGAGAATGATGGATGATGAAATACATGTGTGTTGACCAACGAGCCGTGTTTTGAGTTAATTTGCACTCAAAAACAAGCATATCCTTCGCATTGATTAGCAATTCTGTTCTATCTACTTTAATTTCACCGTTGTTACAATTACCCATACATAGCTTAAAGAACTTTAAATAAATAAATCTCCAATTTAATCTTTTGTTGGCTTTGCAATTTTTATAATTTCAATTATAATGTGCCGCGAAAAACATTTGCTCCATTTAGTGTGCCAGAGCTAAAAAAAAGTTTGACAGCTACTATAGAAGGCACACAGATTTCCATCAGAAGTTATAGGAACTGATGCAGTGGCAGAATTAATTTGAGCCATCCTCTTCAAACACTAAGCTAAGTGATCTAAAACTATTACAAGCTAAGTGACCTAAAAATATTTATATTCACATTTAATGATAAAGGAAAATATGCAAAAAATAAGAAAATCAAGATAATGAGGGATGAATGAGGAGTGACAGACCTGACAAGCTTACATATATGCTTGAAAGATCATTCTGATATCACATTACACGTTATCATTCAACTGTCTTGTCTTTGGGACCCTACTGAATTAGTTCATTTGCCAGTTTTGATTTTAGAATGAATTTGAAGCATGCATAACAGACAGATAAAAAGGAGTCTGATGGAAGGAGATGACCATAGGTAAAGTAAGACTTGATGAAAGCATAATAAGCAGACACAAATGGGCAGATGGAGTGGACCAAATGCTTCTGTTATATAGGGTATACACATTGATGGGCTTTGGTAGGGAAAATCCCACCCCCATATATATTATTTTTAAAAAGTAGTTGGTGAATAATTTTTTTCTCATCTTGAAAACTATATAACATTGTTAATGTTAAGATTTGACTTTTTCATAGTAAAGCAATATTTTTATACTTCATAGGTATATGAATCCATCCCTTGACAAAATGCTTATGAACTGCACAGCTGCTGTAAACCTAATCTATATCCAGGTAAAGTGTGTCCCATTACAGTATGCTGATGAGAGGTTGGGTAAAAGGAAATATGTCAAAAATATCACAGAAGGCCAGCAATTCTTTCTATATTTTCACCATCAAACACCAACTTGTAGTTTGTGCTCATATAAGGACCTTTTTACCAAAGCTTATTGTGCACTAATGGACATTAGCATTCACTGATTGCCATGTGGTCCATAAGTATATAATAGGGTGTGCAGCAAAATAACAGAAACATAGTAAATGATAACAGATAAAGATCTGAACGGTCAATTCAGTCTGTCCAATAGTCACACTAATAAGCTTTAGTAAAAGGTCCCTATAGTCTGATATACTGTCTGCAGTGTTGAACAAGGTACATAAAACCTGTTTGTCTGTATTTTTAATGAGTGAAAAATACATATTTAATTCATTTCTTTACCACCTATCTCTAGGCAGATTATATATTTTTTTAAATAAATCTTTATTCATTTTCAAACTTACAATAAGTGTATCAATATGTTAAAACAAATTAACAATAAGTATATCACTTAATAATCATCAATAGTACAAATGATATTCTCTTATCTCCCACCCTTCCCACCCCTTCCTATTATATAATCAAATACCTTGTACAATATGTAATGATAAAATTACCCCCCTCATAATTGAACCTGTAAAATTTAAGGGAAAAAAGTCATCTAATCAATACAATATTTTGTTAATTGCTCCCACACATCTTGAAATTTCCTATCCTCGCTGTATTGCAATAAATCTTTCCATTTTATAAATATGACATAAGGAATTCCACCCGAAATTATAATTTAATCTACTCCAGTTTTTACAATTATGTGTAATTTGTTGAATGTCAACCCCAGTCATTATAAGTAATAATTTGTTATTATTTGAAGAAATCTGACTTTTTGCCCTCATTGCCGTACCAAACAGCACAGTATCATTACCTGCAGCCTCCAACAGTTCTGCGCGGGAACATACAGTTACAGTTATTTTATTTTATATACCACCATTATTAACAAAGGAAGTCAAAGCGGTTAGCAATAGATAAAAATCAAAAGGAAATAATAAAAAAAAAAAAAAACCCCAATAAAATAAACACAACAGAAAAATGTACGCTGTACAATTAACAATACTAGATACAAAGTGACAAATCAAGGGCAGGCAAGGTTTACAATATCAAGAGGTAAGAACAGGAGGATAGAATAATATAAAGATAACCATATCATAAAACAAAGCAAGCACAACAAATAAGATAAAATACAACCAAGAATTTACCCCCCCCCCACCTCCCTTTTTACAAAATTGTAGTGCAGTTTTTAGTGCCACGGCCGATGCTAAAAACCATACTATGGTTTTGTAAAAAGGAGGGCTAATAAAAAAATATTAAAATGAAAAGAAAAACCCAGCTTGTCAAACCAGATAAATTACCCCTAGTTAAGCGTTAACTCAAAAGGCTGCATAATCAAATGGGTCTATTTTTTTTTATTTTTGTTTTGATCCATATTCAACATTAACTTAAGATTACTAGAAAGGTGGTTTGTTTGTTTTTTCACTTTTCCAGTTCCATAGTAGAAATGAGCAAGATGTTGTCTCTGAGAGAACCGAATTTCAAGGCATTAAAAAAATAACTTTTTTTCCAGCAAGCATTTATCTCCCCTTTTACAAAGCCACGCTAGCGGCTGTCATGTGGTAAAAGTCCCAAAGCCCTTTAAATCCCTATAGGCTTCAGAGCAGTTACTGCAGTGGCCCACGTTATCGGGCTTTGTAAAAGCGGGGGTTAGCGATGATCACTTTTACCAATCTGATGCACAAAACGGCTTCCCCTTGATCGCCCATTTTCCAATGGGGCCATGCAAATTAGCTAAAACCCCATTAAGTGATTGATGCATTAACCGCTTGGATACAAGAAAAAGCAGGAGGGGTTTTAGGTCTGCCTGGGTTTTTTCCCTCATTTTTTTTCAGTGGCACAGATAATTTACATGTATTACACATGCAAAATATTTGTTCCATAAAAAAAGTCCTCCACTGCTGATAAGGACTCTCCCCAATGACTCCCAATGAATGCGGCACTGTAAATTTCCCCTCCCCCACGAGAGAAAATTGGCAGGAGGGATGCAGGCCAATGCAGGCTCTCCCCTGACCCATCACCTACCCTCCCGAAAAATTAAAAAAGGCAGGAGGATTGCCCATTCTCACCTGCCAATGGAGACTCCCCTTCCTCCTGAAAAAAAAAGCAGGAGGGATGCTTCCCCGAACTTCCCCCCCCCAAAAAAAAATATCATGTGATGCATGGGGAGGAGCTTATCCCAGTTTCTGTACAAATCATCAAGAAGGGACACAACAACTGTTTCTGTTCCATACCCAAGTCTGAAGCCAGATTGACATGGGTCTAGCCAATTCCCCTCAGCCAGTTGTTCTAAAACTCCTGCTTATATGTTTAAGCACTGCCATTTCTGTGTGCCAAGGCCCAGAGTGGTGATTTCTGTTTAAGTGGGTGGCCTTTTTTATGAAAGATCCAAAGTTTAACAGGCCATTCATAAAATACCATCATAGTTTACACACACATTTTAAAAATCTATTTTCTGCCATAGATGGCCTCTATGATGTTGGGTTTACGATGTCTGATTGCTTCTAACTTGTCACTAAAGCTTATGTACATTTTATGTTTTAAGGCACTACAGGAAATTGAAAGAAATTGGTCTCAGCCAACCCAGGCACAGATGCAGAAACTTGAGCTAGAAAAAGGAAGCAACAAAATCAAGGTATGTTTTCCATACAGGGACCGATTTGCTGGAATGCTCTTCCTTTTAGAGTTAAGGCAGGCTCCTACTTTGACCCAGTTCAGGAAAGATGTGAAAACAGTCTTATTTGCACATCAATTAATGAGGTTATAAATTTGCTTAAGATGGCTTTTTATTAAGTACCTTTTTTAGCTGTATGATCTGCTTTTTTTCTCTCTTCTTTTTATCCAGTTTTTATGATGATTTAAATTTGATGTTTGTGTGGTTTTTCTAGCTCTTGTTAAAAAGATTTTGTATTTTTTTTTTGCAATTTTGTCTTGTTTTCTTTTTTTGACTATGTATGTAATTTTGGAACCCGCTTAGCATTGTTAGATTTGCGGGATATAAATATTTTAAATAAAATAAAGGTAAGGATTAAAAATGAACCATGATTGGAATGCACTTAGAGAAACAGAATGGGAGAGAGAAACTAAAATAGCGAAGGCTCTGAGTTTATATGTGTTTAAATGCATCCTGCTAGGTATGTACTAGTGCTGCCCAATTCAGGAAAAAATATTTCGATTCGATTTTCCTGCCCAATTGGGTGTTTGTTTGTTTTTCAAACATCCTGGTGGGTTTATTTTATAGCCTCTTCACCCCCTTTGCCTCCTCCTAACCACACAGGCGCTGTGGTGTAAACAAAATAAACAAACAAAAAAGACTTTTCCTCTCTATATTAAATCCTAGCTCACGTTTGCGGTCTAACACCAGCTCTGGCAGGATACACGTTTCAAATCTGGCACATTGTAATCACAAAATGGAAAATATAAATTAGCTTTTCTACCTTTGGTTGTCTGGTCATTATTCAAATATTGTTGGTCCCAGGCTCTGGTTGTTTTCTGATAACTTGCTTGCCAGGGTCTCCTTCTTTCTCCGTGCTAACCATCCATCTGCCATCTCTGTCCTCCCCTTCCATTTACCTTCCCTACCCTGGAGGTCTGGCATCTTTCTTTTTTTTTTGTCTCCATCTACAGATCCACCTTTTCTTAACTACCCTTTCATCCAGCATCTCTCCCTCCTTCCCCACTACTCCAGGGTCCACCATCTCTCCCTTTCTTTTCCTAACTACCCTCCTATCCAGTATCTCTATCCCCCTCCACACCATCCCTTGATCCAACTTATCTCCCTTTCTGTTCCTTCCCTCCCTAAATCCCATTGTCCATCATCTCTCTCCCTCTCCTCTATTTTTAGATCCATTATTTCTTCCCCCCCCCCCCAAAGTCTGGCATATGCAAGTCTCTTTGAACTCCCCCTTCCCTCCCTCCCTCCATGTACTTCTATACCAGGGCCCCCCCTCCCCTGAAGGTCTGTCCCCCCCTGAAGGCCTGCACCTCCCCCTAAAGGCCTGTCTCCCCCATCCCTGAATGCCTGTCCTCCCTTGATGGTCTGTCCTCCCCCTTAGATGCTTGTCCCCCTGAAGGCCTATGCCACCATCCCTGGCTTGTCCCCGCTTTGAAGGCTTGTCCCCCCCCTTGAAGGCCTGTCCCCCCCTTAAAGGCCTGCAACCTCCCCCTTAGATGCTTGTCCCCCTGAAGGCCTATGCCACCATTCCTGGCTTGTCCCCGCTTTGAAGGCTTGTCCCCCCCCTTGAAGGCCTGTCCCCCCCTTAAAGGCCTGCAACCCCCCCAAGGTCTGTCCCACCCCCCACTCCGAAGGACTGCGCACCCCTCCCGGGAAGGCCTCCGTGTTCCCCCTGGCCTCCCCGCACCGTTTACCTTCTAGTTACAGCCTGCACAGAAGATCGCAGTTATAGCATCTTTGCAAACTGCTTTTAGCTGTTTCTTCTGCTGCAGTCCCGCCCCTCCTCTGACATCAGAGGCAGGATCGCGGCGGAGGAAACAACTAAAAGCAGTTTGCAAAGAAGCTATAACCATGATCTTCTGTGCAGGCTACAACTAGAAGGTAAACGGTGCGTGGAGGCCAGGGGGAAGCCGGACGCCAGAGGGGGGAACTGGACGCCAGGGCGGAGAGGAAGCCGCACAGCAGCACTTCCCGACTGATCCTCCCTCCTCGCTCTCTAAAGTAGATGTGGCGGCCGGCTAGCAAGAGCAGTGCTGCCACTCCTGCTTAAGGGGGCGAGGGGGGAGGATCCGAATCGGGAAGCCGATTTATTTTTTTTTTTTTTTTAATCGATTTGAATCGATTCACCCGAAGTGAATTGGTGAACCGATTCGAATTGTGAATTGGGCTGCACTAGTATGCACCCTGAAACTGGAGTTCCTGCAATTATTTCCTAGTTAATAAATAACTGGTCTAAACCTACTTAACAATTAAGAGATTTTAATAGGTTGAAATATTCACAGAGAGTGTATGGTGCTCTGCATTCTGGAAAGGATAAAATAAACTCTTATAAAGACAAAACACTTGATCCACATTATTCTTTTCCTAGTGCTGTTCTTAGACTGACAAAAAACAAAACACCCAAGGTTTCCACAGAAGGCAAAGACTGTGGAAAACAATGTTCTTGAAATAATAATAATAAAAGCAAATGATCTTTATTAAAAACAAGTTCATACACTTATGCACATGTAAGGAGCAGCTGACCCATGAATAGCAGAGGACCCGTGTTTCAGCTCATGCAAGCCTTCCTCAGGGGTCCTGGGGGTTTAGAAAATATGAATGTGTGTGAATCTGAAAAGGCGTTTGTTTATTTATTTAAAAAATTTATGAATCGCTTAAAACTAAGCGATATACAAGAACATTACATACACAGTTTTAAAACACAAGCACACATAATAAAATACAACAAATTTCTCTTAATACCAAAATATCAGAAAACAAACAAAACCACAGAGTTTAGAGAAAAGCTTCTACAAATTGCATTTTCATGAAATAAGTGTTTCCATAGTGAATCGTGGTGCTGCCATAATGGAATATATAATACATGAGAGTGATGCATCGTGATGGTCTCTATAGAACAATGTGGTGAGATTGCTTATTAGGCTGGAGATAAGGTGAAAAAAATGGTGCATCTTGTAAAACTCTTGATTAGAGTGATAGCAGAAGTGCTCAGTAAGTGCGTGATTGGAGGAGGTGCTTGATCTTCACAAAGGAAGAGGTGCGGTAGGCTTTATCGCCAGTCGTGGCAGTAACATTCATATACAGCTCCTTAAAAATCATATTAGGAAAAAATATCAGTCAAAAGCTCCGACGCTCATAGAATTCCTATGAGCTTCGGAACTTTTACCGCCCAGCCAGCAATTAAAAAAAAAAGCCTAATGCAGCTTGATAAAAAGGCCTAAAAGTTTCAGTGCATAAAGGATCTATCCCTCCCAAAACACAGTAAAACAAGCTAAATAGGTCAAAACTGTATATCATAAAATTAAAAAGGACCGTTTTACATACTCATAAAAAAAAAAAAAGATCAGCATTTGAGGAGGTAAAATGATCTGTTCTTCCAAAGCATAAAAGGCCTCAGGACAGAATTTTAAAGCAGAAAAAGGTTCTTTACTACTACTACTACTTCTACTACTGCTGCTGCTACTACTACACGTCTATATAGTGCTACAAGATGTGCACAGCCCTGTAGAGGTGCATTAAAGAGAGAGAGTTCCTTGAAGAGCTTACAATCCAGTCTACAGACCAACACTGAGAATAGTTAGAGGTTTCTGTGGTATAGTCAGGATGTTGGGCCAAAATTATTTTTCCCTCTTTCTCTTGCATTCTTCCATTTCCCTCCTTAACAGGTGGCTTGGTTGCTGTGTAATCTATAATAGAATTTGTTGATAATGGCAGGATTAAGGATGGCTGAGGAGAGGAAGAAGGTAAAGAGTAGGTACAGTGGAGAAGAATGTTCAGTGATTTGGAGTGGGGAAGGAGCTAGTATTTTGAAATCTTAGGAAATGTAAAGAGAAGACAGTGTGTTGGAGCGGCAGATAGGTAATGAGCTACTTAGTTCTCAGTACAAAGGTAGAGGTCGCCTTAACTGGCCCATTTATTCACCAAGATGCTACAAGAAATTTCACTTGATGAAACGGCCAACTCATTGGAACTAATGGCAGCAATTGATGAATTTTCAGGGGTGGAAGAAGTCATAGGAGCAAATGAGGTATTAAAACCAAACAAAGTGCCAGAATTTGCTTGTATTCAGATTGAACTGTTGAAAACTGGAGGTTCAGAATCATACCATAGGGTGCTCCAACTCATCATTCATTATTTTTTTTGCATGAAAAGGGCAGCAAATTGGATTTTAGTTAATGGTATACACTATACAATACATACTGTTTTCCTTAAACTGTTAACACCATTTGGCAGATATCAATTTTGCACACTGCTAGTGCAAATATTCCTATTGTGCCATTGGTGTAGATTGGGTGTGTGTTTGTAGGAAGCATCCCCCCACCTCCCATGGGAATGGTCTAAGGAACAAAAGTCAGTTCTTCGGTCAATACAAAGGTAGCAGCATTGACAGGACTGTAAGTTTCCTCAATTCCTCTTTTCTCTTTCTCTCTTTCTCTGTTTCATCTTTCAAAATGAAATCTGTGTAGAATTGGGAGAGATTGCAGTACTGCACATGTTCTGAACATCCAAGCTTCTACTACTGCATCCTAGAGCAGAGGGGGAGGATAGAGAGGGAGGATTTTGGAGGGGCTTTTTATTTTCCATTCCATTAAGAATGTGACTGCACACTCTACAGCGAGTGTATGTATACTCTTTGGCATTGCTCCTGTAATAAAAAAAGAGCTGCCAAGAAACTTGTCCAACTCTCTCCCCTTCAGTCATCTGACAATTACCCTTAAAAAAACAGGGCATCTCAAACAATTCAGGGTCAGCTCCTCTGCCTCTTCAATTAAACAAGTGCAGCCCTACAGCATCCCTCTCCAATTCCTAGCTGTGCTTTTTCCTTGAAGTATTGGCCATCCTTTCTGATGGTCTTTCCTACCCACCAAAAGGAGGAAATGAAATCACACATAGCCAGAAATAGAAGTTCTCCTTGAACAGATTAACTTTCAGCCACATAGCTGGTGATGCCACCAAGACAGAGACGACCTCAACTAGTCTCAAGCTTAGAAAGCTCTGGAAAAGCTTTCCGCTCATTTGTCAGCCTTCCTGCCTACTGTACACACTGTAATTACTGTCCCTTGATGCTCCACTGCTCAACTCTGTATGTAGCTGGTGGCAACTCAGAAAGGCAGGAGTGTTTTTGTGACTGAAAAATCATCTGTCCAAGAAGAACTACCGTTCTATTTCTCCCTGGACAGCTGATATGCTCAACCACACAGTTGGTGACTTCCAAACTATTAAGGTAACAGATACAACAATAACAGTATTATTAGATAGTATATGTCATCTGTTACCTTTGTTATAGGAAGAGAAGAGTTGTTGCCTCATAACATTGTCTGTAGAACTGCTTGCTCAGAGGCCGAATCAGCACAGGACGCCACATCAATACAATAATATTTGGTGAAGGTATGAGTGGACATCCATGTTGTTTCAGTACAAATTTCCTGGGGTGTTGCTCATTGTAGATGTGCCCTTGTAGTGACCATTGATCTTAATGGGCTGTGACATGTGGTATGAAATCTGACGTATGCCGAGAATTGGAATAACAAAAATGTATAAGTTTCACAATCCAGATTGATAGCATTCCTTTAGTGACTGGCTTTGGGTTTGCCAGTGAACCCAGAAACATCTGTGATGGATGTTCTTGGATATTTGTACAACTCGAAACATGAGAGCTCTAGCACAATTCAAAATATGTAACTTTTGTTCCCTCTTCACTGAATGTGGAGATGGAAAAAATGTAGGCTAGGTGATTTGATTGAGATGGAATGAGATACCACTTTCGGCAAGAATTTTGGATGTATACGTAAGAGTACCTTTTATCATGCATGATTTCGGTATACGGTTTATAGAAGACAAATGCGTGAATTTCTCTGATTCTTCAAGCAGATGTAATAGCCATAAGAAAGTGTCTTCCATGTTAAAAACTTTAATTCCGCCTCTTCTATCAATTCAAAGAGTGAATTCATGAAGGTGTTCAGAATGAGATTAAGATCCCATGCTGACAGTGGAGGCCTTATTAGGTTTTTTTTAAGACGTAACAGACCTCTAAAATATCGGTTAACAAAAGGATGTCAAATCATAATTTCATACTATCATGATATATTCAGCTCAAAGGATACCATAAGGAAAGGAGGAAAAAGCCTCAGACTCCCAGCCCTCCACTGCTCATGATAGTATGAAATTATATTGAAAGTTAATTCCTTTTAATTAAGGAACAAGCGAGTGTATCCCATAAGTGTTTGGGGTTGAGTGATTGTGGAGTGTTGAACCTCAATATTTACCCTTCTCCATTAATAATAATGACTATTTAATCCTACTCTTTGTTTTCTGTCTTTCAACCAGTTCCCACACTGTTTGCAACCATAATCCTCTGAATGAGATCATGTAAGTGGCAGATGAAATTTATTGAGGAAAAATGCAAAGTGATGCACATCAGGAAGAATAATCCAAATCATAGTTACCTCATTTTAAGGTCAACCTTAGGAGTCGGCACTCAAGAAAAAGATCTGGGTGTTTTTATAGACACTTTGCTGAAATCTTCTGCCCCTGTGTGCTTCTGCTGTGGCAAAAAAAAAAAAAACAAACAAACATGATGCTAGGAATTATTAGGAAAGACAGGGAAAATAAGACCAAAAATATTATGCCTCTGTATCTCACTGTGGTGCTTCTTCACCTTGAGTATTGTACACAGTTCTGGTTGTTGTATCTCAAAAAAATACAAAGCAGAATTAGAAAGGGGGAAAGGAAAGGGGCTGGAACTTGTATACCACCTTTTTGTGGTTACACGTACAGATGTTTATTTTGTACCTGGGGCAGTGGAGGTCTGAGTGACTTGCCCAGGGTCACAAGCAGCAGCGTTGATATCGATCCTACAACCTCAGGGTGTTGAGGCAGTAGCTCTACCACTAGGCCACTAAGTTCAAAGAAGAGTGACCAAAATGATAACGGTGATAAGACTTCCTCTTTTATGATTAAAGACTAGAGGTTGGGGCTCTTCAGCTTGGAAATGAGATTGCTGAGGGGGGGTATGATTGAGGTCTATATAATCCTGAGTGGTGTAGAACGGGTAAGAATGCATTAATTTTTCACCCTTTTAAAAAGTACAAAAACCAAGGGACACTTGATAAAATTGCATGGAAATACTTTTGGATTGGATGGATTATGCCACCGAGTTGGCCACCGACTCATGGCAACACACGCAGTGCAGAATTCATCCTGTGATGTTTCACAGCAGAGTACAGGAGTGGTTTGCCATTGCCTTCTCCCATGCAGCTCCACTATGTTGCTGCTGCCCAATATAGGGCCCCTCAGCCCATAGCCCCTGAAATTCCTAGGTGGTCTCCTATCCGTGTATTAGTCAGGCCTGCCCCTGCTTAGCTTCCAGTAGTAAGAGCAGGGTGGTGAGGCCATAGACAAATACCGTACTTTTACTGTAGAATAAATAGGTTACAGCGGTTACCACAGCTGGGTTTGAGAGGTTTGGACAAGTTCCTGGAGGAAAGGTCCATAGTTTGCTGTTGAGACAGACATGGGGAAGCCACTTCTTGACCTGGATCAGTAGTATGTTTGTTTTTTTTGCCAGGTACTGTGACCTGGATTGGCCAATGCTGAGAATGGGAAACTGGGCTAGATGAACCATTGGTGTGACTCATTTTGGCTATTTTTGTTCTTAAATTTTTGAGAGATAAGAGGTGACACGTTCAAGTGAATGCCTGATATTTTTGGGAACAGTGTTAAGCAGTGCCTTGTGTGTGCTGCTCATCACTTTTATCCTACGGTTTCAAATGTGGCTTATTAATTATTTAATATACTGCCTTAACAGATAAGGCAGTGTACACACAATAAACAGTATAAATAAAAAATATATTAAGAGGAGAGAAAGGAATGGCATTTTCAAACAGAACAGAAAGAAGAGACATCAACCAGAATTAATTAAAATAAATGGTAAAATGAGTAAATAGACTAAGCAGCGGCGGACCTAGGGTATGTGACACCTGGGTCCGATCATTGTTTAAACCCCCCCCCATATAAAAAAATATTTTTAGTAATTTTATTTATTTATTTTAATATTCCATCCTCCCCAGAAAGCTCTGAACAGGTTGCAGTTTAACATTCATAGTGTTACAATATAACATTACCGGTACATAGGGTTACAACCTCTCCAACCCCACCCCAGTGCTGTGGTATAAACAGAAAAGACTTTTCCTCCCTCTTTTAGGTCCCAGTTCAAGCTTGCTGTCTAACACCAGCTCTAGCAGGATACACATTTCAAATCTGACATATTGTAATCACAAAACCGAAAATAAAATTATGTTTCCTACCTTTTGTTGTCTGGTCATTTTATTATTCAAATCATGTTGGTCCCAGGCTCTGGTTTCTGTTTGTCTTATGTTAACTCGCTTGCCAGGGTCTTCTGCTCATTTGACGTTTTCTTCTTTCTCCATGCTCACCATCTTATTTAATTTATTTATTCAGTTTCAATACTGTTCTCCCAAGGGAGCTCAGAACAGTTTACATTAATTTATTCAGGCACTCAAGCATTGTTCCCTGTCTATCCCAGCGGGCTCGCAATCTACCTAATGTACCTGGGGCAATGGGGGGATTAAGTGACTTGCCCAGGATCACAAGGAGCAGCGTTAATTTGAACCCACAACCCCCGGGGTGCTGAGGCTGTAGCTTTAACCACTGCGCCACACACTCCCCACAATCCATCTTTCATCTCTAGACCTTCCCTTCCACTACCATATCCAACATCTCTGTATGTCTCTGTGTCTCTCTCTCTGCAGCATCTCTCCTTTCTCTCCCTATCCCCACCCAACATTTCTCCTTCTCTTCTCCATGCATGTCTGTCTCCCCTCCAAGTTATGTAAGATTTCTCCCTCTCACCTCTTTCTACCTATTTGTTGCATCTCCTTTCCTCTTCTCCAGCCCATGTCCAACAATTCTTCCTTACAACACCACCACACCTGACTACCCTGCCCCCCCTCCTCCCCCCCCCCGCACACACACACCCCACTGTGAAATTTATTCTGCCGGTCCCAGCAGGGCTTCTCTCTGCCACATCATCAGTGATGTGGCAAAGGGAAGGCCCCGGCAGGTTGTAAGAAACCTGTTCAGAGCATTCTTTCATTGTTGGCAGCCTTAACTCGTTGCTGGCGTCAGGCCTTCTTCCTGCTTCCATGAATCAGGACCTAGCAGAAAGGAAGGCCCGACGCCAGCAGAGCAGTGAAATTCCCGGATCATGGGGCAGACCGCCCCCCCCCCCCCCTTGGTATGCCTCTGAGTCTGAGCTAGCAGCTGTGAGCAGTGTGTACAAGACAACTCATTACATCTTGGAGTGTAGGGTAGAAGTTTGGTTAGTTTAAGTTGCTTATAAACTGTGTTATCAGGCCTTGTGCACATTTATAATGGGGGAAGCCACTGCTTGCCCTGTATCGGTAGCATGGAATATTGCTACTCCTTGGGGTTTGACTTGGATTGGCCACCTTGAGAACGGGCTACTGGGCTTGATGGACCATTGGTCTGACTCAGTAAGGCTGTTCTTATGTTCATGCTTGTTTATATATACAATGATACCTCGGAATCCGAATGCCCCAGAACTCAAACAACTTGGAATTCAAATTTTTTTTAAATTAAAATTAAATTATGCCCCGGAATCCAAACGCTGCTTTGGAATCTGAATGTACGGGAACTGCAAGCGGGGCTCAGCCCAAGGCTTCTCCTCTGATGCAGCTTCCTGTTTCCGCCTGGGAGAGAAGCTTTGGGCTGAGCACTGCTTGCAGTTGCCGTT
Source organism: Geotrypetes seraphini (assembly GCF_902459505.1). NCBI lineage: Eukaryota > Metazoa > Chordata > Amphibia > Gymnophiona > Dermophiidae > Geotrypetes > Geotrypetes seraphini. Next base: position 66,919,184 of record NC_047085.1, read on the forward strand.
ACCGATCTTGCTGTCTATGCCGGTGGGGGGACCCAATCTTGCTGCCTTTGCCACATGGGACCCGATCTTGCTGTCTCTGAGTTTGTGGGAGCAAGGAACGGATTAATCCAGTTTCTATTATTTTCAATGGGAAAAATTGTCTTGGAACTCAAACAGAGTTCTGGAACGGATTAAGTTCGGATTCCAAAATACCACTGTATAATATTTTTTTTACTCAGCTCCTGTTTTTTTTCTCCTGTTGCAGTTTCTCGTCTTTTTGTTCTTCCCTTCATTTTTGACTGACTTTCGTGCCTTTTTCTGGGTGGTCTAGCTGCAGAATTCTAAAAACATATTCTCAAAGAAACAATGGACATTTCATTAAAAAATGTAAAGAGCAGAAAAACCTCTGCTGTGAAAGGAAAAAAAAAATCCAGCCCAAATCAAGGGAAAATTTTGGAAACACAAATAGAAACACCAATAAAGTAAAAATTAGGAGAGATTTTTACCAGACCCATATTCATTTTATAATCCCTCCCTTCCCTCCTCAAAAAATAGTTATTACCTTAAGCAATTATGCAGAGGAATGCTTAACAACAAACATTTCTAAGATCAAGGAAAATATACTAATTACCCTGATACATGATTTAAGCACTTACAGGGGAACATTAACACCCCCACCCCCCAGTGTGCAAACTTTTTTTAACTTGAAGGACAAGAAAGCCTTCCTTGCCATCTGTGTAGAACAAGTCACATTCAGGGCAGATAATTTAATCCCTCTCATTAGGAGAGTATCCAGAGAGTAACTCTACTTGATATATTATCAGAATTTTCTAGGACAGCATTTAATCATTTTTAAGATCACGGCTAATTGCTATACAGTTCTCCCTCCGTATTTGCGGATTTAGAACTTGTGACTTCGGTTATTCACAAGTTTTTGCCTCCCAAATGATAGTAATTTTAAAAGGCTGCCTCTGATCCATCCCTGCCTCCCTCCTGCATCCCGGACCTCTCCAGACCTTACCTGGTGGTCTAGAGGTGACGCTGGGCAGGAGCGATCTTCTTACGCTGTGTAGAGCCTTCAACAAAACTGGCTGCCATGAGTTCCCGTTGTAGTCTCGTGAGACCATGGGAACTCATGGCAGCCAGTTTTGTTGACGGCTCTGCATGTGGCAGGAGCGTAGGAAGATCACTCCTGCCCCACTTTACTGCTAGAACACCAGGTAAGGTCTGGGGCGGTCCGGGATGCAGGAGGGAGGCGGGGGGGGGGGGGGGGTCAGAATCGGCCCTAAAGGTTATTCGCGATTTTCCATATTTGCGGGCCGGCTCTGCCCCTAACCCCTGCGAATACGGAGGGAGAAGTATACTCGCATACAGTCACCAAATAGGCTGACAAGATAAGACTCTTCCCTAATATTTCTAAATGCCACACAATAATAGTTCTATCTAAACAATGGCATCTGTCCAGAAACAAGATAAGTAAGTTCAACATGTGAGCATGAAACATTCTGGTGACTCACAAACAATTCATCCCTTGACCTGGTGAGTTATAGTTCACATTGATGTCCTTTCTTTTTCCCTGATGGCAGCATGGACATAAAGATAGTTTTATAGTTACACACACTCAAATTTCACATAGACTTGGTTTTTTTTCTCCCCTCTAGATAATTAAAAAATATTGTAAAATCTTATAAGAAAGGGATTGGGACTTGTATACGGCCTTTTTGTAGTTACACAACCACACTTAAAGCGGTTTATATACAGGTACTTCAAACATTTTCCATATCTGTCCCAGTGGGCTCAGTCACAATCTATCTAATGTACCTGGGGCAATACAGGATTAAATGACTTGCCCAGGATCACAAGGAGCAACATGGAGTTTGAACCAACAACCTAAGTCGGCATTATTGCACCTAAATATAGGCCTAAATTACACCAGGCCTATTAGAGGTGTAACTGTTCACAGCTAAATATAGCACTTTAGCACATGTCCTAGTGGTTAGAACTACAGCCTCAGTACCCTAAGGTTGTGGGTTCAAGCCCCTCGCTGCTCCTTGTGACCCTGGGCAAGTCACTTAGTTCCCCTTTGGCCCAGGTATATTAGACAGATTGCAAGTCCGCAGGAAACATAGGGAAAAATGCTTGAGTACCTGAATAAATCCATGTAAAGCGTTCTGAGCTCCCCTGGGAGAACAGTTTAGAAAATTGAATGAATAAATAGTGTACATTATATTGTGTAGGTGCACGAATTCTATAATATATGTGCACAAATGGCACCTAACTTTAGGTTCTTTGTTATAAATTATTGTGGGAACTGAAGGTGCAGTTGGGTACAGAGCTTGATCCCGCCCATATAAAAAGGCATTCTGCTGCCCCTGGGGAGGAGAAAGGAGAGATGCTGGACAGGTAAGGAGAGAGCACTGACTGATGCCAGCCCTGTACACACCATCAAATCATGGCTTACTGTGCTTTCCATAGATGTTACCTCTCTCTTTTCTAAAACAAATTGTAGTTCTACCCCCGCTGTCTTTATGTACCAATTAGTATTAGGTAGACAGGGACAGATTCTTCAGACTGTGGGGAACCACAAGTACTAGGGGTCACTTGGAGAAACTGAAAGGGGACAGGTTTAAAACAAATGCTAGGAAGTTCTTTTTTACCCGGAGGGTGGTGGACACATGGAACGCGCTTCCGGAGGTTGTGATAGGCCAGAGCACATTACAGGGGTTCAAGGAAGGTTTGGATAGGTTCCTAAAGGATAAGGGGATTGAGGGGTACAGATAGAAGTAGAGGTAGGTTCTAGAAATGGTCAGGAACCACTTCACAGGTCATGGACCTGATGGGCCACCGCAGGAGCGGACCGCTGGGTGCGATGGACCTCTGGTCTGACCCAGTGGAGGCAACTTCTTATGTTCTTATGTTGTATTGTCTAAAATATATTTATTGTGAATAATTTTTAAGTTGTATGACTTATGTTCTTAAAAAATGTTTTTTCTTGTATTTCGCTTAGAAACACTTGATAAGCAATCAAATCAAATTTTAATAAAACTTGAAACTTGCTTATTCTTTTCTGCCAGTCTGTATTCTGTAAGAGGTCATTTACATACATAGCTATAAATAACTAAAGTCATGTCATTTATATGCTACCTTGCCACCTAAGGTTGGCAACTTCCTATAGAATTATTCCCAAAGAGGGCAATGTCCAGAATCCATTTACTAAGCTATTTGAAAATTGTCTATGCTCACTGCTGATACAGGTTTGATGGTTCTTGAGTGACATCAAAGCCTCTTGTTTTACTTTGACTCAGTGGTCTCAAACTTGCGGCCCGGGGACCACATGAGCCCGCCAGGTACTATTTTGAGGCCCTTGGTAAGTTTATCATAATCACAAAAGTAAAATAAAACAGTTTAAAATAAAAGTAAAATAAAACAGTTTCTTGATCATATGTCTCTTTAGCTATAAATTACAATATTACTATTAAGACTTAGCTAAAAGGAAAGATTTATAAACTATAAAGAGTTTTTACGTCATGCAAAATTGTCATTTCTTTAATAAGACATTAACTATTTTTTTCTGAGGCCCTCCAAGTACCTACAAATCCAAAATGTGGCCCTGCAAAGGGTTTGAGTATGAGACCACTGCTTTGACTGCATCTGCTCTTTTTGGCCCTGTTAAAGCTGCCACCCTAGACTAAAATTTAATCTGCCTAGTGGGTAGGCTGGCCCTGGGGCCTAGAGATTCCTGCATCATTAGGTATATTAAATAAATGTTCTGTATAGGCTGTTATGTTGATGACTAAAACAGATGAAAATGTAACTTGGAACATGTGTCAAGAGAACTGGAAGCAGACAGGCAGACAGAAGAACACCTCGCCTTAAAGTATAAAAGTCTAGTAAAAAAGACAAGGGAGAGGTGTCTTTTCAACCAGTGATCAATCACTTTGAATAAAGACTGATCATTGGTTGAAAAGACACCTCCCTTATCTTTTTTCCAAGAGAACTGGAATCACCATTATAGGTATTTGAGGAATTCACACCTGTTCTAGGTACATCCACTAGTTTTTGCTTTTCCTAATAATCTTTTTTTTGATGCTTTTGTTTTCTGTGGTGTAGTTTCTTGAACTGATGCAGGGAGTAAAACACTATGGTTACCTACAGCTAAGTCCTTGTACCTGTGATTATCCAGAGCCAAACTGCACCGCTACGGTCTACATGGGAAATGGGGAAGTTAGCTGTCGTGTCACGCTGCTCAGTAACAAGGTTGAAGAGGTCTGCTTTAATGTCAACAGAATGAGGTGCTGGCAGGTTACATTTCTGGTAAGTACCTTTCTGGTAAAGCTGGTGACCCAGCCATTTACTTTATTTAAAATCTGCTTATTATCCAAGTGGGGTACAATAAAACATGCACAATTTAAAAGTACATAAAAAGACATACTTGGGAGACCGTCTGTACCAACCAATCAGTAGTGCTATTTCACTTAGCCAAAATTCTAAACATAAACTGAATATCCATAAAAAGTCTGAGCAAAAAGATACAGCTTAACCTTCTTCTTAAATATGAAAACTTTGATAAATGGTGCAGCCAATTTGGCAGCTGATTTCATAAGACCAATAGCAGAAATCATGGAGTCCCTTGTGATTGCATAGTTTGAGTGTTGTACAGCCATAAAAATTCATGCTCCTCTGATCTCAACACTCTGGCTGAGCAATAAAATTCAAGGGCTTGCCTTAAATAAGATAGAACCAATCCAAAGACTGCCTTAAAGACCTAAGTCCACAGCTTAAACCAAATGTGTTCAAAATTTTCCCTGTCCTGCAATCAACTTATTGGCAGAATAATACTAAAAGTTTAATTTCTGCTCCTGACCATGTATAGATCCTTGTTACTTTTTTCACTTAGCTATGACAGAAGAAATAGCTGATCTCCTTGCTGAAAGGTTGTCGGGTAAGATTTGCCTCTTTGTGGATGATACCAAAATCTGCAATAGAGTAAGACATGCAGGATGGTGTGAATAACATGAAGAAAGACCTGGAAAAGCTTGAACAATGGTCTGAAATTTGGCAACCAAAATGTAATGCTAAGAAATGCAAGGTCATGCATTTGAGCTGCAAAACCCCGAGGGAACGGTTCAGTTTAAGGGGTGAAGAACTTATGTGCACGATGGAAGAGCGGGACTTGGGTGTGATTGTATTGATGATCATAAGGTGGCCAAACAGGTTGAAAAGGTGATGGCGAAAGCTAGAAGGATGCTAGGTTGCATAGGGAGAGGTATGGCTAGTAGGAAAGAGGAGGTATTGATGCCCTGTATAAGACTTTGGTAAGACCTCATTTTGAATATTGTATACAATTCTGGAGGCCACAACTTCAAAAGATATAAAAAGGATGGAGTCGGTCCAGAGGAAGGCTACTAAAATGGTGTGTGGTCTTTGTGATAAGGCGTATGGGGACAGACTTAAAGATCTCAATCTGTATACTTTGGAGTAGAGAATGACACAGTGGTTGTTACCCGCGGCTAGCTGTGAGTAGCCGTGGGTAACCCGCCAAAACGAGAAGAGAAAAATAGTGGTCGCTGCGGGGACGGGGACAAGGCTATTCACCGCCCCGTGAAGCGGTGAATGGTCTTGTCTCCTCAGTGAGGCAATCACAGATCGTGCGGTCCAGCAGCCCCCCTCATGCCCGATTGTTCTGCCATTTCCCTCCCTCCACCTCACCTTAGATGCCGACTCCGAGTTTGCCAACTTTAATTCTTTTCTCCCAGCCACACGCTTTCAAAAAGCTGTGCACGCGTGGCTGCTCGAGTTGTTCAAGCTTCTCCTCTGACGCAACTGGAAACAGGAAGTTGCAGCAGAGGAGAAGCATGAACAACTCGGACAGCCCCGCGTGCACAGCTTTTGAAAGCGTGCGGCTGGGAGAAAAAGAATTAAAGTTGGCAAACTCGGAGTCGGCATCTAAGGTGAGGTGGAGGGAGGGAGATGGCGGAACACTGCGATCAGGCGGGAGGGTGCTGCTGGGCCGCACGATCTGTGATTGCCTGTTGAACTGGAATTGACACCCCATCATACACAAAGGTAGGAGGGGCATCCATAATTCCAGAAGCTGAAAGCCACAAAATTTTTGTTTTAGATACATTTAGATGAAGACATTTTGTTGATATCCAGATCCCAATGGCATCCATATAAGCTGTTAACAGTTGAAAACCTTGAACACAGTCAGTGGGAAATTCAAAGAAAAACTGTAAATCGTCTGCATAGAGCCAGTACTGCAATCCAAGTTTGGAAAAATTTTCCAATTGGCACAATAAACAAGTTAAATAAGGTAGCTGATAAAGAAGAACCCTGAGATATACCCTTCCTCCGCCTATGATCCAGTATCTCTTTCTCTCTCTCAAATCCCCTTTTTTTTACTGGACCAATTGAGACACTGGCGCAGGGCACTGATGATTAAACGGTGCCAAAATACCAGTCCAGTATCTATGCCTCTAGGAGTCTGAAGATAGACTGAACTGGGATTTTGGCACCCTTTATCATCAGCACCCTGGGCTAGGATCTCACCTGGTCCATAGGTTGAGCCTGTTTTATAAGCAGGCAAGAGCCTCTGTTGCCCACTTTAATCGTTTTGAATATCAGCCAGTCTGTTTATTAAATAAATAAAAACTGAAGGACATCCAAATGACAAGGGGTGTGGGTGTGTATTGGACAGGGCTAAGGAGAGCCCAAAAAATAGATTTTCATTTCCCATTCCAGAAGGGTAACAAATGTCTGTGCCAATAAAGAAGGATTTCGGCTGTTATACCTGCTACACTGTACAACCAGGTTTCAGAACGTGGTCCTACTGAGGTAAGAGGGAGATAGATAGATAGTTAGTCAGGCCGCGTGAGGGGAGCTTAAAGGTGGTAGAAAGGAACAGATGGTGAAGGAGGGAGGGAAGGGTGGTGGTGGAAAAGAATAGAACAGAGGTTGAAGGAGGGTGGAGAGGAACAGACACTGAAGGGAGAAGACGCTGGAAGGGAAGACTATGACAGACTATGGGGGAGTGGAGGGAAGAAGATAGGTGCCAGACCAATTGAGGTGGGAGGGGGTGAAAGGAGAGGCACAGTAACAGAGCAAATGGAAGACACAGTGGATGGAAGGAATTGAATGAGAAGATGAGGAAAGCAGAAGCCAGACAACAAAGGTAGAAAAAAAATTCTATTTATTTTCCTTTTTTTTTTTTTTTTTGCTTTAGGATAAAGTAGTATATTAGTTGTATTGATAAAAATTTATAAACAAAGCCCTGCCAGCTGAATATCTGTTTCTCCAGTTCAGCAACTAGAACTTTGATTTATTGCAGTACTGAGGCTTGTATGAATGCTGCGGGGACGGGGCGGTGAATGGGATGGCAGTGACGGTGACGGGGCGGTGAAGGGAGCGGCGGTGACAGGGCAGTGAAGGGGACAGTGGGCCGGGGACGGGGCAGTGACAGAGACAGATTTTTTCCCTGTGTCATTCTCTACTTTGGAGGAAAGGCGGGAGAGGGGAGATATGATAGAGACGTTTAAATACCTACGTAATGTAAATCCGCATGAATCAAGTCTCTTTCATTTGAAAGGAAACTCTGCATGAGAGGGCTTAGGATGAAGTTAAGAGGTGATAGGCTTCGGAGTAATCTGAGGAAATTCTTTTTTACAGAAAGGATGGTAGATGCATGGAAGTCTCCCAGAAGAGGTGGTGGAAACAGAGACTGTGTCTGAATTCAAAAGGGCCTGGGATAGGCACGTGGGATCTCTCAGAGAGAGAGATAATGGTTACGGCGGATGGGCAGACTGGATGGGCCATTTGGCCTTTATCTACCATCATATTTCTATGTGTCTGTGGTATCTTGTGCTTCATGATAATTTAAGATGCCAGTTTTCTCTGTTTTGGTATCTCTAATCACGGTAGTGCATCCAGAAAGGCAAAATACAAGGAAAGTCTGATTTATGTAACTTCCTCTTCTTCCTTCCCCTCCCCTCCCCAAATTTCCATTGGGTCAGGATCCAGGGGTTGATATGAATGGTGAGCTCAGATTATCTTTTTATCCTGTAGGAGATGTGGAATAGAGAAGGGATGTTTCTTCAGGGGTCTCTTGCTCCAGTCACTTGACCAAAGAAATAGTTCAGACAGTTCGTGACTAACTAAAAACAGATCAATATTCAGCTGGTGTGGCCACCACATTAATTTAACCATTAGCACTGTATATCCAGCAGGCCTAAACTAAACAGAAGAATACTTATTATTTCAGAGCTGATTTTCACAGATTAAGTTGGAGCAGTGGTGGGAGCTAGATTTTTCTCACAGCACAAACTGATGTTATTAGGATTTCACCATCTTGCGTGTATTTTTTGATTTCTTGCCTGGATTACTGTAACATAATTCAGTTTATGCAGGTGTCTTTAAATACCACTCCAAAATACCACAGCAAGATGTTTATATAGGGCCCATAAACGTGACTAACTTAAACCTTTATTCCTGCAACTTCTTTGGCTTCCCTTTCTTTTTCAAGCTTGGTTTAAAATCTTATGCCTTCACATGAGTCATATCACTTAGGAACCCGATCTTACTTAATGCTGTTTAACCATTCCCTACACACCTTCTCGGTCACTTAGAACTTTGTATAGCAATCGGCTGGTCTTACCTGGTCCTACACAAGTTCATTATGAAGCAACATGGCATTTTGCTTTTTATTTCTTAGCTCCTAAATTTTGAAATGACCTTCTTGGATATATTTGTGCAGAGCAGGGTGAGGATCGGCGAGGGTCCCTGTTCAGGCGCCACTTGTAGGAATGATGCTGCACACACAAGGCTCCGAGTGGGATGAGGCGACCTAAATGGATGGTCTCTCCCCCTTTTATTGAGAATCATAGCTCCATTAATGACTTAGCTAATGCTCTACAAGGTTATAATGTCATAATGCATTTACAATGAGGATTAGACCAAGGCAATACATTGTTTACATATTTCTTATGATTCTCAAAGTTACTATCTCACGTGATATATGAATACATAATAACAGTTACAATAAAGTGATTCCCAATGTGTACATTTCAGATATGTCTCAAATCTTACTATATAGCAAATTACAGGGACTGTCTATAAACAATAGTCAGTAAAAGGCTATGTATATAATGGGAAACTGACTGTATAGTAAAGTAATTACCAGTGTGGAGAAAATGGCTCATTAGCTGTACGCTCAGAGAAATGAAACTCTGAAGAGGGGGTGAGAACCTCCTCTTGGGGTAAGAGTTTACCATACAATCATTGCATATAGCATGTGACAGTCCAAAGGTTATAATGCATGCTTCTTAAGCTCTCTAGATTAGCCTTAAGTTAAGTCAAGGCCTGCTCAGGCAAAGTCTAATTGTTGCTCATATAAGGGATGCTTAAACAAGATAAGGAATAAGGGTAAATGTGTGTAAGGTTAATATGTGACAGGAAGGGAGGAGAAATGCCTCGGCATTCTGTCACAAGGTGCAAACCTTGTCCTTGCTTAGAATGTATACGTGACAGGAGGGAGAGGGAATGAGAAACAGGGCCTCAGATCCACACGCAGGCCTAGATCCGCACACAGGGCCTAGGTCAGTGTGCCGACCTGGCCTGTGTTCAGAACCGCCTGTGTGCTGACCCTGCCTATGTTCTGATGCCCTGGATCAGAACTTATCAGATCTCCATCCCTACAGAGGAGTCCCATAAGAAGTTCAAACATTTACACAACAAAACACATTTGTTTAGTATATCCTTTGGAGAATGGCCATTGTTGGCTGGTTGATCTGGTAGGTTCTTTTTAATTTGTTGTTCATCTACCTCTAGCCCAAACCATAACACTTTCAGCTCATGCATGTCATCAGAAAGTGCCAGAAAAATCAAACACAAAAACTCCAGTGAATAAGCCAACAAAGAACATGTTAAATAATTAGATGGAGCCATTAAAAAGTGGTTTAGTCATTTTGTGTATCTTCCATTGGGTTTCTAACACTATATGCTGATTAAATCAAATAATGTGCTCAATTTTAAGAGTCATTTCACTGCTCACTTCACTAGTGCTCACTATATGAAAAAAATGTATGCCTTAGGTACTTATCTGCTGCAGAAAAACTCAGTCTCTCAATTGGTCCTCAGTATCCAAATTAAAACAAATGCTTGTTGCACAATGTTCCCCCTAGATAAGAGATTCCCGACTCCATGAGTTTCATATTGAAACTGTTTCAAAGGACTCAGGTGGTGAAAACCGTGCTGCAGCAAAAACTTCTAGAATATATTACCCAAAGCACTGCAGAAAGCTCTAACATGGTCAAGTGAACTGACACGTGAAATAGAGCATCATCCTTTGACTTAATCAGCATATGGTGTTAGGAGCCCAATAGAAGATACACAAAGGGCCTAACTCTACACTGCGAACTGAAAAATGTTTTTTGTCATATCTTCCACAGAACTCGACCGATTCTTATAAAATTTAGTGCATAATGTCTTTAATGAAGTTGATGTAAAATATTGTAAATATTTCTCACCGCACCACAATACTACCTTGTGAAACTGAATTGTTGCTATGGGATATGCTATGGATAAACAGTCTGCATCAAAATGGTTTTCACTGAAGAAGACTGAATTCTGATAAAGAACTTGGTACTGCTAAAAGGTTACAGCAGTCAACGATTTTTGAGAGTTCCCACAGAAGTGTTGGAAGAAAACCAGTCTTGATGTGCTGCTTTGCAAGATCTGAGCAACAGGCACTGTGGATCGTAAGCCAGGCAGTGGACAACAGTGCTCAATGAGCACATTGACATTGTACGAAATCTTATACTAAGCCAGGAGGACGCGCCGCAAACACACCGAACAACTTGCCAAATAGCATGAGAAACAGGAATAAGCCAGATAACTGTGGATAGGATAAGTTATGATAATCTGAAATTAATGTCTTAAATAGCACTTGCCCAAAAGTTAATTTTATACAACAAAGACACACGCTTGAAACGGTGTAAGTACCCAGAGCACAGCGTCAGTTTCATCTGGTTTACAGATTGAAAGATATTTAAAGTAGCTGCACCGATTAGCACACAGAATGATCGCCTGTACGCGCCTTCAACAACATTGAAACGTGAGGTTAATGCCAGGATGCCTACTATGGACCCGCCTGACCTTCAGCCAATAAGTCATAGTCTCAAAACTCAGATTCACAGATCTGTTCTTCATCGATCCTGGGGATAAGATCAACAGCATATACCGCATATACTCAAATATAAACTGAGATTTTGGGGACAAAAAAATGGCCCAAAAATGGGGGTCTCAGTTTATATTCGAGTTATCACCCGACCATCGGTAAATGACCTATTTCATTCAACCCCTGACGGGCTGTAGGCATCCATGTAGTGTGTTCCCTCCCTGCCACCACAATAACCACTGGGAGTGGCTGTCCACCATACACCCTCCCCCACGATTAATACAGGCACCACGATCATTCACGGATATCTCCCCTCAGCCGGAATTACGCTTACGAGTTTTACAAAGCTGCTGCTCCTGACACCAAAAAAAATGTTGCTGCAGTCACCAAACCTGAAGTAAACAGCTACCGATGATGCTGTATGGTGATCCGGTGCGGGGCTTTGAGCATCTGTGCATGCTCAAGGCCTGCCTGCTCACGCCCTCTCTCAGATTCTCAGAGAAGGAGGGAACCAGCAGGTGCAGATATTAAAGGTCACACCGGGTCATCATACAGCGTCTGTGGCACCTTCTTACTTCAGGTTCGGTGGCTGCAGCAACATCCTTCCTGGCATCGAGAGCAGGAGCAGCTTTCTACAATCATAAGTGTAATTCTGTTTGAGGGGGGATGTCTATGAAGGATGGTGGTGCCTTTATTAAGTTCGGTGGCTGCAGGAACAGCTTTCTTTGGCGTCGTGGGCAGCAGCAGCAGTAGTAGCAGCTTTCTTCAATGGTAAGCATGATGCTGGTGAGGGGGAGGGCCTTTTTCTTAGAAGGCCACTAGTTCTCCAGGTTCTCCACACTCAGTTCACTCCTGCTAGGGCTGCCACCTTTCATCCTTTCTACTGTACCCCTTTTATCTCTGTTTACACTCTTCCTCACCCTTCATACTCACCAACTACAACATTTGTCCCAGCTCAGGGATACTGGGTTGATGGATCAACGTCTCAATGGCTGGCTAAGGGGGGACATCCATGAAAGATAGTGGGCGGGGGGTTGCTGCAGGTGTTGCTGTGTTTGCTTAATATATTGGGGGCAAGGTGGGAATTATGGAGTTAAGCAGTTAGTATGGATGGGTGGACTGGATAGGGCATAAGGGTTTGTTTGGGTTTATTTTTCTGTTAATACCATCCTGTTCTATAGTTTGTTACTGCTTCTTACCTTCAGGCTCATGTAGCCACTAGGGAACCTTCATGGGCAGACCCCAAAAATATATTTTTCTCAAAGGCTTCTCAAGCTACTAGGGCAGGGGTGTCAAAGTCCCTCCTCGAGGGCTGCAGTCCAGTCTGGTTTTCAGGATTTCCTCAATGAATATGCATGAGATCTATTAGCATATAATGAAAGCAGTGCATGCAAATAAATCTCATGCATATTCATTGGGGAAATCCTGAAAAACCGACTGGATTGCAGCCCTCGAGGAGGGACTTTGACACCCCTGTACTAGGGAATGTGGGAACAAAAACCTAAAAACAGAGGAACTGTTTAAACTACTGTTATTGTAAATGTGTTTTTGTCCTAATAACACAATTTTTTTATTTTTATTTTTTACTTTAAATATTTTTAAAAGTTATAGCAAGAATGTCTAATCTTTGTAGTCTTTCTCACCAGGATCACCCAAATTTCTAATCTCAGTTTATACTCGAGTCAACTTTTTTTCCTCACTTTTTTGGGGAAAAAGGTCACCTCGTTTATATTAGAGTATATATGGTACCACTGGGATGCCTTTTTGACACAAGCTTTTGCCAGTGATCCGTTGCATGTCGGGAGACTACTTTATCTTCCAAGACGACAATGCCCCAGCATATTGGGCAAAGGACACCGTAGAGCTGCTAGATCAGGAGACCCCAGACTTCATTGGTCCAAACCTCTGGCCTGTGAATTCACTAGACCTAGATCCAGTTGATCTGGGGACCGATACAGGAACACATCTACAGACAGCGATATCTGACGTCGAAAACCTTAAACGGTGCCTCATCTCTGTTTGGGCTGAGCTGAAGTAGAGCGTTGTTGATAAGTCCATAGATCAGTGGCAGCCAAGGCTGAGGGCGTGCCTTCGTGCAAAAGAAACACACTTCGAAAATCTTTTTTTGAAACATTACTTTTTGACTTTACATTTTTCTGCAAGATATGCCATAAAACTTTTTGATGTGTTTATTGAGTTCACAATTCATTTTCAGAAGATAGTGTGTGATGCAGTGGGAAATATTTACAACATTTTACACAACTTCATTCAAGATACAAATTGACCAAGTTCTGTGGAAGATATGACAAAAACCCATTTTGGTATGGCTTTTTCAGGTCACAATATATAAACAGCACCTAGTGGTGCCTGACTCCTAGGTGCTATTTGGCACAGTTGTCAATCAACCGCTAGGTGTCGTTTTTAGAATCGACTTAATCGCTGGTAGGTGTCATAATGTTAGGCACTGGTATATTATGACAGGACTTTCCTAGCCTAAGTTACTGGTGCCTAATACAGATGCTTACCAATGCCTGTATCATACCATGCCTGTTCTCCACACCTAGCTAACCATGCCTACTTTTCAGGTAGGCGCCACACTGATTTCCACTGATGGAACGTTAATTGATCATTTTTAATGTACTTTTAATGGCATTTTCAATTATCACACCATTTAAGCCGATTAAAAAAAAAATTAACTTCCATGTTGATAGATAGGGTGACTAGGTGCCACTTATAGAATCAGGGCCAAAATTATCACTTTTGAGCCACTTTTTAGTGGACATAGTTGATGAAATTATGTTCTGAGGGTTCTTTCTAATTATTTAAAATGTATTTTGTTGGTGTAGGAATGTGGCCTAGTGGCCCATGCTACTCCTTGTGACCCTGGGCAAGTCACTTAATCCTCTACTGCCTCAGGTAAATAGATTGTGAGCCTACCAGGACAGATAGGGAAAATGCTTTGAGTGCCTGTATGTGTAAACCACTTTGAATATGGTTGTAAAACTTCAAAAAGGCGATATACAAGTTCCATTCCCTTTCCTTTTCCTTATTCACTGGAACTTTTTTCAGATTTATTTTCAGTGTTGGGAATTTGGGGGGTTGGCCATTTATAGTCACCATTAAAACATTTGGAGTACAGCTGTAGAATAAATGCCTAACCTCTTTTACAGAATACTGGTGTAAGGTTAGCTATGCACCTGTAAAAATTTAGGGTAATTCTGTAAATTGAACTCCAACATTTCTGTACCTGTTCTGGACGTAAATGTTTTTAGAATAGTAGCACTTATGTATGTGCACACACTTATACCCAAGTAAGTGCTTGAAATCTATTCTACAAATACCTGCCCAGCTTAGAGAATGGTTATTTGCAAGGGAGCATAAAATATATATGGAGGAGAATGGGCAGGACATAGGCAGAGCTACCACTTACACATGTATCTTATGTGTTTTCCTGCTGTAGTATTTAGGTTCTCACAATTAGAAAGGCTCTATGCCTGATATAAGTGGGTGCCTAAACGTTAGGCGTGCCAGTATCGGATTATGTTTGTAGTCTATAATGGAATTTAGATGCTTATGAGGCATCTACCATGTGGCCTCAAGAATGCTTAAATGGAGGCGCCCAGGCTTAGACTTACCCCTCATGCCAGCCATAGAGCTAGTTACAAGTGTTTGTGCCTAAATCTCGGAGATACGTTCACAGCATAATGACAATCTCTGGGAAAACATGACTAAAGTCTAATGCCAGTCTTACTCATTCTCTGGACTGATCTAGAGTTTTCAGCAAGATTAACACCAAATTGGTATTTGAGATATGTATTTCTTCTTGTGGGTTTTGAGTTATCAGAAAGTCTTAAACCTCGGTCCTCAAGAGTCACAACCCAGTCAAATTTTCAGGATTTCTTCAGTGAGTATGCATGAGACCTGTTTGCATATAATGGAGGCAGTGTATGCAAACAGATCTCAGGCATATTTATTGAGGAAATCCTGAAAACCTGACTGGGTTGCGGCCCTTGTGGACAGAGGTTGCCCACCCCTTGTATGTTGAATTTAGCTTTTTTTCCAGAGAAAGTCACATATGCACATAACTTAGAGAATAATAGAAGTGCGAGTCCCACCCATGCTCCTCTGCTTTTGTATACGTCTACCTATAAAGTGCATCATGTAAGATGCATGCATATTTACAGAATAGCACTTAGGTGGAATTTTGGCATGTATTTGTGTGTGCATACGCATATTTGTGTGTATCTGCTGTTCTAAAACATTTATGTGTATAATCATGAAAATGAAAGCACCCACATTATAGAATTACCCCCTTTGTGGCTCTTTTAGAGTAAGGTTCATTTTTCTTCATGTCTTTACGGATTAACCCTTTGGATTACAGGCAGTTGCAAACCTTGGTTTCAGCCTCTTTGTATTGCATATGACTGTGGGTCTGGGTAAAGCTTCCAGAGGGGTGAGCTGATCACAGGTATCAGGATTTAGTAGAGCTGAAGAAGCTATCACTATGGGTAGAGGGAGGATTTTGTTTGTTTTTTGCTTTCTAAGGTACATGGTGCAATTTGTCACATCTGTCAAATTAATAAGGACTATTTTAATTCTAAATTGTGAATGGAATTTGTGATTTCTTAACTAGTGTATCATGTATTCAGTAAAGCAAAGCCATATTCTTGTCTCTTCTGTTTCAGATACCAAATCTAGAAGAACAAGGACACAGACAGGAACAGAAATTGGAACTTAAATTTGAATATAGTGATCTAGATTCTTGGAGGTGGATTACAATTTATACAGATCAGGTGAGTTTAGGACAGGAGTGAATGCTGGCCTCTTTTTGCTGGTTCTGATCAATAGTGACTCCAGAATACCCACAGTGGCTCCTTAATGCAGGCTGAAATCAGTTATATGTTTTATTTTTACACCCAGCATATCTTGAGAACTAAAAATAAATTAGCTGCTTAGATATGTGGATAGTGGCTGAATACTACGGCTATATGTATAGTTAGGTGGAAGTAGGGTTGCCAGATTTCTTCTTCGAAAAGGAGGACGCCTGGCCCTTTCTGAGCTCAAAGGCCGCATTTGGAAGCCTTTGCACATGCATGGATATTGACACAATGACATCACATGCATGTGTATAATGTTATCATGGTGATGGCCGCGCAAAGGCTTCCAGACGCAGCCTCCGAACTCAGGATTTCCAAAACCCGAACAAACTGCTGGGTTTTGGAAATCCCTCCAGGTGCCCAGATAGTCCTCTAAAAAGACATTTCCGGGGTTTCCCGGACTGTATGGTAACTCTAGGTGGAAAGATCTCATTCCGCCCTGGTACTCTAATAGTGCTGGAGAAAATAGAGGGCATTTCCAGCATCACTGAAAATACACAAATAGAGGATATGTATGTTTAATGGCTGTCGGGAGGGAGGGGGCTCCAGATTACAGCTAGAAAAGTAGCACTATCTGTCCATCTGTCTATAGATGGGATTTGGGGGAACAAGAAACTTAAATCAAGATGCAGTACCGTATATACTCGAATATAAACAGAGGTAACCTATTTCCCCAAAAAAAGGAGAAAAAAAGGTTGACTCAAATATAAAGCAGGTGATTCATATTCAAGTGCAGTGCCCTGCCAGACTCTGCACCCAGCCCCCCCTGCCCTGCCATTCATTGCATTTCATTCCCTTTCCTTTTCCTTATTCACTGGAACTTTTTTTAGATTTATTTTCAGTGTTGGGAATTTTGGGGGTTGGACATTTATAGTCACCATTAAAACATTTGGAGTACAGCTGTAGAATAAACATAAGAACATAAGAAATGCCTCCGCTGGGTCAGACCTGAGGTCCATCGCGCCCTGCAGTCCGCTCACGTGGCGGCCCATCAGGTCCAGGACCTGTGCAGTAATCTTTTATCTATACCCCTCTATCCCCTTTTCCAGCAGGAAATTGTCCAATCCTTTCTTAAACCCCAGTACCGTTCGCTGCCCTATAACGTCCTCTGGAAGCGCATTCCAGGTGTCCACCACACGTTGGGTAAAGAAGAACTTCCTAGCATTCGCTTTGAATCTGTCCCCTTTCAATTTTCCAAATGCCCTTATTTTTTTATGTTCTGAAAGTTTGAAGAATCTGTCCCTCTCTACTCTCTCTATGCCCTTCATGATCTTGTAAGTCTCTATCATATCCCCTCTAAGTCTTCTCTTCTCCAGGGAAAAGAGACCCAGTTTCTCCAATCTCTCAGCGTATGAAAGGCTTTCCATCCCCTTAATCAGTCGTGTCGCTCTCCTCTGAACTCTCTCGAGTAACACCATATCCTTCTTAAGGTATGGTGACCAATACTGGACGCAGTACTCAAGATGCGGACGCACCATTGCCCGGTACAGCGGCAGGATAACTTCTTTCGTTCTTGTTGTAATACCCTTCTTGATTATCCCCAGCATTCTATTCGCTCTCTTGGCGGCCGCTGCGCACTGTGCCATTGGCTTCATTGTCATGTCCACCATTACCCCCAAGTCCCTTTCTTGGGTACTCTCATTCAATAACATCCCTCCCATCGTATAGCTGTGCCTCGGGTTTCTGATTCCCACATGCACATACATAACCTATGCCTAACCTCTTTTACAGAATACTGGTGTAAGGTTAGCTGTGCATCCGTAAAAATTTAGGATAATTCTGTAAATTGAACTCCAACATTTCTGTACCTGTTCTAGACGTAAATGTTTTTAGAATAGTAGCACTTATGTATGTGCACACACTTAAACCCAAGTAAGTGCTTGAAATCTATTCTACAAATATCTGACTTTTTTGTTAAAAATGGCGGTATATCAAAGAAAATAACTGTAACCCAGCTCCTATCCCTCCCTGCCAGGCTCTGCACCATGTTTTCCCTCCCTCCCTGCTCTGCCAGGCTCTGCACCCAGCTCCCTCCCTTACACCTATTCCTGCCCTGCCAATCTCTGCACTCAGCCCCCCTTCCTTCACTCCTGCCCTGAGAACTTGTAACAGTCATTCAGCTAGCAGCTCTCCTGGGGGCAGGAGTGAAGGAAGATCGCTCTTGCTCTGGTTCACCGCAGGATCACCAGGGATTTAAAAGATTTGACAGGGAGGCAGGAGGGAGGTAAAAAGTTCTCTGAGTCAGCCGGGACAGGAGATGGGAGGATCTCTCCTGTCCCAGCCCACCGCTGGACCACCAGGTCTTATGGCAGGCCCAGCGGAGGCCTGCAACAGGTCCAGGAGAGGGGGCAGAGGGCGCTGACCCAAATATAAACCGAAATCCCCATTTTTGGGCCACTTTTGTGGCCTAAAAATTGCGGTTTATATTTGAGTATACAGTATATAGTAATTAAAACATCACATCACTTTACTGTGCAAATAAATAACTTGGTTTGGAAGCATTTCAAATATATTGTTGATATACCCATTTGCTAGAAGGTATACTGTGCATTCCCATGGTATTAACTTAACTTAAAATACATAGAAAAACTACCTAGTATTTTTTGTGTGTGTGTGAGATAAGTGTGAGGTGAATGTGTGATTAGAAATGTGGTCATTTTGGGGATAATTTTATAACTGAGTGTCTACTTCCCTTTTTTAATATTAATACGTATGCACTTATAAGTTAGGTGTAAGTACTTACGTTAGCTATCGAGTCAACACAATTGTGTACGTATATCCCAGAGATACACAAGTAATATACTGTGAATCCCATCCAGACTCTCCCATTTATACATCTACCTGTAAAAATACACACTGTAAGATGTGCATATGTACAAAATAGGTGGAAGTTTGGCATGTATATGCTCTTACAACATTATTCTAATGATTTATGTGCATATTTAATAGAAATGTCGTCTTTGTGATTTGTTCTCTTTTAGGCATTTCTATTGAGCAGCTGCTTACAAAAGAGTTTTTCAGAAGAGCTGATGCTGCCTGCCAAGGGAGATCTAGAAATGGTGGGTCTTTTCACCTGGGCTTTTCCTCTAGCACTATTAAAGCAGATGAAATTGGAGGCGACTTCTAGGTTCCTAGGGCATGGGTCTACCCTGTCCATGCTGCTTTCTATCTACAGCAAGTTTAATTACTTACAAAACATGGTATAAGCTACACCCAAGGGACTGAGAGAAAGTGGCCTTATATGTTCATTTCTAAACTTGTAAGCCACTTATATGTCTAAAAACAAATATTATAGAGGGCCAACCTGGTACAGTGCCTATGGAAAACCTAAATTGGTTCCTGAGCTGGGGATACAGTGGAAGTGGAGTTGACACCCTTGAGTGAAGGCATCTGTCATTACATAATGATGGCACCTAGTGGCTGTGTTTTTCGCAAAAGAAAGGATTAGCAAAGGGGGGGGGGCAGACCCTTGAAAGTTGAAAATGAAGGTTAGTGGCGCCATTGCACAACAGAGAATTCATCCAATTTGGTGAGAAGTCCATAGGAATGGAAGAACTTTCTAGATCAACACTCCCCCTCCCCCAAGCAACTACAAAATACCACATTTTATAATGTGTAGAAAAGTGATGCATGGAATGTGTATTGATATATGGGCATAATTTTGTACTTTATATGATGTATGTGTGTGTGTATAGATAGATAGATATCTACAACCAGTCTAGCTCTGACAAAAATATGAATACAAAGTGGCTGCAGCAGACTACAAAGTTATGGATAGTTTTTGCAGGAATCAATGTTGTCAGCTGCTCCTAAAAGAATCCTTGTACATCCTAATAGGATAGGAAACCCAATGATATGAGCCAGCCACAAATTGTCAGAGTAGGCTCCTGCAAGTAACTCTGAGGCATCAGGATTACATATTAGAGTACTTAGGCCCAGATGCACTAAATCCACCGTTTAAGGATTTTTTTTCAAATGGCTCTCCTGAATTGAATAATGGAATGGTGACTGCAATCTGCCTTAATTTGTACTGATTCATGTTGATTTGGTTTTATTTATTTCATATAACAGTTTTAGTGGATATGTTTTAGAAATGTTAATTTCTTTGATGCTCTCAAGCTCTGCCAGTGACAGATCTGCAAAATGTGCTATGCCAGGAGTTGTATTAAGACCTGTACTAAAATATGACTGTTTGCTATCAGGCCGCTTCAGAGACTTTTCTCTCTCTTAAATTTGTTTTGTTTTATTTTTAATTTTTTATCTTCTTTCATTATTTCTATTTTCTATCTCTTTGATTTTTGATCTTAGAAATGTTGTTATTACATATTTTTAGTTTATCAGGTACTTTAGCTAGATTGTGAGCCTTCGGGACAGATAGGGTAGTTTTCCTCAAATGCCTAACTTCATTTTAGTTTGACACATTGTAAACCGCTTAGGTCAGTAAAATGCAGGAGCGGTAGATCAAATCTTAAATAAACATTTAATGATCGTTGCTAAGCCAGTTTGAACTGGTTTAGCGTTGAAGTAATTTACCAACTGATGTACACAGTGGCTTACTATGGACTTTTCTGTGCGCTCGTTGTAACCTCCAATTCTGCTATGCAATCAAGCTCATTAGCATTAAAATAAAGACAATTAACATTAAAACAAGCACTTCAACTGATGCCCTAACATCCTTGGATTTTGGCCAGGCACTAGGGACCTGGATTGGCCACCATGAGAACGGGCTACAGGACTTGATATGGACCATTGGCTATTATGTTCTTATTTTGAAGAGGTGGGGTTGCCATCCTGCTGTCTTCCTTATAAGGTATGGGGATGGAGCGTGGACATGGGGGCGGCCAAGGCAGGAGGGAGTGGGCAACCTTCCTGCCGATGATCTTCACTGGGAGGGGGGGGGGGAGGGATTGGGTGGCCATGACCTTCGTAGGGGTGTCAGGAACGTGGGGGGGCCAGGTTGCCGAGACAGGAGGGAATGGATTTCTCTTCTGCCAATGATCTTTGCGAGACAGGATCAGGAATGTGGTGGGATCCGGGTTTCCAAGGCAGGAAGTAGTGAGCATCCCTCCTGCCAATCGTTTTTCTTTTTTTGGGGGGGCATCATCAGAGGAGAGAGGGCAGCACAACTTTTTTCTTTTTTAAATGGGAACAGATTTTGTGCGTGTAACACGCACACAAACATTTGTGCCCATTAAAGAAAAAATGTCTTCCTGCCCCGAATAACAGAGCAGCAGGAGACTGCTTCGGGACTTCCCCTGCCAGCTCTGTGCATGTGTCAGTCACATTTCCAACGACTGATCAGATGGAATTATGGTAGACTTCTACCAAACTCATTTGCATGTGACGTCGTTTGACCATCGACTGCCATTTTCAAATCAGACAATTTATCGGCCCCATAGTATTTTAATGATTTTTGTGCATCTGG